>NW_026871298.1:0-363418 GCF_028564815.1 Eubalaena glacialis | reverse complement strand
CCTAACCAATACCCTACGCAGTATCCTCACCCATACCCTCACCCGTACCCTAAGCCGTACCCTAACCCTAACCCTAACCCTAACCCTAACCCATACCCTATGCCATACCCTCACCTGTACCCTATCCCATAACCTAAGCCGTACCCTAACCCTAACCCTAACCCTAACCCTAACCCATACGCTACGCCGTACCTTCACCCGTACCCTAAACCGTATCCTAAGCCGTACCCTAACCCTAACCCTAACCCTAACCCTAACCCTAACCCTAACCCATACCCTACGCCATACCCTAACCCGTACCCTAACCCGTATCCTAAGCCGTATCCTAACCCTAACCAATACCCTACGCAGTACCCTCACCTGTACCCTCACCCGTACCCTAAGCCGTACCCTAACCCCAACCCTAACCCTAACTCTAACCCTAAACCCTACCCTACGCCGTACCCTCAACCGTACCCTATCCCATACGCTAAGCCGTACCCTAACCCTAACACTAACACTAACCCTAACCCTAACCCTAAACCATACCCTATGCCGTACCCTCAACCGTAACCTAACACGTACCCTAAGCCGTACCCTAACCCTAACCAATACCCTACGCAGTATCCTCACCCATACACTCACCCGTACCCTAAGGCGTACCCTAACCCTAACCCTAACCCTAAACCTAACCCTAACCCCTACCCTATGCCATACCCTCACCTGTACCCTATCCCATAACCTAAGCCGTACCATAACCCTAACACTAACCCTAACCCTAACCCATAACCTACGCAGTACCCTCACCCGTACCCTAACCCGTATCCTAAGCCATACCCTACCCTAACCCTAACCCTAACCCTAACCCATAACCTACGCCGTACCCTCACCCCGTTACCCTAACACGTACCCTAAGACGTACCGTAACCCTAACCCTAACACTAACCCTAACCCTAACCCACACTCTACGCCGTACCCTAACCCGTACCCTAACACGTATCCTAAGCCGTACCCTAACCCTAACCAATACCGTACGCAGTACCCTCACCCGTACCCTCACCCGTACCCTAAGCCATACCCTAACCATAACCCTAACCCTAACCCTAACCCCTACCCTATGCCGTACCCTCACCCGTACCCTATCCCATACCCTAAGCCGTACCCTAACCCTAACACTAACCCTAACCCTAACCCTAACCCTAAACTACCCTTGATTGCTTTTGCTCTATTAGATTTCCTAAGCACTAGTGTTTTAAGGAACAGGTTAAAAAGAAAATCCTAATGTGATTTTTTTATAATGTGTTTATTCTTTATCTTATCCTAGTGACGAAAATCTTCTCCATGGCTGGATCCCTAATAATATTCCTTTATGTGCTAAGTGGTATCTAGAGAGTGGGATAGGTTTAATAAATACTCTAGTCCTAACGTGTACCCTAACCCTAACCCATACCCTAACCCTAACGCGTACCCTAACCCTAACCCAAAACCTAACCCTAACACGTACGCTAATCCTAACCCGTACCCTAAACCAAACCCTAACCCTAAAACTAACCCTAACCCTAACCCTAACCCTTACCCTACGCCGTACCCTCACTCGTACCCTAACCCGTAGCCTAAGACGTACCCTAACCCTAACCCTAACCCATACGCAACGCCGTACCCTCACCCGTACCCTAACCCGTATCCTAAGCCGTACCCTAACCCTAAACCTAACCCTAACCTCTACCCTACGCCGTACCCTCACCCGTACCCTAACCCCTTCCCAAAGCCTTACCCTAACCCTAACCCTAACCCTCACCCATACCCAACGCCGTAACCTAACCCATATCCTAACCCGTATCCTAAGCCGTACCCTAACCCTAACCAATAACCTACGCAGTACCCTCACCAGTAACCTCACCCGTATCCTAAGCCCTACCCTAACCCTAACCCTAACCCTAACCCTAAACTACCCTTTACTGCTTTTGCCTCCATTAGATTTCCTAAACACTAGTGTTTTAAGGAACAGGTTAAAAAGAAAACCTTATGTGATTTTTTTATAATGTGTTTATTCTTTATCTTATCCTAGTGACTAAAATCTTCTCCATGGCTGAACCCCAAATAATATTCCTTTACGTGCTAAGTGGTATCTAGAGAGTGGGATAGGTTTAATAAATACCCTAATCCTAACGTGTACCCTAAACCTAACCCATACCCTAACCCTAACGCGTACCCTAACCCTAACCAAAACCCTAACCCGAACAAGTATGCTAATCCTAACCCGTACCCTAAACCAATCCCTAACCCTAAAACTAACCCTAACCCTAACCCTAACCCTAACCCATAACCTACGCCGTACCCTCACCCGTACACTAACCCGTATCCTAAGCCGTACCCTAACCCTAACCCTAACCCTAACCCTAACCGCAACCCTACGCCGTACCCTATCCCATACCCTAAGCGGTACCCTAAACCTAACACTAACCCTAAACCTAACCCTAACCCCTACCCTACGCCGTATCCTCACCCGTAACCTATCCCATACCCTAAGCCGTACCCTAACCCTAACACTAACCCTAACCCTAAACCTAACCCCTACCCTACGCCGTACCCTCACCCGTACCCTAACCCGTATCCTAAGCCGTACCCTAACCCTAACCCTAACCCTAACCTATACACTACGCCGTACCCTCACCCGTACCCTAACCGTGCCCTAAGCCGTACCCTAACCCTAACCCTAACCCTAACCCTAACCCTAACACATACCCTACGCCGTACCCTAACCCGTACCCTAACCCGTATTCTAAGCCATACCCTAACCCTAACCTATACACTACACCATACCCTCACCCGTACCCTAACCTGTACCCTAAGCCGTACCCTAACCCTAAACCTAACCCTAAAGCATACGCTACGCCGTACCCTCACCCGTACCCTAACCCGTATCCTAAGCCGTACCCTAACCCTAACCCTAACCCTAAACTATACCCTACGCCGTAACCTCACCCGTACCCTAACCCGTACCCTAAGCCGTACCCTAACCCTAACCCTAACCCTAACCCTAACCCTAACCCATACCATACGCCATACCCTAACACGTACCCTAACCCGTATCCTAAGCCGTACCCTAACCCTAACCAATACCCTACGCAGTATCCTCACCCATACCCTCACCCGTACCCTAAGCCGTACCCTAACCCTAACCCTAACCCTAACCCTAACCCTAACCCCTACCCTATGCCATACCCTCACCTGTACCCTATCCCATAACCTAAGCCGTACCATAACCCTAACACTAACCCTAACCCTAACCCATAACCTACGCCGTACCCTCACCCGTACCCTAACCCGTATCCTAAGCCGTACCCTAACCCTAACCCTAACCCTAACCCTAACCCATAACCTACGCCGTACCCTCACCCGTACCCTAACACGTACCCTAAGACGTACCGTAACCCTAACCCTAACACTAACCCTAACCCTAACCCACACTCTACGCCGTACCCTAACCCGTACCCTAACACGTATCCTAAGCCGTACCCTAACCCTAACCAATACCGTACGCAGTACCCTCACCCGTACCCTCACCCGTACCCTAAGCCATACCCTAACCCTAACCCTAACCCTAACCCTAACCCCTACCCTACGCCGTACCCTCACCCGTACCCTATCCGATACGCTAAGCCGTACCCTAACCCTAACACTAACACTAACCCTAACCCTAACCCTAACCCATACCCTACGCCGTACCCTCACCCATAACCTAATCCGTACCCTAAGCTGTACCCTAACCCTAACCCTAACCTATACACTACGCAGTACCCTCACCCGTACCCTCACCCGTACCCTAAGCCGTACCCTAACCCCAACCCTAACCCTAACTCTAACCCTAAACCCTACCCTATGCCGTACCCTCAACCGTACCCTATCCCATACGCTAAGCCGTACCCTAACCCTAACACTAACACTAACCCTAACCCTAACGCTAACCCTAAACCATACCCTATGCCGTACCCTCACCCGTAACCTAACACGTACCCTAAGCCGTACCCTAACCCTAACCAATACCCTACGCAGTATCCTCACCCATACACTCACCCGTACCCTAAGGCGTAACCTAACCCTAACCCTAACCCTAAACCTAACCCTAACCCCTACCCTATGCCATACCCTCACCTGTACCCTATCCCATAACCTAAGCCGTACCATAACCCTAACACTAACCCTAACCCTAACCCATAACCTACGCCGTACCCTCACCCGTACCCTAACCCGTATCCTAAGCCGTACCCTACCCTAACCCTAACCCTAAACCTAACCCATAACCTACGCCGTACCCTCACCCGTACCCTAACACGTACCCTAAGACGTACCGTAACCCTAACCCTAACACTAACCCTAACCCTAACCCACACTCTACGCCGTACCCTAACCCGTACCCTAACACGTATCCTAAGCCGTACCCTAACCCTAACCAATACCGTACGCAGTACCCTCACCCGTACCCTCACCCGTACCCTAAGCCATACCCTAACCCTAACCCTAACCCTAACCCTAACCCCTACCCTACGCCGTACCCTCACCCGTACCCTATCCCATACCCTAAGCCGTACCCTAACCCTAACACTAACCCTAACCCTAACCCTAACCCTAAACTACCCTTGATTGCTTTTGCCTCTATTAGATTTCCTAAGCACTAGTGTTTTAAGGAACAGGTTAAAAAGAAAATCCTAATGTGATTTTTTTATAATGTGTTTATTCTTTATCTTATCCTAGTGACTAAAATCTTCTCCATGGCTGGATCCCTAATAATATTCCTTTATGTGCTAAGTGGTATCTAGAGAGTGGGATAGGTTTAATAAATACCCTAATCCTAACGTGTACCCTAACCCTAACCCATACCCTAACCCTAACGCGTACCCTAACCCTAACCCAAAACCTAACCCTAACACGTACGCTAATCCTAACCCGTACCCTAAACCAAACCCTAACCCTAAAACTAACCCTAACCCTAACCCTAACCCTTACCCTACGCCGTACCCTCACCCGTACCCTAACCCGTAGCCTAAGACGTACCCTAACCCTAACCCTAACCCATACGCAACGCCGTACCCTCACCCGTACCCTAACCCGTATCCTAAGCCGTACCCTACCCTAACCCTAACCCTAATCCTAACCCGTACCCTAAACCAATCCCTAACCCTAAAACTAACCCTAACCCTAACCCTAACCCTAACCCATAACCTACGCCGTACCCTCACCCGTACACTAACCCGTATCCTAAGCCGTACCCTAACCCTAACCCTAACCCTAACCCTAACCGCAAGCCTACGCCGTACCCTATCCCATACCCTAAGCCGTACCCTAACCCTAACACTAACCCTAACCCTAAACCTAACCCCTACCCTACGCCGTACCCTCACCCGTACCCTAACCCGTATCCTAAGCCGTACCCTAACCCTAACCCTAACCTATACACTACGCCGTACCCTCACCCGTACCCTAACCGTGCCCTAAGCCGTACCCTAACCCTAACCCTAACCCTAACCCTAACCCTAACCCATACCCTACGCCGTACCCTAACCCGTACCCTAACCCGTATTCTAAGCCGTACCCTAACCATAACCAATACCCTACACAGTACCCTCACCCGTACCCTCTCCCGTACCCTAAGCCGTAACCTAACCCTAACCCTAACCCTAACCGCTACCCTACGACGTACCCTATCCCATACCCTAAGCGGTACCCTAAACCTAACACTAACCCTAAACCTAACTCTAACCCCTACCCTACGCCGTACCCTCACCCGTAACCTATCCCATACCCTAAGCCGTACCCTAACCCTAACACTAACCCTAACCCTAAACCTAACCCCTACCCTACGCCGTACCCTCACCCGTACCCTATCCCATACCCTAAGCCGTACCCTAACCCTAACCCTAACCCTAACCTATACACTACGCCATACCCTCACCCGTACCCTAACCGGTACCCTAAGCCGTACCCTAACCCTAACCCTAACCCTAACCTATACACTACGTCGTACCCTCACCCGTACCCTAACCCGTACCCTAAGCCGTACCCTAACCCTAACCCTAACCCTAACCCTAACCCTAACCCATACCCTACGCCGTACCCTAACCCGTACCCTAACCCGTATTCTAAGCCGTACCCTAACCATAACCAATACCCTACACAGTACCCTCACCCGTACCCTCTCCCGTACCCTAAGCCATACCCTAACCCTAACCCTAACCCTAACCTATACACTACACCATACCCTCACCCGTACCCTAACCTGTACCCTAAGCCGTATCCTAACCCTAACCCTAACCCTAAACCATACGCTACGCCGTACCCTCACCCGTACCCTAACCCGTATCCTAAGCCGTACTCTAACCCTAACCCTAACCCTAAACTATACCCTACGCCGTAACCTCACCCGTACCCTAACCCGTACCCTAAGCCGTACCCTAACCCTAACCCTAACCGTAACCCTAACCCTAACCTATACCGTACGCCATACCCTAACACGTACCCTAACCCGTATCCTAAGCCGTACCCTAACCCTAACCAATACCCTACACAGTATCCTCACCCATACCCTCACCCGTACCCTAAGCCGTACCCTAACCCTAACCCTAACCCTAACCCTAACCCTAACCCCTACCCTATGCCATACCCTCACCTGTACCCTATCCCATAACCTAAGCCGTACCATAACCCTAACACTAACCCTAACCCTAACCCATAACCTACGCCGTACCCTCACCCGTACCCTAACCCGTATCCTAAGCCGTACCCTAACCCTAACCCTAACCCTAACCCTAACCCATAACCTACGCCGTACCCTCACCCGTACCCTAACACGTACCCTAAGACGTACCGTAACCCTAACCCTAACACTAACCCTAACCCTAACCCACACTCTACGCCGTACCCTAACCCGTACCCTAACACGTATCCTAAGCCGTACCCTAACCCTAAACAATACCGTACGCAGTACCCTCACCCGTACCCTCACCCGTACCCTAAGCCATACCCTAACCCTAACCCTAACCCTAACCCCTACCCTACGCCGTACCCTCACCCGTACCCTATCCGATACGCTAAGCCGTACCCTAACCCTAACACTAACACTAACCCTAACCCTAACCCTAACCCATACCCTACGCCGTACCCTCACCCATAACCTAATCCGTACCCTAAGCCATACCCTAACCCTAACCCTAACCTATACACTACGCCGTACCCTCACCCGTACCCTAACCCGTACCCTAAGCCGTACCCTAACTCTAAACCTAACCCTAACCCTAACCCTTACCCATACCCTGCGCCGTACCCTAACCCATACAATAACCTGTATCCTAAGCCTTAACCTAACCCTAACCAATGACCTACACAGTACCCTCACCCGTACCCTAAGCCATACCCTAACCCTAACCCTAACACTAACCCTAACCCTAAACCCTACCCTATGCCTTACCCTCACCCATACCCT
This sequence comes from Eubalaena glacialis, assembly GCF_028564815.1. NCBI lineage: Eukaryota > Metazoa > Chordata > Mammalia > Artiodactyla > Balaenidae > Eubalaena > Eubalaena glacialis. The sequence goes on along the minus strand of NW_026871298.1, from coordinate 355,959 downwards.
ATCCCATACCCTAAGCCGTACCCTAACCCTAACACTAACCCTAACCCTAACCCTAACCCTAAACTACCGTTGACTGCTTTTGCCTCCATTAGATTTCCTTAGCAATAGTGTTTTAAGGAACAGGTTAAAAAGAAAATCCTAATGTGATTTTTTTATAATGTGTTTATTCTTTATCTTATCCTAGTGACTAAAAGCTTCTCCATGGCTGGACCCCAAATAATATTCCTTTACGTGCTAAGTGGTATCTAGAGAGTGGGATAGGTTTAATAAATACCCTAATCCTAACGTGTACCCTAACCCTAACCCATACCCTAACCCTAATGCGTACCCTAACCCTAACCCAAACCCTAACCCTAACACGTACGCTAATCCTAACCCGTACCCTAAACCAATCCCTAACCCTAAAACTAACCCTAACCCTAACCCTAACCCTAACCCATACGCTACGCCGTACCCTCACCCATACCCTAACCCGTATCCTAAGACGTACCGTAACCCTAACCAATACCCTACGCAGTATCCTCACCCATACCCTCACCCGTACCCTAAGCCGTACCCTAACCCTAACCCTAACCCTAACCCTAACCCATACCCTATGCCATACCCTCACCTGTACCCTATCCCATAACCTAAGCCGTACCCTAACCCTAACCCTAACCCTAACCCTAACCCATACGCTACGCCGTACCTTCACCCGTACCCTAAACCGTATCCTAAGCCGTACCCTAACCCTAACCCTAACCCTAACCCTAACCCTAACCCTAACCCATACCCTACGCCATACCCTAACCCGTACCCTAACCCGTATCCTAAGCCGTATCCTAACCCTAACCAATACCCTACGCAGTACCCTCACCTGTACCCTCACCCGTACCCTAAGCCGTACCCTAACCCCAACCCTAACCCTAACTCTAACCCTAAACCCTACCCTACGCCGTACCCTCAACCGTACCCTATCCCATACGCTAAGCCGTACCCTAACCCTAACACTAACACTAACCCTAACCCTAACCCTAAACCATACCCTATGCCGTACCCTCAACCGTAACCTAACACGTACCCTAAGCCGTACCCTAACCCTAACCAATACCCTACGCAGTATCCTCACCCATACACTCACCCGTACCCTAAGGCGTACCCTAACCCTAACCCTAACCCTAAACCTAACCCTAACCCCTACCCTATGCCATACCCTCACCTGTACCCTATCCCATAACCTAAGCCGTACCATAACCCTAACACTAACCCTAACCCTAACCCATAACCTACGCAGTACCCTCACCCGTACCCTAACCCGTATCCTAAGCCATACCCTACCCTAACCCTAACCCTAACCCTAACCCATAACCTACGCCGTACCCTCACCCGTACCCTAACACGTACCCTAAGACGTACCGTAACCCTAACCCTAACACTAACCCTAACCCTAACCCACACTCTACGCCGTACCCTAACCCGTACCCTAACACGTATCCTAAGCCGTACCCTAACCCTAACCAATACCGTACGCAGTACCCTCACCCGTACCCTCACCCGTACCCTAAGCCATACCCTAACCATAACCCTAACCCTAACCCTAACCCCTACCCTATGCCGTACCCTCACCCGTACCCTATCCCATACCCTAAGCCGTACCCTAACCCTAACACTAACCCTAACCCTAACCCTAACCCTAAACTACCCTTGATTGCTTTTGCTCTATTAGATTTCCTAAGCACTAGTGTTTTAAGGAACAGGTTAAAAAGAAAATCCTAATGTGATTTTTTTATAATGTGTTTATTCTTTATCTTATCCTAGTGACGAAAATCTTCTCCATGGCTGGATCCCTAATAATATTCCTTTATGTGCTAAGTGGTATCTAGAGAGTGGGATAGGTTTAATAAATACTCTAGTCCTAACGTGTACCCTAACCCTAACCCATACCCTAACCCTAACGCGTACCCTAACCCTAACCCAAAACCTAACCCTAACACGTACGCTAATCCTAACCCGTACCCTAAACCAAACCCTAACCCTAAAACTAACCCTAACCCTAACCCTAACCCTTACCCTACGCCGTACCCTCACTCGTACCCTAACCCGTAGCCTAAGACGTACCCTAACCCTAACCCTAACCCATACGCAACGCCGTACCCTCACCCGTACCCTAACCCGTATCCTAAGCCGTACCCTAACCCTAAACCTAACCCTAACCTCTACCCTACGCCGTACCCTCACCCGTACCCTAACCCCTTCCCAAAGCCTTACCCTAACCCTAACCCTAACCCTCACCCATACCCAACGCCGTAACCTAACCCATATCCTAACCCGTATCCTAAGCCGTACCCTAACCCTAACCAATAACCTACGCAGTACCCTCACCAGTAACCTCACCCGTATCCTAAGCCCTACCCTAACCCTAACCCTAACCCTAACCCTAAACTACCCTTTACTGCTTTTGCCTCCATTAGATTTCCTAAACACTAGTGTTTTAAGGAACAGGTTAAAAAGAAAACCTTATGTGATTTTTTTATAATGTGTTTATTCTTTATCTTATCCTAGTGACTAAAATCTTCTCCATGGCTGAACCCCAAATAATATTCCTTTACGTGCTAAGTGGTATCTAGAGAGTGGGATAGGTTTAATAAATACCCTAATCCTAACGTGTACCCTAAACCTAACCCATACCCTAACCCTAACGCGTACCCTAACCCTAACCAAAACCCTAACCCGAACAAGTATGCTAATCCTAACCCGTACCCTAAACCAATCCCTAACCCTAAAACTAACCCTAACCCTAACCCTAACCCTAACCCATAACCTACGCCGTACCCTCACCCGTACACTAACCCGTATCCTAAGCCGTACCCTAACCCTAACCCTAACCCTAACCCTAACCGCAACCCTACGCCGTACCCTATCCCATACCCTAAGCGGTACCCTAAACCTAACACTAACCCTAAACCTAACCCTAACCCCTACCCTACGCCGTATCCTCACCCGTAACCTATCCCATACCCTAAGCCGTACCCTAACCCTAACACTAACCCTAACCCTAAACCTAACCCCTACCCTACGCCGTACCCTCACCCGTACCCTAACCCGTATCCTAAGCCGTACCCTAACCCTAACCCTAACCCTAACCTATACACTACGCCGTACCCTCACCCGTACCCTAACCGTGCCCTAAGCCGTACCCTAACCCTAACCCTAACCCTAACCCTAACCCTAACACATACCCTACGCCGTACCCTAACCCGTACCCTAACCCGTATTCTAAGCCATACCCTAACCCTAACCTATACACTACACCATACCCTCACCCGTACCCTAACCTGTACCCTAAGCCGTACCCTAACCCTAAACCTAACCCTAAAGCATACGCTACGCCGTACCCTCACCCGTACCCTAACCCGTATCCTAAGCCGTACCCTAACCCTAACCCTAACCCTAAACTATACCCTACGCCGTAACCTCACCCGTACCCTAACCCGTACCCTAAGCCGTACCCTAACCCTAACCCTAACCCTAACCCTAACCCTAACCCATACCATACGCCATACCCTAACACGTACCCTAACCCGTATCCTAAGCCGTACCCTAACCCTAACCAATACCCTACGCAGTATCCTCACCCATACCCTCACCCGTACCCTAAGCCGTACCCTAACCCTAACCCTAACCCTAACCCTAACCCTAACCCCTACCCTATGCCATACCCTCACCTGTACCCTATCCCATAACCTAAGCCGTACCATAACCCTAACACTAACCCTAACCCTAACCCATAACCTACGCCGTACCCTCACCCGTACCCTAACCCGTATCCTAAGCCGTACCCTAACCCTAACCCTAACCCTAACCCTAACCCATAACCTACGCCGTACCCTCACCCGTACCCTAACACGTACCCTAAGACGTACCGTAACCCTAACCCTAACACTAACCCTAACCCTAACCCACACTCTACGCCGTACCCTAACCCGTACCCTAACACGTATCCTAAGCCGTACCCTAACCCTAACCAATACCGTACGCAGTACCCTCACCCGTACCCTCACCCGTACCCTAAGCCATACCCTAACCCTAACCCTAACCCTAACCCTAACCCCTACCCTACGCCGTACCCTCACCCGTACCCTATCCGATACGCTAAGCCGTACCCTAACCCTAACACTAACACTAACCCTAACCCTAACCCTAACCCATACCCTACGCCGTACCCTCACCCATAACCTAATCCGTACCCTAAGCTGTACCCTAACCCTAACCCTAACCTATACACTACGCCGTACCCTCACCCGTTCCCTAACCCGTACCCTAAGCCGTACCCTAACTCTAACCCTAACCCTAACCCTAACCCTTACCCATACCCTGCGCCGTACCCTAACCCATACAATAACCTGTATCCTAAGCCTTAACCTAACCCTAACCAATGACCTACACAGTACCCTCACCCGTACCCTAAGCCATACCCTAACCCTAACCCTAACACTAACCCTAACCCTAAACCCTACCCTATGCAGTACCCTCACCCATACCCTATCCCATACCCTAAGCCGTACCCTAACCCTAACACTAACCCTAACCCTAACCCTAACCCTAAACTACCGTTGACTGCTTTTGCCTCCATTAGATTTCCTTAGCAATAGTGTTTTAAGGAACAGGTTAAAAAGAAAATCCTAATGTGATTTTTTTATACTGTGTTTATTCTTTATCTTATCCTAGTGACTAAAAGCTTCTCCATGGCTGGACCCCAAATAATATTCCTTTACGTGCTAAGTGGTATCTAGAGAGTGGGATAGGTTTAATAAATACCCTAATCCTAACGTGTACCCTAACCCTAACCCATACCCTAACCCTAATGCGTACCCTAACCCTAACCCAAACCCTAACCCTAACACGTACGCTAATCCTAACCCGTACCCTAAACCAATCCCTAACCCTAAAACTAACCCTAACCCTAACCCTAACCCTAACCCATACGCTACGCCGTACCCTCACCCATACCCTAACCCGTATCCTAAGCCGTACCCTAATCCTAAACCTAACCCTAACCTCTACCCTACGCCGTACCCTCACCCGTACCCTAACCCGTACCCAAAGCCTTACCCTAACCCTAACCCTAACCCTCACCCATACCCAACGCCGTAACCTAACCCATATCCTAACCCGTATCCTAAGCCGTACCCTAACCCTAACCAATAACCTATGCAGTACCCTCACCAGTACCCTCACCCGTATCCTAAGCCCTACCCTAACCCTAACCCTAACCCTAACCCTAAACTACCCTTTACTGCTGTTGCCTCCATTAGATTTCCTAAACACTAGTGTTTTAAGGAACAGGTTAAAAAGAAAACCTTATGTGATTTTTTATAATGTGTTCATTCTTTATCTTATCCTAGTGACTAAAATCTTCTCCATGGCTGAACCCCAAATAATATTCCTTTACGTGCTAAGTGGTATCTAGAGAGTGGGATAGGTTTCATAAATACCCTAATCCTAAAGTGTACCCTAAACCTAACCCATACCCTAACCCTAACGCGTACCCTAACCCTAACCAAAACCCTAACCCGAACACGTATGCTAATCCTAACCCGTACCCTAAACCAATCCCTAACCCTAAAACTAACCCTAACCCTAACCCTAACCCTAACCCATAACCTACACCATACCCTAACCCGTACCCTAACCCGTATCCTAAGCCGTATCCTAACCCTAACCAATACCCTACGCAGTACCCTCACCCGTACCCTCACCCGTACCCTAAGCCGTACCCTAACCCCAACCCTAACCCTAACTCTAACCCTAAACCCTACCCTATGCCGTACCCTCAACCGTACCCTATCCCATACGCTAAGCCGTACCCTAACCCTAACACTAACACTAACCCTAACCCTAACGCTAACCCTAAACCATACCCTATGCCGTACCCTCACCCGTAACCTAACACGTACCCTAAGCCGTACCCTAACCCTAACCAATACCCTACGCAGTATCCTCACCCATACACTCACCCGTACCCTAAGGCGTAACCTAACCCTAACCCTAACCCTAAACCTAACCCTAACCCCTACCCTATGCCATACCCTCACCTGTACCCTATCCCATAACCTAAGCCGTACCATAACCCTAACACTAACCCTAACCCTAACCCATAACCTACGCCGTACCCTCACCCGTACCCTAACCCGTATCCTAAGCCGTACCCTACCCTAACCCTAACCCTAACCCTAACCCATAACCTACGCCGTACCCTCACCCGTACCCTAACACGTACCCTAAGACGTACCGTAACCCTAACCCTAACACTAACCCTAACCCTAACCCACACTCTACGCCGTACCCTAACCCGTACCCTAACACGTATCCTAAGCCGTACCCTAACCCTAACCAATACCGTACGCAGTACCCTCACCCGTACCCTCACCCGTACCCTAAGCCATACCCTAACCATAACCCTAACCCTAACCCTAACCCCTACCCTACGCCGTACCCTCACCCGTACCCTATCCCATACCCTAAGCCGTACCCTAACCCTAACACTAACCCTAACCCTAACCCTAACCCTAAACTACCCTTGATTGCTTTTGCCTCTATTAGATTTCCTAAGCACTAGTGTTTTAAGGAACAGGTTAAAAAGAAAATCCTAATGTGATTTTTTTAAAATGTGTTTATTCTTTATCTTATCCTAGTGACTAAAATCTTCTCCATGGCTGGATCCCTAATAATATTCCTTTATGTGCTAAGTGGTATCTAGAGAGTGGGATAGGTTTAATAAATACCCTAATCCTAACGTGTACCCTAACCCTAACCCATACCCTAACCCTAACGCGTACCCTAACCCTAACCCAAAACCTAACCCTAACACGTACGCTAATCCTAACCCGTACCCTAAACCAAACCCTAACCCTAAAACTAACCCTAACCCTAACCCTAACCCTTACCCTACGCCGTACCCTCACCCGTACCCTAACCCGTAGCCTAAGACGTACCCTAACCCTAACCCTAACCCATACGCAACGCCGTACCCTCACCCGTACCCTAACCCGTATCCTAAGCCGTACCCTACCTTAACCCTAACCCTAATCCTAACCCGTACCCTAAACCAATCCCTAACCCTAAAACTAACCCTAACCCTAACCCTAACGCTAACCCATAACCTACACCATACCCTCACCCGTACCCTAACACGTACCCTAAGCCGTACCCTAACCCTAACCCTAACCCTAAACCATACGCTACGCCGTACCCTCACCCGTACCCTAACCCGTATCCTAAGCCGTACCCTAACCCTAACGCTAACCCTAAACTATACCCTACGCCGTAACCTCACCCGTTCCCTAACCCGTACCCTACGCCGTACCCTAACCCTAACCCTAACCCTAACCCTAACCCTAACCCTAACCCATACCGTACGCCATACCCTAACACGTACCCTAACCCGTATTCTAAGCCGTACCCTAACCCTAACCAATACCCTATGCAGTATCCTCACCCATACCCTCACCCGTAACCTAAGCCGTACCTAACCCTAACCCTAACCCTAACCCTAACCCTAAACCCTACCCTATGCCATACCCTCACCTGTACCCTATCCCATAACCTAAGCCGTACCATAACCCTAACACTAACCCTAACCCTAACCCATAACCTACGCCGTACCCTCACCCTTACCCTAACCCGTATCCTAAGATGTACCGTAACCCTAACCAATACCCTACGCAGTATCCTCACCCATACCCTCACCCGTACCCTAAGCCGTACCCTAACCCTAACCCTAACCCTAACCCTAACCCATACCCTATGCCATACCCTCACCTGTACCCTATCCCATAACCTAAGCCGTACCCTAACCCTAACCCTAACCCTAACCCTAACCCTAACCCATACCCTACGCCATACCCTAACCCGTACCCTAACCCGTATCCTAAGCCGTACCCTAACCCTAACCCTAACCCTAACCCTAACCCTAACCCTAACCCATACCCTACGCCATACCCTAACCCATACCCTAACCCGTATCCTAAGCCGTATCCTAACCCTAACCAATACCCTACGCAGTACCCTCACCCGTACCCTCACCCGTACCCTAAGCCGTACCCTAACCCCAACCCTAACCCTAACTCTAACCCTAAACCCTACCGTATGCCATACCCTCAACCGTACCCTATCCCATACGCTAAGCCGTACCCTAAACCTAACACTAACACTAACCGTAACCCTAACGCTAACCCTAAACCATACCCTATGCCGTACCCTCACCCGTAACCTAACACGTACCCTAAGCCGTACCCTAACCCTAACCAATACCCTACGCAGTATCCTCACCCATACACTCACCCGTACCCTAAGGCGTACCCTAACCCTAACCCTAACCCTAAACCTAACCCTAACCCCTACCCTATGCCATACCCTCACCTGTACCCTATCCCATAACCTAAGCCGTACCATAACCCTAACACTAACCCTAACCCTAACCCATAACCTACGCCGTACCCTCACCCGTACCCTAACACGTACCCTAAAATGTACCGTAACCCTAACCCTAACACTAACCCTAACCCTAACCCACACTCTACGCCGTACCCTAACCCGTACCCTAACACGTATCCTAAGCCGTACCCTAACCCTAACCAATACCGTACGAAGTACCCTCACCCGTACCCTCACCCGTACCCTAAGCCATACCCTAACCATAACCCTAACCCTAACCCTAACCCCTACCCTACGCCGTACCCTCACCCGTACCCTATCCCATACCCTAAGCCGTACCCTAACCCTAACACTAACCCTAACCCTAACCCTAACCCTAAACTACCCTTGATTGCTTTTGCCTCTATTAGATTTCCTAAGCACTAGTGTTTTAAGGAACAGGTTAAAAAGAAAATCCTAATGTGATTTTTTTATAATGTGTTTATTCTTTATCTTATCCTAGTGACTAAAATCTTCTCCATGGCTGGATCCCTAATAATATTCCTTTATGTGCTAAGTGGTATCTAGAGAGTGGGATAGGTTTAATAAATACCCTAATCCTAACGTGTACCCTAACCCTAACCCATACCCTAACCCTAACGCGTACCCTAACCCTAACCCAAAACCTAACCCTAACACGTACGCTAATCCTAACCCGTACCCTAAACCAAACCCTAACCGTAAAACTAACCCTAACCCTAACCTTAACCCTTACCCTACGCCGTACCCTCACCCGTACCCTAACCCGTAGCCTAAGACGTACCCTAACCCTAACCCTAACCCATACGCAACGCCGTACCCTCACCCGTACCCTAACCCGTATCCTAAGCCGTACCCTAACCCTAAACCTAACCCTAACCTCTACCCTACGCCGTACCCTCACCCGTACCCTAACCCCTTCCCAAAGCCTTACCCTAACCCTAACCCTAACCCTCACCCATACCCAACGCCGTAACCTAACCCATATCCTAACCCGTATCCTAAGCCGTACCCTAACCCTAACCAATACCCTACGCAGTACCCTCACCAGTAACCTCACCCGTATCCTAAGCCCTACCCTAACCCTAACCCTAACCCTAACCCTAAACTACCCTTTACTGCTTTTGCCTCCATTAGATTTCCTAAACACTAGTGTTTTAAGGAACAGGTTAAAAAGAAAACCTTATGTGATTTTTTTATAATGTGTTTATTCTTTATCTTATCCTAGTGACTAAAATCTTCTCCATGGCTGAACCCCAAATAATATTCCTTTACGTGCTAAGTGGTATCTAGAGAGTGGGATAGGTTTAATAAATACCCTAATCCTAACGTGTACCCTAAACCTAACCCATACCCTAACCCTAACGCGTACCCTAACCCTAACCAAAACCCTAACCCGAACAAGTATGCTAATCCTAACCCGTACCCTAAACCAATCCCTAACCCTAAAACTAACCCTAACCCTAACCCTAACCCTAACCCATAACCTACGCCGTACCCTCACCCGTACACTAACCCGTATCCTAAGCCGTACCCTAACCCTAACCCTAACCCTAACCCTAACCGCAACCCTACGCCGTACCCTATCCCATACCCTAAGCCGTACCCTAACCCTAACACTAACCCTAACCCTAAACCTAACCCCTACCCTACGCCGTACCCTCAACCGTACCCTAACCCGTATCCTAAGCCGTACCCTAACCCTAACCCTAACCTATACACTACGCCGTACCCTCACCCGTACCCTAACCGTGCCCTAAGCCGTACCCTAACCCGAACCCTAACCCTAACCCTAACCCTAACCCATACCCTACGCCGTACCCTAACCCGTACCCTAACCCGTATTCTAAGCCGTACCCTAACCATAACCAATACCCTACACAGTACCCTCACCCGTACCCTCTCCCGTACCCTAAGCCGTAACCTAACCCTAACCCTAACCCTAACCGCTACCCTACGACGTACCCTATCCCATACCCTAAGCGTTACCCTAAACCTAACACTAACCCTAAACCTAACCCTAACCCCTACCCTACGCCGTACCCTCACCCGTAACCTATCCCATACCCTAAGCCGTACCCTAACCCTAACACTAACCCTAACCCTAAACCTAACCCCTACCCTACGCCGTACCCTCACCCGTACCCTATCCCATACCCTAAGCCGTACCCTAACCCTAACCCTAACCCTAACCTATACACTATGCCATACCCTCACCCGTACCCTAACCGGTACCCTAAGCCGTACCCTAACCCTAACCCTAACCCTAACCTATACACTACGCCGTACCCTCACCCGTACCCTAACCCGTACCCTAAGCCGTACCCTAACCCTAACCCTAACCCTAACCCTAACCCTAACCCATACCCTACGCCGTACCCAAACCCGTACCCTAACCCGTATTCTAAGCCGTACCCTAACCATAACCAATACCCTACACAGTACCCTCACCCGTACCCTCTCCCGTACCCTAAGCCATACCCTAACCCTAACCCTAACCCTAACCTATACACTACACCATACCCTCACCCGTACCCTAACCTGTACCCTAAGCCGTACCCTAACCCTAACCCTAACCCTAAACCATACGCTACGCCGTACCCTCACCCGTACCCTAACCCGTATCCTAAGCCGTACCCTAACCCTAACCCTAACCCTAAACTATACCCTACGCCGTAACCTCACCCGTACCCTAACCCGTACCCTAAGCCGTACACTAACCCTAACCCTAACCGTAACCCTAACCCTAACCCATACCGTACGCCATACCCTAACACGTACCCTAACCCGTATCCTAAGCCGTACCCTAACCCTAACCAATACCCTACACAGTATCCTCACCCATACCCTCACCCGTACCCTAAGCCGTACCCTAACCCTAACCCTAACCCTAACCCTAACCCTAACCCCTACCCTATGCCATACCCTCACCTGTACCCTATCCCATAACCTAAGCCGTACCATAACCCTAACACTAACCCTAACCCTAACCCATAACCTACGCCGTACCCTCACCCGTACCCTAACCCGTATCCTAAGCCGTACCCTAACCCTAACCCTAACCCTAACCCTAACCCATAACCTACGCCTTACCCTCACCCGTACCCTAACACGTACCCTAAGACGTACCGTAACCCTAACCCTAACACTAACCCTAACCCTAACCCACACTCTACGCCGTACCCTAACCCGTACCCTAACACGTATCCTAAGCCGTACCCTAACCCTAACCAATACCGTACGCAGTACCCTCACCCGTACCCTCACCCGTACCCTAAGCCATACCCTAACCCTAACCCTAACCCTAACCCTAACCCCTACCCTACGCCGTACCCTCACCCGTACCCTAACCCCTTCCCAAAGCCTTACCCTAACCCTAACCCTAACCCTCACCCATACCCAACGCCGTAACCTAACCCATATCCTAACCCGTATCCTAAGCCGTACCCTAACCCTAACCAATACCCTACGCAGTACCCTCACCAGTAACCTCACCCGTATCCTAAGCCCTACCCTAACCCTAACCCTAACCCTAACCCTAAACTACCCTTTACTGCTTTTGCCTCCATTAGATTTCCTAAACACTAGTGTTTTAAGGAACAGGTTAAAAAGAAAACCTTATGTGATTTTTTTATAATGTGTTTATTCTTTATCTTATCCTAGTGACTAAAATCTTCTCCATGGCTGAACCCCAAATAATATTCCTTTACGTGCTAAGTGGTATCTAGAGAGTGGGATAGGTTTAATAAATACCCTAATCCTAACGTGTACCCTAAACCTAACCCATACCCTAACCCTAACGCGTACCCTAACCCTAACCAAAACCCTAACCCGAACAAGTATGCTAATCCTAACCCGTACCCTAAACCAATCCCTAACCCTAAAACTAACCCTAACCCTAACCCTAACCCTAACCCATAACCTACGCCGTACCCTCACCCGTACACTAACCCGTATCCTAAGCCGTACCCTAACCCTAACCCTAACCCTAACCCTAACCGCAACCCTACGCCGTACCCTATCCCATACCCTAAGCCGTACCCTAAACCTAACACTAACCCTAACCCTAAACCTAACCCCTACCCTACGCCGTACCCTCACCCGTACCCTAACCCGTATCCTAAGCCGTACCCTAACCCTAACCCTAACCTATACACTACGCCGTACCCTCACCCGTACCCTAACCGTGCCCTAAGCCGTACCCTAACCCGAACCCTAACCCTAACCCTAACCCTAACCCATACCCTACGCCGTACCCTAACCCGTACCCTAACCCGTATTCTAAGCCGTACCCTAACCATAACCAATACCCTACACAGTACCCTCACCCGTACCCTCTCCCGTACCCTAAGCCGTAACCTAACCCTAACCCTAACCCTAACCGCTACCCTACGACGTACCCTATCCCATACCCTAAGCGGTACCCTAAACCTAACACTAACCCTAAACCTAACCCTAACCCCTACCCTACGCCGTACCCTCACCCGTAACCTATCCCATACCCTAAGCCGTACCCTAACCCTAACACTAACCCTAACCCTAAACCTAACCCCTACCCTACGCCGTACCCTCACCCGTACCCTATCCCATACCCTAAGCCGTACCCTAACCCTAACCCTAACCCTAACCTATACACTACGCCATACCCTCACCCGTACCCTAACCGGTACCCTAAGCCGTACCCTAACCCTAACCCTAACCCTAACCTATACACTACGCCGTACCCTCACCCGTACCCTAACCCGTACCCTAAGCCGTACCCTAACCCTAACCCTAACCCTAACCCTAACCCTAACCCATACCCTACGCCGTACCCTAACCCGTACCCTAACCCGTATTCTAAGCCGTACCCTAACCATAACCAATACCCTACACAGTACCCTCACCCGTACCCTCTCCCGTACCCTAAGCCATACCCTAACCCTAACCCTAACCCTAACCTATACACTACACCATACCCTCACCCGTACCCTAACCTGTACCCTAAGCCGTACCCTAACCCTAACCCTAACCCTAAACCATACGCTACGCCGTACCCTCACCCGTACCCTAACCCGTATCCTAAGCCGTACCCTAACCCTAACCCTAACCCTAAACTATACCCTACGCCGTAACCTCACCCGTACCCTAACCCGTACCCTAAGCCGTACCCTAACCCTAACCCTAACCGTAACCCTAACCCTAACCCATACCGTACGCCATACCCTAACACGTACCCTAACCCGTATCCTAAGCCGTACCCTAACCCTAACCAATACCCTACACAGTATCCTCACCCATACCCTCACCCGTACCCTAAGCCGTACCCTAACCCTAACCCTAACCCTAACCCTAACCCTAACCCCTACCCTATGCCATACCCTCACCTGTACCCTATCCCATAACCTAAGCCGTACCATAACCCTAACACTAACCCTAACCCTAACCCATAACCTATGCCGTACCCTCACCCGTACCCTAACCCGTATCCTAAGCCGTACCCTAACCCTAACCCTAACCCTAACCCTAACCCATAACCTACGCCTTACCCTCACCCGTACCCTAACACGTACCCTAAGACGTACCGTAACCCTAACCCTAACACTAACCCTAACCCTAACCCACACTCTACGCCGTACCCTAACCCGTACCCTAACACGTATCCTAAGCCGTACCCTAACCCCAACCAATACCGTACGCAGTACCCTCACCCGTACCCTCACCCGTACCCTAAGCCATACCCTAACCCTAACCCTAACCCTAACCCTAACCCCTACCCTACGCCGTACCCTCACCCGTACCCTATCCGATACGCTAAGCCGTACCCTAACCCTAACACTAACACTAACCCTAACCCTAACCCTAACCCATACCCTACGCCGTACCCTCACCCATAACCTAATCCGTACCCTAAGCCGTACCCTAACCCTAACCCTAACCTATACACTACGCCGTACCCTCACCCGTACCCTAACCCGTACCCTAAGCCGTACCCTAACTCTAAACCTAACCCTAACCCTAACCCTTACCCATACCCTGCGCCGTACCCTAACCCATACAATAACCTGTATCCTAAGCCTTAACCTAACCCTAACCAATGACCTACACAGTACCCTCACCCGTACCCTAAGCCATACCCTAACCCTAACCCTAACACTAACCCTAACCCTAAACCCTACCCTATGCCGTACCCTCACCCATACCCTATCCCATACCCTAAGCCGTACCCTAACCCTAACACTAACCCTAACCCTAACCCTAACCCTAAACTACCGTTGACTGCTTTTGCCTCCATTAGATTTCCTTAGCAATAGTGTTTTAAGGAACAGGTTAAAAAGAAAATCCTAATGTGATTTTTTTATAATGTGTTTATTCTTTATCTTATCCTAGTGACTAAAAGCTTCTCCATGGCTGGACCCCAAATAATATTCCTTTACGTGCTAAGTGGTATCTAGAGAGTGGGATAGGTTTAATAAATACCCTAATCCTAACGTGTACCCTAACCCTAACCCATACCCTAACCCTAATGCGTACCCTAACCCTAACCCAAACCCTAACCCTAACACGTACGCTAATCCTAACCCGTACCCTAAACCAATCCCTAACCCTAAAACTAACCCTAACCCTAACCCTAACCCTAACCCATACGCTACGCCGTACCCTCACCCATACCCGAACCCGTATCCTAAGCCGTACCCTAATCCTAAACCTAACCCTAACCTCTACCCTACGCCGTACCCTCACCCGTACCCTAACCCGTACCCAAAGCCTTACCCTAACCCTAACCCTGACCCTCACCCATACCCAACGCCGTAACCTAACCCATATCCTAAACCGTATCCTAAGCCGTACCCTAACCCTAACCAATAACCTACGCAGTACCCTCACCAGTAACCTCACCCGTATCCTAAGCCCTACCCTAACCCTAACCCTAACCCTAAACCTAAACTACCCTTTACTGCTTTTGCCTCCATTAGATTTCCTAAACACTAGTGTTTTAAGGAACAGGTTAAAAAGAAAACCTTATGTGATTTTTTTATAATGTGTTCATTCTTTATCTTATCCTAGTGACTAAAATCTTCTCCATGGCTGAACCCCAAATAATATTCCTTTACGTGCTAAGTGGTATCTAGAGAGTGGGATAGGTTTAATAAATACCCTAATCCTAAAGTGTACCCTAAACCTAACCCATACCCTAACCCTAACGCGTACCCTAACCCTAACCAAAACCCTAACCCGAACACGTATGCTAATCCTAACCCGTACCCTAAACCAATCCCTAACCCTAAAACTAACCCTAACCCTATCCCTAACCCTAACCCATAACCTACACCGTACCCTCACCCGTATCCTAACCGGTACCCTAAGCCGTACCCTAACCCTAACCCTAACCCTAAACCATACGCTACGCCGTACCCTCACCCGTACCCTAACCCGTATCCTAAGCCGTACCCTAACCCTAACCCTAACCCTAAACTATACCCTACGCCGTAACCTCACCCGTACCCTAACCCGTATTCTAAGCCGTACCCTAACCCTAACCAATACCCTATGCAGTATCCTCACCCATACCCTCACCCGTACCCTAAGCCGTACCTAACCCTAACCCTAACCCTAACCCTAACCGTAAACCCTACCCTATGCCATACCCTCACCTGTACCCAATCCCATAACCTAAGCCGTACCATAACCCTAACACTAACCCTAACCCTAACCCATAACCTATGCCGTACCCTCACCCGTACCCTAACCCGTATCCTAAGACGTACCGTAACCCTAACCAATACCCTACGCAGTATCCTCACCCATACCCTCACCCGTACCCTAAGCCGTACCCTAACCCTAACCCTAACCCTAACCCTAACCCATACCCTATGCCATACCCTCACCTGTACCCTATCCCATAACCTAAGCCGTACCCTAACCCTAACCCTAACCCTAACCCTAACCCATACGCTACGCCGTACCTTCACCCGTACCCTAAACCGTATCCTAAGCCGTACCCTAACCCTAACCCTAACCCTAACCCTAACCCTAACCCTAACCCATACCCTACGCCATACCCTAACCCGTACCCTAACCCGTATCCTAAGCCGTATCCTAACCCTAACCAATACCCTACGCAGTACCCTCACCCGTACCCTCACCCGTACCCTAAGCCGTACCCTAACCCCAACCCTAACCCTAACTCTAACCCTAAACCCTACCCTACGCCGTACCCTCAACCGTACCCTATCCCATACGCTAAGCCGTACCCTAACCCTAACACTAACACTAACCCTAACCCTAACGCTAACCCTAAACCATACCCTATGCCGTACCCTCAACCGTAACCTAACACGTACCCTAAGCCGTACCCTAACCCTAACCAATACCCTACGCAGTATCCTCACCCATACACTCACCCGTACCCTAAGGCGTACCCTAACCCTAACCCTAACCCTAAACCTAACCCTAACCCCTACCCTATGCCATACCCTCACCTGTACCCTATCCCATAACCTAAGCCGTACCATAACCCTAACACTAACCCTAACCCTAACCCATAACCTACGCAGTACCCTCACCCGTACCCTAACCCGTATCCTAAGCCGTACCCTGCCCTAACCCTAACCCTAACCCTAACCCATAACCTACGCCGTACCCTCACCCGTACCCTAACACGTACCCTAAGACGTACCGTAACCCTAACCCTAACACGAACCCTAACCCTAACCCACACTCTACGCCGTACCCTAACCCGTACCCTAACACGTATCCTAAGCCGTACCCTAACCCTAACCAATACCGTACGCAGTACCCTCACCCGTACCCTCACCCGTACCCTAAGCCATACCCTAACCATAACCCTAACCCTAACCCTAACCCCTACCCTATGCCGTACCCTCACCCGTACCCTATCCCATACCCTAAGCCGTACCCTAACCCTAACACTAACCCTAACCCTAACCCTAACCCTAAACTACCCTTGATTGCTTTTGCTCTATTAGATTTCCTAAGCACTAGTGTTTTAAGGAACAGGTTAAAAAGAAAATCCTAATGTGATTTTTTTATAATGTGTTTATTCTTTATCTTATCCTAGTGACTAAAATCTTCTCCATGGCTGGATCCCTAATAATATTCCTTTATGTGCTAAGTGGTATCTAGAGAGTGGGATAGGTTTAATAAATACCCTAGTCCTAACGTGTACCCTAACCCTAACCCATACCCTAACCCTAACGCGTACCCTAACCCTAACCCAAAACCTAACCCTAACACGTACGCTAATCCTAACCCGTACCCTAAACCAAACCCTAACCCTAAAACTAACCCTAACCCTAACCCTAACCCATAACCTACGCCGTACCCTCACCCGTACACTAACCCGTATCCTAAGCCGTACCCTAACCCTAACCCTAACCATAACCCTAACCGCAACCCTACGCCGTACCCTATCCCATACCCTAAGCGGTACCCTAAACCTAACACTAACCCTAAACCTAACCCTAACCCCTACCCTACGCCATACCCTCACCCGTAACCTATCCCATACCCTAAGCCGTACCCTAACCCTAACACTAACCCTAACCCTAAACCTAACCCCTACCCTACGCCGTACCCTCACCCGTACCCTAACCCGTATCCTAAGCCGTACCCTAACCCTAACCCTAACCCTAACCTATACACTACGCCGTACCCTCACCCGTACCCTAACCGTGCCCTAAGCCGTACCCTAACCCTAACCCTAACCCTAACCCTAACCCTAACACATACCCTACGCCGTACCCTAACCCGTACCCTAACCCGTATTCTAAGCCGTACCCTAACCCTAACCTATACACTACACCATACCCTCACCCGTACCCTAACCTGTACCCTAAGCCGTACCCTAACCCTAACCCTAACCCTAAAGCATACGCTACGCCGTACCCTCACCCGTACCCTAACCCGTATCCTAAGCCGTACCCTAACCCTAACCCTAACCCTAAACTATACCCTACGCCGTAACCTCACCCGTACCCTAACCCGTACCCTAAGCCGTACCCTAACCCTAACCCTAACCCTAACCCTAACCCTAACCCATACCGTACGCCATACCCTAACACGTACCGTAACCCGTATCCTAAGCCGTACCCTAACCCTAACCAATACCCTACGCAGTATCCTCACCCATACCCTCACCCGTACCCTAAGCCGTACCCTAACCCTAACCCTAACCCTAACCCTAACCCTAAACCCTACCCTATGCCATACCCTCACTTGTACCCTATCCCATAACCTAAGCCGTACCATAACCCTAACACTAACCCTAACCCTAACCCATAACCTACGCTGTACCCTCACCCGTACCCTAACCCGTATCCTAAGCCGTACCCTAACCCTAACCCTAACCCTGACCCTAACCCATAACCTACGCCGTACCCTCACCCGTACCCTAACACGTACCCTAAGACGTACCGTAACCCTAACCCTAACACTAACCCTAACCCTAACCCACACTCTACGCCGTAACCTAACACGTACCCTAACACGTATCCTAAGCCATACCCTAACCCTAACCAATACCCTATGCAGTACCCTCACCCGTACCCTCAACCGTACCCTAAGCCATACCCTAACCCTAACCCTAACCCTAACCCTAACCCCTACCCTACGCCGTACCCTCACCCGTACCCTATCCCATACGCTAAGCCGTACCCTAACCCTAACACTAACACTAACCCTAACCCTAACCCTAACCCATACCCTACGCCGTACCCTCACCCATAACCTAATCCGTACCCTAAGCCGTACCCTAACCCTAACCCTAACCTATACACTACGCCGTACCCTCACCCGTTCCCTAACCCGTACCCTAAGCCGTACCCTAACTCTAACCCTAACCCTAACCCTAACCCTTACCCATACCCTGCGCCGTACCCTAACCCATAAAATAACCTGTATCCTAAGCCTTAACCTAACCCTAACCAATGACCTACACAGTACCCTCACCCGTACCCTAAGCCATACCCTAACCCTAACCCTAACACTAACCCTAACCCTAAACCCTACCCTATGCCGTACCCTCACCCATACCCTATCCCATACCCTAAGCCGTACCCTAACCCTAACACTAACCCTAACCCTAACCCTAACCCTAAACTACCCTTGACTGCTTTTGCCTCCATTAGATTTCCTAAGCACTAGTGTTTTAAGGAACAGGTTAAAAAGAAAATCCTAATGTGATTTTTTTATAATGTGTTTATTCTTTATCTTATCCTAGTGACGAAAATCTTCTCCATGGCTGGACCCTAAATAATATTCCTTTACGTGCTAAGTGGTATCTAGAGAGTGGGATAGGTTTAATAAATACCCTAATCCTAACGTGTACCCTAACCCTAACCCATACCCTAACCCTAATGCGTACCCTAACCCTAACCCAAACCCTAACCCTAACACGTACGCTAATCCTAAACCGTACCCTACACCAATCCCTAACCCTAAAACTAACCCTAACCCTAACCCATACGCTACGCCGTACCCTCACCCATACCCTAACCCGTATACTAAGCCGTACCCTAATCCTAAACCTAACCCTAACCTCTACCCTACGCCGTACCCTCACCCGTACCCTAACCCGTACCCAAAGCCTTACCCTAACCCTAACCCTAACCCTCACCCATACCCAACGCCGTAACCTAACCCATATCCTAACCCGTATCCTAAGCCATACCCTAACCCTAACCAATAACCTACGCAGTACCCTCACCAGTACCCTCACCCGTATCCTAAGCCCTACCCTAACCCTAACCCTAACCCTAACCCTAAACTACCCTTTACTGCTTTTGCCTCCATTAGATTTCCTAAACACTAGTGTTTTAAGGAACAGGTTAAAAAGAAAACCTTATGTGATTTTTTTATAATGTGTTCATTCTTTATCTTATCCTAGTGACTAAAATCTTCTCCATGGCTGAACCCCAAATAATATTCCTTTACGTGCTAAGTGGTATCTAGAGAGTGGGATAGGTTTAATAAATACCCTAATCCTAAAGTGTACCCTAAACCTAACCCATACCCTAACCCTAACGCGTACCCTAACCCTAACCAAAACCCTAACCCGAACACGTATGCTAATCCTAACCCGTACCCTAAACCAATCCCTAACCCTAAAACTAACCCTAACCCTAACCCTACCCCTAACCCATAACCTACACCGTACCCTCACCCGTACCCTAACCCGTACCCTAAGCCGTACCCTAACCCTAACCCTAAACCTAAACCATACGCTACGCCGTACCCTCACCCGTACACTAACCCGTATCCTAAGCCGTACCCTAACCCTAACCCTAACCCTAAACTATACCCTACGCCGTAACCTCACCCGTACCCTAACCCGTACCCTAAGCCGTACCCTAACCCTAACCCTAACCCTAACCCTAACCCTAACCCTAACCCATACCGTACGCCATACCCTAACACGTACCCTAACCCGTATTCTAAGCCGTACCCTAACCCTAACCAATACCCTATGCAGTATCCTCACCCATACCCTCACCCGTACCCTAAGCTGTACTCTCACCCTAACCCTAACCCTAAACCTAACCCTAAACCCTACCCTATGCCATACCCTCACCTGTACCCTATCCCATAACCTAAGCCGTACCATAACCCTAACACTAACCCTAACCCTAACCCATAACCTACGCCGTACCCTCACCCGTACCCTAACCCGTATCCTAAGACGTACCGTAACCCTAACCATTACCCTACGCAGTATCCTCACCCATACCCTCACCCGTACCCTAAGCCGTACCCTAACCCTAACCCTAACCCTAACCCTAACCCATACCCTATGCCATACCCTCACCTGTACACTATCCCATAACCTAAGCCGTACCCTAACCCTAACCCTAACCCTAACCCTAACCCATACGCTACGCCGTACCTTAACCCGTACCCTAACCCGTATCCTAAGCCGTACCCTAACCCTAACCCTAACCCTAAACCTAACGCTAACCCATACCCTACACCATACCCTAACCCGTACCCTAACCCGTATCCTAAGCCGTATCCTAACCCTAACCAATACCCTACGCAGTACCCTCACC
Source organism: Eubalaena glacialis (assembly GCF_028564815.1). Lineage (NCBI taxonomy): Eukaryota > Metazoa > Chordata > Mammalia > Artiodactyla > Balaenidae > Eubalaena > Eubalaena glacialis. The sequence goes on along the minus strand of NW_026871298.1, from coordinate 334,480 downwards.
CGTACCCTCACCCGTACCCTAAGCTGTACCCTAACCCTAACACTAACCCTAACCTATACACTACGCCATACCCTCACCCGTACCCTAACCCGTACCCTAACCCGTACCCTAAGCCGTACCCTAACCCTAACCCTAACCCTAACCCTAACCCTAACCCTAACCCTAACCCATACCGTACGCCATACCCTAACACGTACCCTAACCCGTATTCTAAGCCGTACCCTAACCCTAACCAATACCCTATGCAGTATCCTCACCCATACCCTCACCCGTACCCAGATCCGTACCCTCACCCTAACCCTAACCCTAAACCTAACCCTAAACCCTACCCTATGCCATACCCTCACCTGTACCCTATCCCATAACCTAAGCCGTACCATAACCCTAACACTAACCCTAACCCTAACCCATAACCTACGCCGTACCCTCACCCGTACCCTAACCCGTATCCTAAGACGTACCGTAACCCTAACCAATACCCTACGCAGTATCCTCACCCATACCCTCACCCGTACCCTAAGCCGTACCCTAACCCTAACCCTAACCCTAACCCTAAGGCATACCCTATGCCATACCCTCACCTGTACACTATCCCATAACCTAAGCCGTACCCTAACCCTAACCCTAACCCTAACCCTAACCCATACGCTACGCCGTACCTTCACCCGTACCCTCACCCGTACCCTAAGCTGTACCCTAACCCTAACACTAACCCTAACCTATACACTACGCCATACCCTCACCCGTACCCTAACCCGTACCCTAAGCCGTACCCTAACCCTAACCCTAACCCTAAACTATACCCTACGCCGTAACCTCACCCGTACCCTAACCCGTACCCTAAGCCGTACCCTAACCCTAACCCTAACCCTAAACCTAACCCTAACCCATAGCGTACGCCATACCCTAACACGTACCCTAACCCGTATCCTAAGCCGTACCCTAACCCTAACCAATACCCTACGCAGTATCCTCACCCATACCCTCACCCGTACCCTAAGGCGTACCCTAACCCTAACCCTAACCCTAAACCTAACCCTAACCCCTACCCTATGCCATACCCTCACCTGTACCCTATCCCATAACCTAAGCCGTACCATAACCCTAACACTAACCCTAACCCTAACCCATAACCTACGCCGTACCCTCACCCGTACCCTAACCTGTATCCTAAGCCGTACCCTAACCCTAACCCTAACCCATAACCTACGCCGTACCCTCACCCCTACCCTAACACGTACCCTAAGACGTACCGTAACCCTAACCCTAACACTAACCCTAACCCTAACCCACACTCTACGCCGTACCCTAACCCGTACCCTAACACGTATCCTAAGACGTACCCTAACCCTAACCAATACCCTACGCAGTACCCTCACCCGTACCCTAAGCCATACCCTAACCCTAACCCTAACCCTAACCCTAACCCCTACCCTACACCGTACCCTCACCCGTACCCTATCCCATACCCTAAGCCGTACCCTAACCCTAACACTAACCCTAACCCTAACCCTAACCCTAAACTACCCTTGATTGCTTTTGCCTCTATTAGATTTCCTAAGCACTAGTGTTTTAAGGAACAGGTTAAAAAGAAAATACGAATGTGATTTTTTTATAATGTGTTTATTCTTTATCTTATCCTAGTGACTAAAATCTTCTCCATGGCTGGATCCCTAATAATATTCCTTTACGTGCTAAGTGGTATCTAGAGAGTGGGATAGGTTTAATAAATACCCTAATCCTAACGTGTACCCTAACCCTAACCCATACCCTAACCCTAACGCGTACCCTAACCCTAACCCAAAACCTAACCCTAACACGTACGCTAATCCTAACCCGTACCCTAAACCAATCCCTAACACTAAAACTAACCCTAACTCTAACCCTAACCCTTACCCTACGCCGTACCCTCACCCGTACCCTAACCCGTACCCTAAGACGTACCCTAACCCTAACCCTAACCCATACACTACGCCGTACCCTCACCCGTACCCTAACCCGTATCCTAAGCTGTACCCTAACCCTAACCCAAACCCTAACCCTAACCCTAACCCATAACCTACGCCATACCCTGACCCGTACACTAACCCGTATCCTAAGCCATATCCTAACCCTAACCAATACCCTACGCAGTACCCTCACCCGTACCCTCACCCGTACCCTAAGCCGTAACCTAACCCCAACCCTAACCCTAACTCTAACCCTAACCCCTACCCTACGCCGTACCCTCACCCGTACCCTATCCCATACGCTAAGCCGTACCCTAATCCTAACACTAACACTAACCCTAACCCTAACCCTAACCCATACCCTACTCCGTATCCTCACCCGTAACCTAACCCGTACCCTAAGCCGTACCCTAACCCTAACCCTAACCTATACACTACGCCGTACCCTCACCCGTACCCTAACCCATACCCTAAGCCGTACCCTAACTCTAACCCTAACCCTAACCCTAACCCTTACCCATACCCTGCGCCGTACCCTAACCCATACAATAACCTGTATCCTAAGCCTTAACCTAACCCTAACCAATGACCTACACAGTACCCTCACCCGTACCCTAAGCCATACCCTAACCCTAACCCTAACACTAACCCTAACCCTAAACCCTACCCTATGCCGTACCCTCACCCGTACCCTATCCCATACCCTAAGCCGTACCCTAACCCTAACACTAACCCTAACCCTAACCCTAACCCTAAACTACCCTTGACTGCTTTTGCCTCCATTAGATTTCCTAAGCACTAGTGTTTTAAGGAACAGGTTAAAAAGAAAATCCTAATGTGATTTTTTTATAATGTGTTTATTCTTTATCTTATCCTAGTAACGAAAATCTTCTCCATGGCTGGACCCTAAATAATATTCCTTTACGTGCTAAGTGGTATCTAGAGAGTGGGATAGGTTTAATAAATACCCTAATCCTAACGTGTACCCTAACCCTAACCCACACCCTAACCCTAATGCGTACCCTAACCCTAACCCAAACCCTAACACTAACACGTACGCTAATCCTAACCCGTACCCTAAACCAATCCCTAACCCTAAAACTAACCCTAACCCTAACCCGAACCCTAACCCATACGCTACGCCGTACCCTCACCCATACCCTAACCCGTATCCTAAGCCGTACCCTAACCCTAAACCTAACCCTAACCTCTACCCTACGCCGTACCCTCACCCATACCCTAACCCGTACCCAAAGCCTTACCCTAACCCTAACCCTAACCCTCACCCATACCCAACGCCGTAACCTAACCCATATCCTAACCCGTATCCTAAGCCGTACCCTAACCCTAACCAATAACCTACGCAGTACCCTCACCAGTACCCTCACCCGTATCCTAAGCCCTACCCTAACCCTAACCCTAAACTACCCTTTACTGCTTTTGCCTCCATTAGATTTCCTAAACACTAGTGTTTTAAAGAACAGGTTAAAAAGGAAACCTTATGTGATTTTTTTTATAATGTGTTTATTCTTTATCTTATCCTAGTGACTAAAATCTTCTCCATGGCTGAACCCCAAATAATATTCCTTTACGTGCTAAGTGGTATCTAGAGAGTGGGATAGGTTTAATAAATACCCTAATCCTAACGTGTACCCTAAAACTAACCCATACCCTAACCCTAACGCGTACCCTAACCCTAACCAAAACCCTAACCCGAACAAGTATGCTAATCCTAACCCTTACCCTAAACCAATCCCTAACCCTAAAACTAACCCTAACCCTAACCCTAACCCTAACCCATAACCTACGCCGTACCCTCACCCGTACCCTAACCCTAACCCATACGCTACGCCGCACCCTCACCCGTACCCTAACCCGTATCCTAAGCCGTACCCTAACCCTAACCCTAACCCTAACCGCTACCCTACGCCGTACCCTATCCCATACCCTAAGCGGTACCCTAAACCTAACACTAACCCTAAACCTAACCCTAACCCCTACCCTACGCCGTACCCTCACCCGTAACCTATCCCATACCCTAAGCCGTACCCTAACCCTAACACTAACCCTAACCCTAAACCTAAACCCTACCCAACGACTTACCCTCACCCGTACCCTATCCCATACCCTAAGCCGTGCCATAACCCTAACCCTATCCCTAACCTATACACTACGCCGTACCCTCACCCGTACCCTAACCCGTACCCTAAGCCGTACCCTAACCCTAACCCTAACCCTAAACTATACCCTACGCCGTAACCTCACCCGTACCCTAACGAATACCCTAAGCCGTACCCTAACCCTAACCCTAACCCTAACCCTAACCCTAACCCTAACCCATAGTGTACGCCATACCCTAACACGTACCCTAACCCGTATCCTAAGCCGTACCCTAACCCTAACCAATACCCTACGCAGTATCCTCACCCATACCCTCACCCGTACCCTAAGCCGTACCCTAACCCTAAACCTAACCCTAAACCTAACCCTAACCCCTACCCTATGCCATACCCTCACCTTTACCCTATCCCATAACCTAAGCCGTACCCTAACACGTACCCTAACACGTACCCTAAGACGTACCGTAACCCTAACCCTAACACTAACCCTAACCCTAACCCACAATCTACGCCGTACCCTAACCCGTACCCTAACACGTATCCTAAGCCGTACCCTAACCCTAACCAATACCCTACGCAGTACCCTCACCCGTACCCTCACCCGTACCCTAAGCCATACCCTAACCCTAACCCTAGCCCTAACCCTAACCCCTACCCTACGCCGTACCCTCACCCGTACCCTATCCCATACGCTAAGCCGTACCCTAACCCTAACACTAACACTAACCCTAACCCTAACCCTAACCCATACCCTACGCTGTACCCTCACCCATAACCTAATCCGTACCCTAAGCCGTACCCTAACCCTAACCCTAACCTATACACTACGCCGTACCCTCACCCGTTCCCTAACCCGTACCCTAAGCCGTACCCTAACTCTAACCCTAACCCTAACCCTAACCCTTAACCATACCCTGCGCCGTACCCTAACCCATACAATAACCTGTATCCTAAGCCTTAACCTAACCCTAACCAATGACCTACACAGTACCCTCACCCGTACCCTAAGCCATACCCTAACCCTAACCCTAAACTACCCTTGACTTCTTTTGCCTCCATTAGATTTCCTAAGCACTAGTGTTTTAAGGAACAGGTTAAAAAGAAAATCCTAATGTGATTTTTTTATAATGTGTTTATTCTTTATCTTATCCTAGTGACTAAAATCTTCTCCATGGCTGGACCCTAAATAATATTCCTCTACGTGCTAAGTGGTATCTAGAGAGTGGGATAGGTTTAATAAATACCCTAATCCTAACGTGTACCCTAACCCTAACCCATACCCTAACCCTAATGCGTACCCTAACCCTAACCCAAACCCTAACCTTAACACGTACGCTAATCCTAACCCGTACCCTAAACCAATCCATAACCCTAAAACTAACCCTAACCCTAACCCTAACCCTAACCCATACGCTACGCCGTACCCTCACCCATACCCTAACCCGTATCCTAAGCCGTACCCTAATCCTAAACCTAACCCTAACCTCTACCCTACGCCGTACCCTCACCCGTACCCTAACCCGTACCCAAAGCCTTACCCTAACCCTACCCCTAACCCTCACCCATACCCAACGCCGTAACCTAACCCATATCCTAACCCGTATCCTAAGCCGTACCCTAACCCTAACCAATAACCTACGCAGTACCCTCACCAGTACCCTCACCCGTATCCTAAGCCCTACCCTAACCCTAACCCTAACCCTAACCCTAAACTACCCTTTACTGCTTTTGCCTCCATTAGATTTCCTAAACACTAGTGTTTTAAAGAACAGGTTAAAAAGAAAATCTTATGTGATTTTTTTATAATGTGTTTATTCTTTATCTTATCCTAGTGACTAAAATCTTCTCCATGGCTGAACCCCAAATAATATTCCTTTACGTGCTAAGTGGTATCTAGAGAGTGGGATAGGTTTAATAAATACCCTAATCCTAACGTGTACCCTAAACCTAACCCATACCCTAACCCTAACGCGTACCCTAACCCTAACCAAAACCCTAACCCGAACAAGTATGCTAATCCTAACCCGTACCCTAAACCAATCCCTAACCCTAAAACTAACCCTAACCCTAACCCTAACCCTAACCCATAACCTACGCCGTAACCTCACCCGTACCCTAACCCATACCCTAAGCCATACCCTAACCCTAACCCTAACCCTAACCCATACGCTACGCCGCACCCTCACCCATACCCTAACCCGTATCCTAAGCCGTACACTAACCCTAACCCTAACCCTAACTGCTACCCTACGCCGTACCCAATCCCATACCCTAAGCGGTACCCTAAACCAAACACTAACCCTAAACCTAACCCTAACCCCTACCCTACGCCGTACCCTCACCGTAACCTATCCCATACCCTAAGCCGTACCCTAACCCTAACACTAACCCTAACCCTAAACCTAACCCCTACCCTACGCCGTACCCTCACCCGTACCCTATCCCATACCCTAAGCCGTACCCTAACCCTAACCCTAACCCTAACCTATACACTGCGCCGTACCCTCACCCGTACGCTAACCCGTACCATAAGCCGTACCCTAACCCTAACCCTAACCCTAACCCTAACCCTAACCCATACCCTACGCCGTACCCTAAACCGTACCCTAACCCGTATTCTAAGCCGTACCCTAACCATAACCAATACCCTACACAGTACCCTCACCCGTACCCTCACCCGTACCCTAAGCCATACCCTAAACCTAACCCTAACCCTAACCTATACACTACGCGATACCCTCACCCGTACCCTAACCCATACCCTAAGCCGTACCCTAACCCTAACCCTAACCCTAAACTATACCCTATGCCGTAACCTCACCCATACCCTAACCCGTACCCTAAGCCGTACCCTAACCCTAACCCTAACCGTAACCCTAACCCATAGCGTACGCCATACCCTAACACGTACCCTAACCCGTATCCTAAGCCGTACCCTAACCCTAACCAATACCCTACGCAGTATCCTCACCCATACCCTCACCCGTACCCTAAGCCGTACCCTAACCCTAACCCTAACCCTAAACCTAACCCTAACCCCTACCCTATGCCATACCCTCACCTGTACCCTATCCCATAACCTAAGCCGTACCCTAACCCGTACCCTAACACGTACCCTAAGACGTACCGTAACCCTAACCCTAACACTAACCCTAACCCTAACCCACACTCTACGCCGTACCCTAACCCGTACCCTAACACGTTTCCTAAGCCGTACCCTAACCCTAACCAATACCCTACGCAGTACCCTCACCCGTACCCTCACCCGTACCCTAAGCCATACCCTAACCCTAACCCTAACCCTAACCCTAACCCCTACCCTACGCCGTACCCTCACCCGTACCCTATCCCGTACGCTAAGCTGTACCCTAACCCTAACACTAACACTAACCCTAACCCTAACCCTGACCCATACCCTACGCCGTACCCTCACCCATAACCTAATCCGTACCCTAAGCCGTACCCTAACCCTAACCCTAACCTATACACTACGCCGTACCCTCACCCGTTCCCTAACCCGTACCCTAAGCCGTACCTTAACTCTAACCCTAACCCTAACCCTAACCCTTAACCATACCCTGCGCCGTACCCTAACCCATACAATAACCTGTATCCTAAGCCTTAACCTAACCCTAACCAATGACCTACACAGTACCCTCACCCGTACCCTAAGCCATACCCTAACCCTAACCCTAACACTAACACTAACCCTAAACCCTACCCTATGCCGTACCCTCACCCATACCCTATCCCATACCCTAAGCCGTACCCTAACCCTAACACTAACCCTAACCCTAACCCTAACCCTAAACTACCCTTGACTGCTTTTGCCTCCATTAGATTTCCTAAGCACTAGTGTTTTAAGGAACAGGTTAAAAAGAAAATCCTAATGTGATTTTTTTATAATGTGTTTATTCTTTATCTTATCCTCGTGACGAAAATCTTCTCCATGGCTGGACCCTAAATAATATTCCTTTACGTGCTAAGTGGTATCTAGAGAGTGGGATAGGTTTAATAAATACCCTAATCCTAACGTGTACCCTAACCTTAACCCATACCCTAACCCTAATGCGTACCCTAACCCTAACCCAAACCCTAACCCTAACACGTACGCTAATCCTAACCCGTACCCTAAACCAATCCCTAAACCTAAAACTAACCCTAACCCTAACCCTAACCCTAACCCATACGCTACGCCGTACCCTCACCCATACCCTAACCCGTATCCTAAGCCGTACCCTAATCCTAAACCAGCCCTAAACTCTACCCTACGCCGTACCCTCACCCGTACCCTAACCCGTACCCAAAGCCTTACCCTAACCCTAACCCTAACCCTCACCCATACCCAACGCCGTAACCTAACCCATATCCTAACCCGTATCCTAAGCCGTACCCTAACCCTAACCAATAACCTACGCAGTACCCTCACCAGTACCCTCACCCGTATCCTAAGCCCTACCCTAACCCTAACCCTAAACTACCCTTTACTGCTTTTGCCTCCATTAGATTTCCTAAACACTAGTGTTTTAAAGAACAGGTTAAAAAGAAAACCTTATGTGATTTTTTTTATAATGTGTTTATTCTTTATCTTATCCTAGTGACTAAAATCTTCTCCATGGCTGAACCCCAAATAATATTCCTTTACGTGCTAAGTGGTATCTAGAGAGTGGGATAGGTTTAATAAATACCCTAATCCTAACGTGTACCCTAAACCTAACCCATACCCTAACCCTAACGCGTACACTAACCCTAACCAAAACCCTAACCCGAACAAGTATGCTAATCCTTACCCTTACCCTAAACCAATCCCTAACCCTAAAACTAACCCTAACCCTAACCCTAACCCTAACCCATAACCTACGCCGTACCCTCACCCGTACCCTAACCCGTACCCTAAGCCGTACCCTAACCCTAACCCTAACCCTAACCCATACGCTACGCCGCACCCTCACCCGTACCCTAAACCGTATACTAAGCCGTACCCTAACCCTAACCCTAAGCCTAACCGCTACCCTACGCCGTACCCTATCCCATACCCTAAGCGGTACCCTAAACCTAACACTAACCCTAAACCTAACCCTAACCCCTACCCTACGCCGTACCCTCACCCGTAACCTATCCCATACCCTAAGCCGTACCCTAACCCTAACACTAACCCTAACCCTAAACCTAACCCCTACCCAACGACGTACCCTCACCCGTACCCTATCCCATACCCTAAGCCGTACCCTAACCCTAACCCTAACCCTAACCTATACAGTACGCCGTACCCTCACCCGTACCCTAACCCGTACCCTAAGCCGTACCCTAACCCTAACCCTAACCCTAACCCTAACCCTAACCCATACCCTACGCCGTACCCTAAACCGTACCCTAACCCGTATTCTAAGCCGTACACTAACCATAACCAATACCCTACACAGTACCCTCACCCGTACCCTCACCCGTACCCTAAGCCATACCCTAACCCTAACCCTAACCCTAACCTATACACTACGACATACCCTCACCCGTACCCTCACCCGTACCCTGAGCCATACCCTAACCCTAACCCTAACACTAACCCTAACCCTAAACCCTACCCTATGCCGTACCCTCACCCATACCCTATCCCATACCCTAAGCCGTACCCTAACCCTAACACTAACCCTAACCCTAACCCTAACCCTAAACTACCCTTGACTGCTTTTGCCTCCATTAGATTTCCTAAGCACTAGTGTTTTAAGGAACAGGTTAAAAAGAAAATCCTAATGTGATTTTTTTATAATGTGTTTATTCTTTATCTTATCCTAGTGACGAAAATCTTCTCCATGGCTGGACCCTAAATAATATTCCTTTACGTGCTAAGTGGTATCTAGAGAGTGGGATAGGTTTAATAAATACCCTAATCCTAACGTGTACCCTAACCCTAACCCATACCCTAACCCTAATGCGTACCCTAACCCTAACCCAAACCCTAACCCTAACACGTACGCTAATCCTAACCCGTACCCTAAACCAATCCCTAACGCTAAAACTAACCCTAACCCTAACCCTAACCCATACGCTACGCCGTACCCTCACCCATACCCTAACCCGTATCCTAAGCCGTACCATAACCCTAAACCTAACCCTAACCTCTACCCTACGCCGTACCCTCACCCGTACCCTAACCCGTACCCAAAGCCTTACCCTAACCCTAACCCTAACCCTCACCCATACCCAACGCCGTAACCTAACCCATATCCTAACCCGTATCCTAAGCCGTACCCTAACCCTAACCAATAACCTACGCAGTACCCTCACCAGTACCCTCACCCGTATCCTAAGCCCTACCCTAACCCTAACCCTAACCCTAACCCTAAACTACCCTTTACTGCTTTTGCCTCCATTAGATTTCCTAAACACTAGTGTTTTAAAGAACAGGTTAAAAAGAAAACCTTATGTGATTTTTTTAATAATGTGTTTATTCTTTATCTTATCCTAGTGACTAAAATCTTCTCCATGGCTGAACCCCAAATAATATTCCTTTACGTGCTAAGTGGTATCTAGAGAGTGGGATAGGTTTAATAAATACCCTAATCCTAACGTGTACCCTAAACCTAACCCATACCCTAACCCTAACGCGTACCCTAACCCTAACCAAAACCCTAACCCGAACAAGTATGCTAATCCTAACCCGTACCCTAAACCAATCCCTAACCCTAAAACTAACCCTAACCCTAACCCTAACCCTAACCCATAACCTACGCCGTAACCTCACCCGTACCCTAACCCATACCCTAAGCCGTACCCTAACCCTAACCCTAACCCATACGCTACGCCGCACCCTCACCCATACCCTAACCCGTATCCTAAGCCGTACCCTAACCCTAACCCTAACCCTAACCGCTACCCTACGCCGTACCCTATCCCATACCCTAAGCGGTACCCTAAACCTAACACTAACCCTAAACCTAACCCTAACCCCTACCCTACGCCGTACCCTCACCGTAACCTATCCCATAACCTAAGCCGTACCCTAACCCTAACACTAACCCTAACCCTAAACCTAACCCCTACCCTACGCCGTACCCTCACCCGTACCCTATCCCATACCCTAAGCCGTACCCTAACCCTAACCCTAACCCTAACCTATACACTGCGCCGTACCCTCACCCGTACGCTAAGCCGTACCCTAAGCCTTACCCTAACCCTAACCCTAACCCTAACCCTAACCCACACCCTACGCCGTACCCTAAACCGTACCCTAACCCGTATTCTAAGCCGTACCCTAACCATAACCAATACCCTACACAGTACCCTCACCCGTACCCTCACCCGTACCCTAAGCCATACCCTAACCCTAACCCTAACCCTAACCTATACACTATGCCATACCCTCACCCGTACCCTAACCCGTACCCTAAGCCGTACCCTAACCCTAACCCTAACCCTAAACTATACCCTACGCCGTAACCTCACCCATACCCTAACCCGTACCCTAAGCCGTACCCTAACCCTAACCCTAACCCTAACCCTAACCCTAAACCATAGCGTACGCCATACCCTAACACGTACCCTAACCCGTATCCTAAGCCGTACCCTAACCCTAACCAATACCCTACGCAGTATCCTCAACCATACCCTCACCCGTACCCTAAGCCGTACCCTAACCCTAACCCTAACCCTAAACCTAACCCTAACCCCTACCCTATGCCATACCCTCACCTGTACCCTATCCCATAACCTAAGCCGTACCCTAACCCGTACCCTAACACGTACCCTAAGACGTACCGTAACCCTAACCCTAACACTAACCCTAACCCTAACCCACAATCTACGCCGTACCCTAACCCGTACCCTAACACGTATCCTAAGCCGTACCCTAACCCTAACCAATACCCTACGCAGTACCCTCACCCGTACCCTCACCCGTACCCTAAGCCATACCCTAACCCTAACCCTAACCCTAACCCTAACCCCTACCCTACGCCGTACCCTCACCCGTACCCTATCCCATACGCTAAGCCGTACCCTAACCCTAACACTAACACTAACCCTAACCCTAACCCTAACCCATACCCTACGCCGTACCCTCACCCATAACCTAATCCGTACCCTAAGCCGTACCCTAACCCTAACCCTAACCTATACACTACGCCGTACCCTCACCCGTTCCCTAACCCGTACCCTAAGCCGTACCCTAACTCTAACCCTAACCCTAACCCTAACCCTTAACCATACCCTGCGCCGTACCCTAACCCATACAATAACCTGTATCCTAAGCCTTAACCTAACCCTAACCAATGACCTACACAGTACCCTCACCCGTACCCTAAGCCATACCCTAACCCTAACCCTAACACTAACCCTAACCCTAAACCCTACCGTATGCCGTACCCTCACTCATACCCTATCTCATACCCTAAGCCGTATCCTAACCCTAACACTAACCCTAACCCTAACCCTAACCCTAATCTACCCTTGACTGCTTTTGCCTCCATTAGATTTCCTAAGCACTAGTGTTTTAAGGAACAGGTTAAAAAGAAAATCCTAATGTGATTTTTTTATAATGTGTTTATTCTTTATCTTATCCTAGTGACGAAAATCTTCTCCATGGCTGGACCCTAAATAATATTCCTTTACGTGCTAAGTGGTATCTAGAGAGTGGGATAGGTTTAATAAATACCCTAATCCTAACGTGTACCCTAACCCTAACCCATACCCTAACCCTAATGCGTACCCTAACCCTAACCCAAACCCTAACCCTAACACGTACGCTAATCCTAACCCGTACCCTAAACCAATCCCTAACCCTAAAACTAACCCTAACCCTAACCCTAACCCTAACCCATACGCTACGCCGTACCCTCACCCATACCCTAACCCGTATCCTAAGCCGTACCCTAATCCTAAACCTAACCCTAACCTCTACCCTACGCCGTACCCTCACCCGTACCCTAACCCGTACCCAAAGCCTTACCCTAACCCTAACCCTAACCCTCACCCATACCCAACGCCGTAACCTAACCCATATCCTAACCCGTATCCTAAGCCGTACCCTAACCCTAACCAATAACCTACGCAGTACCCTCACCAGTACCCTCAACCGGATCCTAAGCCCTACCCTAACCCTAACCCTAAACTACCCTTTACTGCTTTTGCCTCCATTAGATTTCCTAAACACTAGTGTTTTAAAGAACAGGTTAAAAAGAAAACCTTATGTGATTTTTTTTATAATGTGTTTATTCTTTATCTTATCCTAGTGACTAAAATCTTCTCCATGGCTGAACCCCAAATAATATTCCTTTACGTGCTAAGTGGTATCTAGAGAGTGGGATAGGTTTAATAAATACCCTAATCCTAACGTGTACCCTAAACCTAACCCATACCCTAACCCTAACGCGTACCCTAACCCTAACCAAAACCCTAACCCGAACAAGTATGCTAATCCTAACCCGTACCCTAAACCAATCCCTAACCCTAAAACTAACCCTAACCCTAACCCTAACCCTAACCCATAACCTACGCCGTAACCTCACCCGTACCCTAACCCATACCCTAAGCCGTACCCTAACCCTAACCCTAACCCTAACCCATACGCTACGCCGCACCCTCACCCATACCCTAACCCGTATCCTAAGCAGTACCCTAACCCTAACCCTAACCCTAACCGCTACCCTACGCCGGACCCTATCCCATACCCTAAGCGGTACCCTAAACCTAACACTAACCCTAAACCTAACCCTAACCCCTACCCTACGCCGTACCCTCACCGTAACCTATCCCATACCCCAAGCCGTACCCTAACCCTAACACTAACCCTAATCGTAAACCTAACCCCTACCCTACGCCGTACCCTCACCCGTACCCTATCCCATACCCTAAGCCGTACCCTAACCCTAACCCTATCCCTAACCTATACACTGCGCCGTACCCTCACCCGTACGCTAACCCGTACCCTAAGCCGTACCCTAACCCTAACCCTAACCCTAACCCTAACCCTAACCCATACCCTACGCCGTACCCTCACCCATAACCTAATCCGTACCCTAAGCCGTACCCTAACCCTAACCCCAACCTATACACTACGCCGTACCCTCACCCGTTCCCTAACCCGTAACCTAAGCCGTACCCTAACTCTAACCCTAACCCTAACCCTAACCCTTAACCATACCCTGCGCCGTACCCTAACCCATACAATAACCTGTATCCTAAGCCTTAACCTAACCCTAACCAATGACCTACACAGTACCCTCACCCGTACCCTAAGCCATACCCTAACCCTAACCCTAACACTAACCCTAACCCTAAACCCTACCCTATGCCGTACCCTCACCCATACCCTATCCCATACCCTAAGCCGTACCCTAACCCTAACACTAACCCTAACCCTAACCCTAACCCTAAACTACCCTTGACTGCTTTTGCCTCCATTAGATTTCCTAAGCACTAGTGTTTTAAGGAACAGGTTAAAAAGAAAATCCTAATGTGATTTTTTTATAATGTGTTTATTCTTTATCTTATCCTAGTGACGAAAATCTTCTCCATGGCTGGACCCTAAATAATATTCCTTTACGTGCTAAGTGGTATCTAGAGAGTGGGATAGGTTTAATAAATACCCTAATCCTAAAGTGTACCCTAACCCTAACCCATACCCTAACCCTAATGCGTACCCTAACCCTAACCCAAACCCTAACCCTAACACGTACGCTAATCCTAACCCGTACCCTAAACCAATCCCTAACCCTAAAACTAACCCTAACCCTAACCCTAACCCTAACCCATACGCTACGCCGTACCCTCACCCATACCCTAACCCGTATCCTAAGCCGTACCCTAATCCTAAACCTAACCCTAACCTCTACCCTACGCCGTACCCTCACCCGTACCCTAACCCGTACCCAAAGCCTTACCCTAACCCTAACCCTAACCCTCACCCATACCCAACGCCGTAACCTAACCCATATCCTAACCCGTATCCTAAGCCGTACCCTAACCCTAACCAATAACCTACGCTGTACCCTCACCAGTACCCTCACCCGGATCCTAAGCCCTACCCTAACCCTAACCCTAAACTACCCTTTACTGCTTTTGCCTCCATTAGATTTCCTAAACACTAGTGTTTTAAAGAACAGGTTAAAAAGAAAACCTTATGTGATTTTTTTTATAATGTGTTTATTCTTTATCTTATCCTAGTGACTAAAATCTTCTCCATGGCTGAACCCCAAATAATATTCCTTTACGTGCTAAGTGGTATCTAGAGAGTGGGATAGGTTTAATAAATACCCTAATCCTAACGTGTACCCTAAACCTAACCCATACCCTAACCCTAACACGTACCCTAACCCTAACCAAAACCCTAACCCGAACAAGTATGCTAATCCTAACCCTTACCCTAAACCAATCCCTAACCCTAAAACTAACCCTAACCCTAACCCTAACCCTAACCCATAACCTACGCCGTACCCTCACCCGTAACCTAACCCGTACCCTAAGCCGTACCCTAACCCTAACCCTAACCCTAACCCATACGCTACGCCGCACCCTCACCCGTACCCTAACCCGTATCCTAAGCCGTACCCTAACCCTAACCCTAACCCTAACCGCTACCCTACGCCGTACCCTATCCCATACCCTAAGCGGTACCCTAAACCTAACACTAACCCTAAACCTAACCCTAACCCCTACCCTACGCCGTACCCTCACCCGTAACCTATCCCATACCCTAAGCCATACCCTAACCCTAACACTAACCCTAACCCTAAACCTAACCCCTACCCAACGACGTACCCTCACCCGTACCCTATCCCATACCCTAAGCCGTACCCTAACCCTAACACTAACCCTAACCTATACACTACGCCGTACCCTCACCCGTACCCTAACCCGTACCCTAAGCCGTACCCTAACCCTAACCCTAACCCTAACCCTAACCCTAACCCATACCCTACGCCGTACCCTAAACCGTACCCTAACCCGTATTCTAAGCCGTACCCTAACCATAACCAATACCCTACACAGTACCCTCACCCGTAAACTCACCCGTACCCTAAGCCATACCCTAACCCTAACCCTAACCCTAACCTATACACTACGCCATACCCTCACCCGTACCCTAACCCGTACCCTAAGCCGTAACCTAACCCTAAACCTAACCCTAAACTATACCCTACGCCGTAACCTCACCCGTACCCTAACCCGTACCCTAAGCCGTACCCTAACCCTAACCCTAACCCTAACCCTAACCCTAACCCTAACCCATAGCGTACGCCATACCCTAACACGTACCCTAACCCGTATCCTAAGCCGTACCCTAACCCTAACCAATACCCTACGCAGTATCCTCACCCATACCCTCACCCGTACCCTAAGGCGTACCCTAACCCTAACCCTAACCCTAAACCTAACCCTAACCCCTACCCTATGCCATACCCTCACCTGTACCCTATCCCATAACCTAAGCCGTACCATAACCCTAACACTAACCCTAACCCTAACCCATAACCTACGCCGTACCCTCACCCGTACCCTAACCCGTATCCTAAGCCGTACCCTAACCCTAACCCTAACCCTAACCCTAACCCATAACCTACGCCGTACCCTCACCCGTACCCTAACACTTACCCTAAGACGTACCGTAACCCTAACCCTAACACTTACCCTAACCCTAACCCACACTCTACGCCGTACCCTAACCCGTACCCTAACACGTATCCTAAGCCGTACCCTAACCCTAACCAATACCCTACGCAGTACCCTCACCCGTACCCTCACCCGTACCCTAAGACATACCCTAACCATAACCCTAACCCTAACCCTAAACCCTACCCTACGCCGTACCCTCACCCGTACCCTATCCCATACCCTAAGCCGTACCCTAACCCTAACACTAACCCTAACCCTAACCCTAACCCTAAACTACCCTTTACTGCTTTTGCCTCCATTAGATTTCCTAAACACTAGTGTTTTAAGGAACAGGTTAGAAAGAAAACCTTATGTGATTTTTTTATAATGTGTTTATTCTTTATCTTATCCTAGTGACTAAAATCTTCTCCATGGCTGAACCCCAAATAATATTCCTTTACGTGCTAAGTGGTATCTAGAGAGTGGGATAGGTTTAATAAATACCCTAATCCTAAAGTGTACCCTAAACCTAACCCACACCCTAACCCTAACCCGTACCCTAACCCTAACCAAAACCCTAACCCGAACAAGTATGCTAATCCTAACCCGTACCCTAAACCAATCCCTAACCCTAAAACTAACCCTAACCCTAACCCTAACCTTAACCCATAACCTACGCCGTACCCTCACCCATACCCTAACCCGTACCCTAAGCCGTACCCTAACCCTAACCCTAACCCTAACACATACGCTATGCCGTACCCTCACCCGTACCCTAACCCGTACCCTAAGCCGTACCCTAACCCTAACCCTAACCCTAACCCTAACCCTAACCCTAACCCATAGCGTACGCCATACCCTAACACGTACCCTAACCCGTATTCTAAGCCGTACCCTAACCCTAACCAATACCCTATGCAGTATCCTCACCCATACCCTCACCCGTACCCTAAGCTGTACCCTCACCCTAACCCTAACCCTAAACCTAACCCTAAACCCTACCCTATGCCATACCCTCACCTGTACCCAATCCCATAACCTAAGCCGTACCATAACCCTAACACTAACCCTAACCCTAACCCATAACCTACGCCGTACCCTCACCCGTACCCTAACCCGTATCCTAAGACGTACCGTAACCCTAACCAATACCCTACGCAGTATCCTCACCCATACCCTCACCCGTACCCTAAGCCGTACCCTAACCCTAACCCTAACCCTAACCCTAACTCATACCCTATGCCATACCCTCACCTGTACCCTATCCCATAACCTAAGCCGTACCCTAACCCTAACCCTAACCCTAACCCTAACCCATACGCTACGCCGTACCTTCACCCGTACCCTAACCCGTATCCTAAGCCGTACCCTAACCCTAACCCTAACCCTAACCCTAACCCTAAACCTAACCCTAACCCATACCCTACGCAATACCCTAACCCGTACCCTAACCCGTATCCTAAGCCGTATCCTAACCCTAACCAATACCCTACGCAGTACCCTCACCCGTACCCTCACCCGTACCCTAAGCTGTACCCTAACCCTAACACTAACCCTAACCTATACACTACGCCATACCCTCACCCGTACCCTAACCCGTACCCTAAGCCGTACCCTAACCCTAACCCTAACCCTAACCCTAAACTATACCCTACGCCGTAACCTCACCCGTACCCTAACCCGTACCCTAAGCCGTACCCTAACCCTAACCCTAACCCTAAACCTAACCCTAACCCATAGCGTACGCCATACCCT
This sequence comes from Eubalaena glacialis, assembly GCF_028564815.1. Taxonomy (NCBI): domain Eukaryota; kingdom Metazoa; phylum Chordata; class Mammalia; order Artiodactyla; family Balaenidae; genus Eubalaena; species Eubalaena glacialis. Next base: position 316,068 of record NW_026871298.1, on the reverse strand, counting down.
AACACGTACCCTAACCCGTATCCTAAGCCGTACCCTAACCCTAACCAATACCCTACGCAGTATCCTCACCCATACCCTCACCCGTACCCTAAGGCGTACCCTAACCCTAACCCTAACCATAAACCTAACCCTAACCCCTACCCTATGCCATACCTTCACCTGTACCCTATCCCATAACCTAAGCCGTACCATAACCCTAACACTAACCCTAACCCTAACCCATAACCTACGCCATACCCTCACCCGTACCCTAACCCGTATCCTAAGCCGTACCCTAACCCTAACCCTAACCCTAACCCTAACCCATAACCTACGCCGTACCCTCACCCGTACCCTAACACGTACCCTAAGACGTACCGTAACCCTAACCCTAACACTAACCCTAACCCTAACCCACACTCTACGCCGTACCCTAACCCGTACCCTAACACGTATCCTAAGACGTACCCTAACCCTAACCAATACCCTACGCAGTACCCTCACCCGTACCCTCACCCGTACCCTAAGCCATACCCTAACCCTAACCCTAACCCTAACCCTAACCCCTACCCTACGCCGTACCCTCACCCGTACCCTATCCCATACCCTAAGCCGTACCCTAACCCTAACACTAACCCTAACCCTAACCCTAACCCTAAACTACCCTTGATTGCTTTTGCCTCTATTAGATTTCCTAAGCACTAGTGTTTTAAGGAACAGGTTAAAAAGAAAATCCTAATGTGATTTTTTTATAATGTGTTTATCTTATCCTAGTGACTAAAATCTTCTCCATGGCTGGATCCCTAATAATATTCCTTTACGTGCTAAGTGGTATCTAGAGAGTGGGATAGGTTTAATAAATACCCTAATCCTAACGAGTACCCTAACCCTAACCCATACCCTAACCCTAACGCGTACCCTAACCCTAACCCAAAACCTAACCCTAACACGTACGCTAATCCTAACCCGTACCCTAAACCAATCCCTAACCCTAAAACTAACCCTAACCCTAACCCTAACCCTAACCCTTACCCTACGCCGTACCCTCACCCGTACCCTAACCCGTAGCCTAAGACGTACCCTAACCCTAACCCTAACCCATACGCTACGCCGTACCCTCACCCGTACCCTAACCCGTATCCTAAGCCGTACCCTAACCCTAACCCTAACCCTAACCCTAACCCATACCCTACACCATACCCTAACCCGTACACTAACCCGTATCCTAAGCCATATCCTAACCCTAACCAATACCCTACGCAGTACCCTCACCCGTACCCTCACCCGTACCCTAAGCCATACCCTAACCCTAACCCTAACCCTAACCCTAACCCCTAACCTACGCCGTACCCTTACCCGTATCCTATCCCATACCCTAAGCCGTACCCTAACCCTAACACTAACCCTAACCCTAACCCTAACCCTAACCCATACCCTACGCCGTACCCTCACCCATAACCTAATCCGTACCCTAAGCCGTACCCTAACCCTAACCCTAACCTATACACTACGCCGTACCCTCACCCGTTCCCTAACCCGTACCCTAAGCCGTACCTTAACTCTAACCCTAACCCTAACCCTAACCCTTAACCATACCCTGCGCCGTACCCTAACCCATACAATAACCTGTATCCTAAGCCTTAACCTAACCCTAACCAATGACCTACACAGTACCCTCACCCGTACCCTAAGCCATACCCTAACCCTAACCCTAACACTAACACTAACCCTAAACCCTACCCTATGCCGTACCCTCACCCATACCCTATCCCATACCCTAAGCCGTACCCTAACCCTAACACTAACCCTAACCCTAACCCTAACCCTAAACTACCCTTGACTGCTTTTGCCTCCATTAGATTTCCTAAGCACTAGTGTTTTAAGGAACAGGTTAAAAAGAAAATCCTAATGTGATTTTTTTATAATGTGTTTATTCTTTATCTTATCCTCGTGACGAAAATCTTCTCCATGGCTGGACCCTAAATAATATTCCTTTACGTGCTAAGTGGTATCTAGAGAGTGGGATAGGTTTAATAAATACCCTAATCCTAACGTGTACCCTAACCTTAACACATACCCTAACCCTAATGCGTACCCTAACCCTAACCCAAACCCTAACCCTAACACGTACGCTAATCCTAACCCGTACCCTAAACCAATCCCTAACCCTAAAACTAACCCTAACCCTAACCCTAACCCTAACCCATACGCTACGCCGTACCCTCACCCATACCCTAACCCGTATCCTAAGCCGTACCCTAATCCTAAACCAGCCCTAAACTCTACCCTACGCCGTACCCTCACCCGTACCCTAACCCGTACCCAAAGCCTTACCCTAACCCTAACCCTAACCCTCACCCATACCCAACGCCGTAACCTAACCCATATCCTAACCCGTATCCTAAGCCGTACCCTAAACCTAACCAATAACCTACGCAGTACCCTCACCAGTACCCTCACCCGTATCCTAAGCCCTACCCTAACCCTAACCCTAAACTACCCTTTACTGCTTTTGCCTCCATTAGATTTCCTAAACACTAGTGTTTTAAAGAACAGGTTAAAAAGAAAACCTTATGTGATTTTTTTATAATGTGTTTATTCTTTATCTTATCCTAGTGACTAAAATCTTCTCCATGGCTGAACCCCAAATAATATTCCTTTACGTGCTAAGTGGTATCTAGAGAGTGGGATAGGTTTAATAAATACCCTAATCCTAACGTGTACCCTAAACCTAACCCATACCCTAACCCTAACGCGTACACTAACCCTAACCAAAACCCTAACCCGAACAAGTATGCTAATCCTAACCCTTACCCTAAACCAATCCCTAACCCTAAAACTAACCCTAACCCTAACCCTAACCCTAACCCATAACCTACGCCGTACCCTCACCCGTACCCTAACCCGTACCCTAAGCCGTACCCTAACCCTAACCCTAACCCATACGCTACGCCGCACCCTCACCCGTACCCTAACCCGTATACTAAGCCGTACCCTAACCCTAACCCTAAGCCTAACCGCTACCCTACGCCGTACCCTATCCCATACCCTAAGCGGTACCCTAAACCTAACACTAACCCTAAACCTAACCCTAACCCCTACCCTACGCCGTACCCTCACCCGTAACCTATCCCATACCCTAAGCCGTACCCTAACCCTAACACTAACCCTAACCCTAAACCTAACCCCTACCCAACGACGTACCCTCACCCGTACCCTATCCCATACCCTAAGCCGTACCCTAACCCTAACCCTAACCCTAACCTATACACTACGCCGTACCCTCACCCGTACCCTAAACCGTACCCTAAGCCGTACCCTAACCCTAACCCTAACCCTAACCCTAACCCTAACCCATACCCTACGCCTTACCCTAAACCGTACCCTAACCCGTATTCTAAGCCGTACCCTAACCATAACCAATACCCTACACAGTACCCTCACCCGTACCCTCACCCGTACCCTAAGCCATACCCTAACCCTAACCCTAACCCTAACCTATACACTACGCCATACCCTCACCCGTACCCTCACCCGTACCCTGAGCCATACCCTAACCCTAACCCTAACACTAACCCTAACCCTAAACCCTACCCTATGCCGTACCCTCACCCATACCCTATCCCATACCCTAAGCCGTACCCTAACCCTAACACTAACCCTAACCCTAACCCTAACCCTAAACTACCCTTGACTGCTTTTGCCTCCATTAGATTTCCTAAGCACTAGTGTTTTAAGGAACAGGTTAAAAAGAAAATCCTAATGTGATTTTTTTATAATGTGTTTATTCTTTATCTTATCCTAGTGACGAAAATCTTCTCCATGGCTGGACCCTAAATAATATTCCTTTACGTGCTAAGTGGTATCTAGAGAGTGGGATAGGTTTAATAAATACCCTAATCCTAACGTGTACCCTAACCCTAACCCATACCCTAACCCTAATGCGTACCCTAACCCTAACCCAAACCCTAACCCTAACACGTACGCTAATCCTAACCCGTACCCTAAACCAATCCCTAACCCTAAAACTAACCCTAACCCTAACCCTAACCCATACGCTACGCCGTACCCTCACCCATACCCTAACCCGTATCCTAAGCCGTACCATAACCCTAAACCTAACCCTAACCTCTACCCTACGCCGTACCCTCACCCGTACCCTAACCCGTACCCAAAGCCTTACCCTAACCCTAACCCTAACCCTCACCCATACCCAACGCCGTAACCTAACCCATATCCTAACCCGTATCCTAAGCCGTACCCTAAACCTAACCAATAACCTACGCAGTACCCTCACCAGTACCCTCACCCGTATCCTAAGCCCTAACCTAACCCTAACCCTAACCCTAACCCTAAACTACCCTTTACTGCTTTTGCCTCCATTAGATTTCCTAAACACTAGTGTTTTAAAGAACAGGTTAAAAAGAAAACCTTATGTGATTTTTTTAATAATGTGTTTATTCTTTATCTTATCCTAGTGACTAAAATCTTCTCCATGGCTGAACCCCAAATAATATTCCTTTACGTGCTAAGTGGTATCTAGAGAGTGGGATAGGTTTAATAAATACCCTAATCCTAACGTGTACCCTAAACCTAACCCATACCCTAACCCTAACGCGTACCCTAACCCTAACCAAAACCCTAACCCGAACAAGTATGCTAATCCTAACCCGTACCCTAAACCAATCCCTAACCCTAAAACTAACCCTAACCCTAACCCTAACCCTAACCCATAACCTACGCCGTAACCTCACCCGTACCCTAACCCATACCCTAAGCCGTACCCTAACCCTAACCCTAACCCATACGCTACGCCGCACCCTCACCCATACCCTAACCCGTATCCTAAGCCGTACCCTAACCCTAACCCTAACCCTAACCGCTACCCTACGCCGTACCCTATCCCATACCCTAAGCGGTACCCTAAACCTAACACTAACCCTAAACCTAACCCTAACCCCTACCCTACGCCGTACCCTCACCGTAACCTATCCCATAACCTAAGCCGTACCCTAACCCTAACACTAACCCTAACCCTAAACCTAACCCCTACCCTACGCCGTACCCTCACCCGTACCCTATCCCATACCCTAAGCCGTACCCTAACCCTAACCCTAACCCTAACCTATACACTGCGCCGTACCCTCACCCGTACGCTAAGCTGTACCCTAAGCCTTACCCTAACCCTAACCCTAACCCTAACCCTAACCCATACCCTACGCCGTACCCTAAACCGTACCCTAACCCGTATTCTAAGCCGTACCCTAACCATAACCAATACCCTACACAGTACCCTCACCCGTACCCTCACCCGTACCCTAAGCCATACCCTAACCCTAACCCTAACCCTAACCTATACACTATGCCATACCCTCACCCGTACCCTAACCCGTACCCTAAGCCGTACCCTAACCCTAACCCTAACCCTAAACTATACCCTACGCCGTAACCTCACCCATACCCTAACCCGTACCCTAAGCCGTACCCTAACCCTAACCCTAACCCTAACCCTAACCCTAACCCATAGCGTACGCCATACCCTAACACGTACCCTAACCCGTATCCTAAGCCGTACCCTAACCCTAACCAATACCCTACGCAGTATCCTCACCCATACCCTCACCCGTACCCTAAGCCGTACCCTAACCCTAACCCTAACCCTAAACCTAACCCTAACCCCTACCCTATGCCATACCCTCACCTGTACCCTATCCCATAACCTAAGCCGTACCCTAACCCGTACCCTAACACGTAACCTAAGACGTACCGTAACCCTAACCCTAACACTAACCCTAACCCTAACCCACACTCTACGCCGTACCCTAACCCGTACCCTAACACGTATCCTAAGCCGTACCCTAACCCTAACCAATACCCTACGCAGTACCCTCACCCGTACCCTCACCCGTACCCTAAGCCATACCCTAACCCTAACCCTAACCCTAACCCTAACCCCTACCCTACGCCGTACCCTCACCCGTACCCTATCCCATACGCTAAGCCGTACCCTAACCCTAACACTAACACTAACCCTAACCCTAACCGTAACCCATACCCTTCGCCGTACCCTCACCCATAACCTAATCCGTACCCTAAGCCGTACCCTAACCCTAACCCTAACCTATACACAACGCCGTACCCTCACCCGTTCCCTAACCCGTACCCTAAGCCGTACCCTAACTCTAACCCTAACCCTAACCCTAACCCTTAACCATACCCTGCGCCGTACCCTAACCCATACAATAACCTGTATCCTAAGCCTTAACCTAACCCTAACCAATGACCTACACAGTACCCTCACCCGTACCCTAAGCCATACCCTAACCCTAACCCTAACACTAACCCTAACCCTAAACCCTACCATATGCCGTACCCTCACTCATACCCTATCTCATACCCTAAGCCGTATCCTAACCCTAACACTAACCCTAACCCTAACCCTAACCCTAATCTACCCTTGACTGCTTTTGCCTCCATTAGATTTCCTAAGCACTAGTGTTTTAAGGAACAGGTTAAAAAGAAAATCCTAATGTGATTTTTTTATAATGTGTTTATTCTTTATCTTATCCTAGTGACGAAAATCTTCTCCATGGCTGGACCCTAAATAATATTCCTTTACGTGCTAAGTGGTATCTAGAGAGTGGGATAGGTTTAATAAATACCCTAATCCTAACGTGTACCCTAACCCTAACCCAAACCCTAACCCTAACACGTACGCTAATCCTAACCCGTACCCTAAACCAATCCCTAACCCTAAAACTAACCCTAACCCTAACCCTAACCCTAACCCATACGCTACGCCGTACCCTCACCCATACCCTAACCCGTATCCTAAGCCGTACCCTAATCCTAAACCTAACCCTAACCTCTACCCTACGCCGTACCCTCACCCGTACCCTAACCCGTACCCAAAGCCTTACCCTAACCCTAACCCTAACCCTCACCCATACCCAACGCCGTAACCTAACCCATATCCTAACCCGTATCCTAAGCCGTACCCTAACCCTAACCAATAACCTACGCAGTACCCTCACCAGTACCCTCAACCGGATCCTAAGCCCTACCCTAACCCTAACCCTAAACTACCCTTTACTGCTTTTGCCTCCATTAGATTTCCTAAACACTAGTGTTTTAAAGAACAGGTTAAAAAGAAAACCTTATGTGATTTTTTTTATAATGTGTTTATTCTTTATCTTATCCTAGTGACTAAAATCTTCTCCATGGCTGAACCCCAAATAATATTCCTTTACGTGCTAAGTGGTATCTAGAGAGTGGGATAGGTTTAATAAATACCCTAATCCTAACGTGTACCCTAAACCTAACCCATACCCTAACCCTAACGCGTACCCTAACCCTAACCAAAACCCTAACCCGAACAAGTATGCTAATCCTAACCCGTACCCTAAACCAATCCCTAACCCTAAAACTAACCCTAACCCTAACCCTAACCCTAACCCATAACCTACGCCGTAACCTCACCCGTACCCTAACCCATACCCTAAGCCGTACCCTAACCCTAACCCTAACCCTAACCCATACGCTACGCCGCACCCTCACCCATACCCTAACCCGTATCCTAAGCAGTACCCTAACCCTAACCCTAACCCTAACCGCTACCCTACGCCGTACCCTATCCCATACCCTAAGCGGTACCCTAAACCTAACACTAACCCTAAACCTAACCCTAACCCCTACCCTACGCCGTACCCTCACCGTAACCTATCCCATACCCCAAGCCGTACCCTAACCCTAACACTAACCCTAATCCTAAACCTAACCCCTACCCTACGCCGTACCCTCACCCGTACCCTATCCCATACCCTAAGCCGTACCCTAACCCTAACCCTAACCCTAACCTATACACTACGCCATACCCTCACTCGTACCCTAACCGGTACCCTAAGCCGTACCCTAACCCTAACCCTAACCCTAACCTATACACTACGTCGTACCCTCACCCGTACCCTAACCCGTACCCTAAGCCGTACCCTAACCCTAACCCTAACCCTAACCCTAACCCTAACCCATACCCTACGCCGTACCCTAACCCGTACCCTAACCCGTATTCTAAGCCGTACCCTAACCATAACCAATACCCTACACAGTACCCTCACCCGTACCCTCTCCCGTACCCTAAGCCATACCCTAACCCTAACCCTAACCCTAACCTATACACTACACCATACCCTCACCCGTACCCTAACCTGTACCCTAAGCCGTACCCTAACCCTAACCCTAACCCTAAACCATACGCTACGCCGTACCCTCACCCGTACCCTAACCCGTATCCTAAGCCGTACTCTAACCCTAACCCTAACCCTAAACTATACCCTACGCCGTAACCTCACCCGTACCCTAACCCGTACCCTAAGCCGTACCCTAACCCTAACCCTAACCGTAACCCTAACCCTAACCTATACCGTACGCCATACCCTAACACGTACCCTAACCCGTATCCTAAGCCGTACCCTAACCCTAACCAATACCCTACACAGTATCCTCACCCATACCCTCACCCGTACCCTAAGCCGTACCCTAACCCTAACCCTAACCCTAACCCTAACCCTAACCCCTACCCTATGCCATACCCTCACCTGTACCCTATCCCATAACCTAAGCCGTACCATAACCCTAACACTAACCCTAACCCTAACCCATAACCTACGCCGTACCCTCACCCGTACCCTAACCCGTATCCTAAGCCGTACCCTAACCCTAACCCTAACCCTAACCCTAACCCATAACCTACGCCGTACCCTCACCCGTACCCTAACACGTACCCTAAGACGTACCGTAACCCTAACCCTAACACTAACCCTAACCCTAACCCACACTCTACGCCGTACCCTAACCCGTACCCTAACACGTATCCTAAGCCGTACCCTAACCCTAACCAATACCGTACGCAGTACCCTCACCCGTACCCTCACCCGTACCCTAAGCCATACCCTAACCCTAACCCTAACCCTAACCCCTACCCTACGCCGTACCCTCACCCGTACCCTATCCGATACGCTAAGCCGTACCCTAACCCTAACACTAACACTAACCCTAACCCTAACCCTAACCCATACCCTACGCCGTACCCTCACCCATAACCTAATCCGTACCCTAAGCCATACCCTAACCCTAACCCTAACCTATACACTACGCCGTACCCTCACCCGTACCCTAACCCGTACCCTAAGCGGTACCCTAACTCTAAACCTAACCCTAACCCTAACCCTTACCCATACCCTGCGCCGTACCCTAACCCATACAATAACCTGTATCCTAAGCCTTAACCTAACCCTAACCAATGACCTACACAGTACCCTCACCCGTACCCTAAGCCATACCCTAACCCTAACCCTAACACTAACCCTAACCCTAAACCCTACCCTATGCCTTACCCTCACCCATACCCTATCCCATACCCTAAGCCGTACCCTAACCCTAACACTAACCCTAACCCTAACCCTAACCCTAAACTACCGTTGACTGCTTTTGCCTCCATTAGATTTCCTTAGCAATAGTGTTTTAAGGAACAGGTTAAAAAGAAAATCCTAATGTGATTTTTTTATAATGTGTTTATTCTTTATCTTATCCTAGTGACTAAAAGCTTCTCCATGGCTGGACCCCAAATAATATTCCTTTACGTGCTAAGTGGTATCTAGAGAGTGGGATAGGTTTAATAAATACCCTAATCCTAACGTGTACCCTAACCCTAACCCATACCCTAACCCTAATGCGTACCCTAACCCTAACCCAAACCCTAACCCTAACACGTACGCTAATCCTAACCCGTACCCTAAACCAATCCCTAACCCTAAAACTAACCCTAACCCTAACCCTAACCCTAACCCATACGCTACGCCGTACCCTCACCCATACCCTAACCCGTATCCTAAGCCGTACCCTAATCCTAAACCTAACCCTAACCTCTACCCTACGCCGTACCCTCACCCGTACCCTAACCCGTACCCAAAGCCTTACCCTAACCCTAACCCTAACCCTCACCCATACCCAACGCCGTAACCTAACCCATATCCTAAACCGTATCCTAAGCCGTACCCTAACCCTAACCAATAACCTACGCAGTACCCTCACCAGTAACCTCACCCGTATCCTAAGCCCTACCCTAACCCTAACCCTAACCCTAAACCTAAACTACCCTTTACTGCTTTTGCCTCCATTAGATTTCCTAAACACTAGTGTTTTAAGGAACAGGTTAAAAAGAAAACCTTATGTGATTTTTTTATAATGTGTTCATTCTTTATCTTATCCTAGTGACTAAAATCTTCTCCATGGCTGAACCCCAAATAATATTCCTTTACGTGCTAAGTGGTATCTAGAGAGTGGGATAGGTTTAATAAATACCCTAATCCTAAAGTGTACCCTAAACCTAACCCATACCCTAACCCTAACGCGTACCCTAACCCTAACCAAAACCCTAACCCGAACACGTATGCTAATCCTAACCCGTACCCTAAACCAATCCCTAACCCTAAAACTAACCCTAACCCTAACCCTAACCCTAACCCATAACCTACACCGTACCCTCACCCGTACCCTAACCGGTACCCTAAGCCGTACCCTAACCCTAACCCTAACCCTAAACCATACGCTACGCCGTACCCTCACCCGTACCCTAACCCGTATCCTAAGCCGTACCCTAACCCTAACCCTAACCCTAAACTATACCCTACGCCGTAACCTCACCCGTACCCTAACCCGTATTCTAAGCCGTACCCTAACCCTAACCAATACCCTATGCAGTATCCTCACCCATATCCTCACCCGTACCCTAAGCCGTACCTAACCCTAACCCTAACCCTAACCCTAACCGTAAACCCTACCCTATGCCATACCCTCACCTGTACCCTATCCCATAACCTAAGCCGTACCATAACCCTTACACTAACCCTAACCCTAACCCATAACCTACGCCGTACCCTCACCCGTACCCTAACCCGTATCCTAAGACGTACCGTAACCCTAACCAATACCCTACGCAGTATCCTCACCCATACCCTCACCCGTACCCTAAGCCGTACCCTAACCCTAACCCTAACCCTAACCCTAACCCATACCCTATGCCATACCCTCACCTGTACCCTATCCCATAACCTAAGCCGTACCCTAACCCTAACCCTAACCCTAACCCTAACCCATACGCTACGCCGTACCTTCACCCGTACCCTAAACCGTATCCTAAGCCGTACCCTAACCCTAACCCTAACCCTAACCCTAACCCTAACCCTAACCCATACCCTACGCCATACCCTAACCCGTACCCTAACCCGTATCCTAAGCCGTATCCTAACCCTAACCAATACCCTACGCAGTACCCTCACCCGTACCCTCACCCGTACCCTAAGCCGTACCCTAACCCCAACCCTAACCCTAACTCTAACCCTAAACCCTACCCTACGCCGTACCCTCAACCGTACCCTATCCCATACGCTAAGCCGTACCCTAACCCTAACACTAACACTAACCCTAACCCTAACCCTAACCCTAAACCATACCCTATGCCGTACCCTCAACCGTAACCTAACACGTACCCTAAGCCGTACCCTAACCCTAACCAATACCCTACGCAGTATCCTCACCCATACACTCACCCGTACCCTAAGGCGTACCCTAACCCTAACCCTAACCCTAAACCTAACCCTAAACCCTACCCTATGCCATACCCTCACCTGTACCCTATCCCATAACCTAAGCCGTACCATAACCCTAACACTAACCCTAACCCTAACCCATAACCTACGCAGTACCCTCACCCGTACCCTAACCCGTATCCTAAGCCGTACCCTACCCTAACCCTAACCCTAACCCTAACCCATAACCTACGCCGTACCCTCACCCGTACCCTAACACGTACCCTAAGACGTACCGTAACCCTAACCCTAACACTAACCCTAACCCTAACCCACACTCTACGCCGTACCCTAACCCGTACCCTAACACGTATCCTAAGCCGTACCCTAACCCTAACCAATACCGTACGCAGTACCCTCACCCGTACCCTCACCCGTACCCTAAGCCATACCCTAACCATAACCCTAACCCTAACCCTAACCCCTACCCTATGCCGTACCCTCACCCGTACCCTATCCCATACCCTAAGCCGTACCCTAACCCTAACACTAACCCTAACCCTAACCCTAACCCTAAACTACCCTTGATTGCTTTTGCTCTATTAGATTTCCTAAGCACTAGTGTTTTAAGGAACAGGTTAAAAAGAAAATCCTAATGTGATTTTTTTATAATGTGTTTATTCTTTATCTTATCCTAGTGACGAAAATCTTCTCCATGGCTGGATCCCTAATAATATTCCTTTATGTGCTAAGTGGTATCTAGAGAGTGGGATAGGTTTAATAAATACTCTAGTCCTAACGTGTACCCTAACCCTAACCCATACCCTAACCCTAACGCGTACCCTAACCCTAACCCAAAACCTAACCCTAACACGTACGCTAATCCTAACCCGTACCCTAAACCAAACCCTAACCCTAAAACTAACCCTAACCCTAACCCTAACCCTTACCCTACGCCGTACCCTCACTCGTACCCTAACCCGTAGCCTAAGACGTACCCTAACCCTAACCCTAACCCATACGCAACGCCGTACCCTCACCCGTACCCTAACCCGTATCCTAAGCCGTACCCTAACCCTAAACCTAACCCTAACCTCTACCCTACGCCGTACCCTCACCCGTACCCTAACCCCTTCCCAAAGCCTTACCCTAACCCTAACCCTAACCCTCACCCATACCCAACGCCGTAACCTAACCCATATCCTAACCCGTATCCTAAGCCGTACCCTAACCCTAACCAATAACCTACGCAGTACCCTCACCAGTAACCTCACCCGTATCCTAAGCCCTACCCTAACCCTAACCCTAACCCTAACCCTAAACTACCCTTTACTGCTTTTGCCTCCATTAGATTTCCTAAACACTAGTGTTTTAAGGAACAGGTTAAAAAGAAAACCTTATGTGATTTTTTTATAATGTGTTTATTCTTTATCTTATCCTAGTGACTAAAATCTTCTCCATGGCTGAACCCCAAATAATATTCCTTTACGTGCTAAGTGGTATCTAGAGAGTGGGATAGGTTTAATAAATACCCTAATCCTAACGTGTACCCTAAACCTAACCCATACCCTAACCCTAACGCGTACCCTAACCCTAACCAAAACCCTAACCCGAACAAGTATGCTAATCCTAACCCGTACCCTAAACCAATCCCTAACCCTAAAACTAACCCTAACCCTAACCCTAACCCTAACCCATAACCTACGCCGTACCCTCACCCGTACACTAACCCGTATCCTAAGCCGTACCCTAACCCTAACCCTAACCCTAACCCTAACCGCAACCCTACGCCGTACCCTATCCCATACCCTAAGCGGTACCCTAAACCTAACACTAACCCTAAACCTAACCCTAACCCCTACCCTACGCCGTATCCTCACCCGTAACCTATCCCATACCCTAAGCCGTACCCTAACCCTAACACTAACCCTAACCCTAAACCTAACCCCTACCCTACGCCGTACCCTCACCCGTACCCTAACCCGTATCCTAAGCCGTACCCTAACCCTAACCCTAACCCTAACCTATACACTACGCCGTACCCTCACCCGTACCCTAACCGTGCCCTAAGCCGTACCCTAACCCTAACCCTAACCCTAACCCTAACCCTAACACATACCCTACGCCGTACCCTAACCCGTACCCTAACCCGTATTCTAAGCCATACCCTAACCCTAACCTATACACTACACCATACCCTCACCCGTACCCTAACCTGTACCCTAAGCCGTACCCTAACCCTAACCCTAACCCTAAAGCATACGCTACGCCGTACCCTCACCCGTACCCTAACCCGTATCCTAAGCCGTACCCTAATCCTAACCCTAACCCTAAACTATACCCTACGCCGTAACCTCACCCGTACCCTAACCCGTACCCTAAGCCGTACCCTAACCCTAACCCTAACCCTAACCCTAACCCTAACCCATACCATACGCCATACCCTAACACGTACCCTAACCCGTATCCTAAGCCGTACCCTAACCCTAACCAATACCCTACGCAGTATCCTCACCCATACCCTCACCCGTACCCTAAGCCGTACCCTAACCCTAACCCTAACCCTAACCCTAACCCTAACCCCTACCCTATGCCATACCCTCACCTGTACCCTATCCCATAACCTAAGCCGTACCATAACCCTAACACTAACCCTAACCCTAACCCATAACCTACGCCGTACCCTCACCCGTACCCTAACCCGTATCCTAAGCCGTACCCTAACCCTAACCCTAACCCTAACCCTAACCCATAACCTACGCCGTACCCTCACCCGTACCCTAACACGTACCCTAAGACGTACCGTAACCCTAACCCTAACACTAACCCTAACCCTAACCCACACTCTACGCCGTACCCTAACCCGTACCCTAACACGTATCCTAAGCCGTACCCTAACCCTAACCAATACCGTACGCAGTACCCTCACCCGTACCCTCACCCGTACCCTAAGCCATACCCTAACCCTAACCCTAACCCTAACCCTAACCCCTACCCTACGCCGTACCCTCACCCGTACCCTATCCGATACGCTAAGCCGTACCCTAACCCTAACACTAACACTAACCCTAACCCTAACCCTAACCCATACCCTACGCCGTACCCTCACCCATAACCTAATCCGTACCCTAAGCCGTACCCTAACCCTAACCCTAACCTATACACTACGCCGTACCCTCACCCGTTCCCTAACCCGTACCCTAAGCCGTACCCTAACTCTAACCCTAACCCTAACCCTAACCCTTACCCATACCCTGCGCCGTACCCTAACCCATACAATAACCTGTATCCTAAGCCTTAACCTAACCCTAACCAATGACCTACACAGTACCCTCACCCGTACCCTAAGCCATACCCTAACCCTAACCCTAACACTAACCCTAACCCTAAACCCTACCCTATGCAGTACCCTCACCCATACCCTATCCCATACCCTAAGCCGTACCCTAACCCTAACACTAACCCTAACCCTAACCCTAACCCTAAACTACCGTTGACTGCTTTTGCCTCCATTAGATTTCCTTAGCAATAGTGTTTTAAGGAACAGGTTAAAAAGAAAATCCTAATGTGATTTTTTTATACTGTGTTTATTCTTTATCTTATCCTAGTGACTAAAAGCTTCTCCATGGCTGGACCCCAAATAATATTCCTTTACGTGCTAAGTGGTATCTAGAGAGTGGGATAGGTTTAATAAATACCCTAATCCTAACGTGTACCCTAACCCTAACCCATACCCTAACCCTAATGCGTACCCTAACCCTAACCCAAACCCTAACCCTAACACGTACGCTAATCCTAACCCGTACCCTAAACCAATCCCTAACCCTAAAACTAACCCTAACCCTAACCCTAACCCTAACCCATACGCTACGCCGTACCCTCACCCATACCCTAACCCGTATCCTAAGCCGTACCCTAATCCTAAACCTAACCCTAACCTCTACCCTACGCCGTACCCTCACCCGTACCCTAACCCGTACCCAAAGCCTTACCCTAACCCTAACCCTAACCCTCACCCATACCCAACGCCGTAACCTAACCCATATCCTAACCCGTATCCTAAGCCGTACCCTAACCCTAACCAATAACCTATGCAGTACCCTCACCAGTACCCTCACCCGTATCCTAAGCCCTACCCTAACCCTAACCCTAACCCTAACCCTAAACTACCCTTTACTGCTGTTGCCTCCATTAGATTTCCTAAACACTAGTGTTTTAAGAAACAGGTTAAAAAGAAAACCTTATGTGATTTTTTATAATGTGTTCATTCTTTATCTTATCCTAGTGACTAAAATCTTCTCCATGGCTGAACCCCAAATAATATTCCTTTACGTGCTAAGTGGTAACTAGAGAGTGGGATAGGTTTCATAAATACCCTAATCCTAAAGTGTACCCTAAACCTAACCCATACCCTAACCCTAACGCGTACCCTAACCCTAACCAAAACCCTAACCCGAACACGTATGCTAATCCTAACCCGTACCCTAAACCAATCCCTAACCCTAAAACTAACCCTAACCCTAACCCTAACCCTAACCCATAACCTACACCATACCCTAACCCGTACCCTAACCCGTATCCTAAGCCGTATCCTAACCCTAACCAATACCCTACGCAGTACCCTCACCCGTACCCTCACCCGTACCCTAAGCCGTACCCTAACCCCAACCCTAACCCTAACTCTAACCCTAAACCCTACCCTATGCCGTACCCTCAACCGTACCCTATCCCATACGCTAAGCCGTACCCTAACCCTAACACTAACACTAACCCTAACCCTAACGCTAACCCTAAACCATACCCTATGCCGTACCCTCACCCGTAACCTAACACGTACCCTAAGCCGTACCCTAACCCTAACCAATACCCTACGCAGTATCCTCACCCATACACTCACCCGTACCCTAAGGCGTAACCTAACCCTAACCCTAACCCTAAACCTAACCCTAACCCCTACCCTATGCCATACCCTCACCTGTACCCTATCCCATAACCTAAGCCGTACCATAACCCTAACACTAACCCTAACCCTAACCCATAACCTACGCCGTACCCTCACCCGTACCCTAACCCGTATCCTAAGCCGTACCCTACCCTAACCCTAACCCTAACCCTAACCCATAACCTACGCCGTACCCTCACCCGTACCCTAACACGTACCCTAAGACGTACCGTAACCCTAACCCTAACACTAACCCTAACCCTAACCCACACTCTACGCCGTACCCTAACCCGTACCCTAACACGTATCCTAAGCCGTACCCTAACCCTAACCAATACCGTACGCAGTACCCTCACCCGTACCCTCACCCGTACCCTAAGCCATACCCTAACCATAACCCTAACCCTAACCCTAACCCCTACCCTACGCCGTACCCTCACCCGTACCCTATCCCATACCCTAAGCCGTACCCTAACCCTAACACTAACCCTAACCCTAACCCTAACCCTAAACTACCCTTGATTGCTTTTGCCTCTATTAGATTTCCTAAGCACTAGTGTTTTAAGGAACAGGTTAAAAAGAAAATCCTAATGTGATTTTTTTAAAATGTGTTTATTCTTTATCTTATCCTAGTGACTAAAATCTTCTCCATGGCTGGATCCCTAATAATATTCCTTTATGTGCTAAGTGGTATCTAGAGAGTGGGATAGGTTTAATAAATACCCTAATCCTAACGTGTACCCTAACCCTAACCCATACCCTAACCCTAACGCGTACCCTAACCCTAACCCAAAACCTAACCCTAACACGTACGCTAATCCTAACCCGTACCCTAAACCAAACCCTAACCCTAAAACTAACCCTAACCCTAACCCTAACCCTTACCCTACGCCGTACCCTCACCCGTACCCTAACCCGTAGCCTAAGACGTACCCTAACCCTAACCCTAACCCATACGCAACGCCGTACCCTCACCCGTACCCTAACCCGTATCCTAAGCCGTACCCTACCCTAACCCTAACCCTAATCCTAACCCGTACCCTAAACCAATCCCTAACCCTAAAACTAACCCTAACCCTAACCCTAACGCTAACCCATAACCTACACCATACCCTCACCCGTACCCTAACCCGTACCCTAAGCCGTACCCTAACCCTAACCCTAACCCTAAACCATACGCTACGCCGTACCCTCACCCGTACCCTAACCCGTATCCTAAGCCGTACCCTAACCCTAACGCTAACCCTAAACTATACCCTACGCCGTAACCTCACCCGTACCCTAACCCGTACCCTACGCCGTACCCTAACCCTAACCCTAACCCTAACCCTAACCCTAACCCTAACCCATACCGTACGCCATACCCTAACACGTACCCTAACCCGTATTCTAAGCCGTACCCTAACCCTAACCAATACCCTATGCAGTATCCTCACCCATACCCTCACCCGTAACCTAAGCCGTACCTAACCCTAACCCTAACCCTAACCCTAACCCTAAACCCTACACTATGCCATACCCTCACCTGTACCCTATCCCATAACCTAAGCCGTACCATAACCCTAACACTAACCCTAACCCTAACCCATAACCTACGCCGTACCCTCACCCTTACCCTAACCCGTATCCTAAGACGTACCGTAACCCTAACCAATACCCTACGCAGTATCCTCACCCATACCCTCACCCGTACCCTAAGCCGTACCCTAACCCTAACCCTAACCCTAACCCTAACCCATACCCTATGCCATACCCTCACCTGTACCCTATCCCATAACCTAAGCCGTACCCTAACCCTAACCCTAACCCTAACCCTAACCCTAACCCATACCCTACGCCATACCCTAACCCGTACCCTAACCCGTATCCTAAGCCGTACCCTAACCCTAACCCTAACCCTAACCCTAACCCTAACCCTAACCCATACCCTACGCCATACCCTAACCCGTACCCTAACCCGTATCCTAAGCCGTATCCTAACCCTAACCAATACCCTACGCAGTACCCTCACCCGTACCCTCACCCGTACCCTAAGCCGTACCCTAACCCCAACCCTAACCCTAACTCTAACCCTAAACCCTACCGTATGCCGTACCCTCAACCGTACCCTATCCCATACGCTAAGCCGTACCCTAAACCTAACACTAACACTAACCGTAACCCTAACGCTAACCCTAAACCATACCCTATGCCGTACCCTCACCCGTAACCTAACACGTACCCTAAGCCGTACCCTAACCCTAACCAATACCCTACGCAGTATCCTCACCCATACACTCACCCGTACCCTAAGGCGTACCCTAACCCTAACCCTAACCCTAAACCTAACCCTAACCCCTACCCTATGCCGTACCCTCACCTGTACCCTATCCCATAACCTAAGCCGTACCATAACCCTAACACTAACCCTAACCCTAACCCATAACCTACGCCGTACCCTCACCCGTACCCTAACCCGTATCCTAAGCCGTACCCTACCCTAACCCTAACCCTAACCCTAACCCATAACCTACGCCGTACCCTCACCCGTACCCTAACACGTACCCTAAAACGTACCGTAACCCTAACCCTAACACTAACCCTAACCCTAACCCACACTCTACGCCGTACCCTAACCCGTACCCTAACACGTATCCTAAGCCGTACCCTAACCCTAACCAATACCGTACGAAGTACCCTCACCCGTACCCTCACCCGTACCCTAAGCCATACCCTAACCATAACCCTAACCCTAACCCTAACCCCTACCCTACGCCGTACCCTCACCCGTACCCTATCCCATACCCTAAGCCGTACCCTAACCCTAACACTAACCCTAACCCTAACCCTAACCCTAAACTACCCTTGATTGCTTTTGCCTCTATTAGATTTCCTAAGCACTAGTGTTTTAAGGAACAGGTTAAAAAGAAAATCCTAATGTGATTTTTTTATAATGTGTTTATTCTTTATCTTATCCTAGTGACTAAAATCTTCTCCATGGCTGGATCCCTAATAATATTCCTTTATGTGCTAAGTGGTATCTAGAGAGTGGGATAGGTTTAATAAATACCCTAATCCTAACGTGTACCCTAACCCTAACCCATACCCTAACCCTAACGCGTACCCTAACCCTAACCCAAAACCTAACCCTAACACGTACGCTAATCCTAACCCGTACCCTAAACCAAACCCTAACCGTAAAACTAACCCTAACCCTAACCTTAACCCTTACCCTACGCCGTACCCTCACCCGTACCCTAACCCGTAGCCTAAGACGTACCCTAACCCTAACCCTAACCCATACGCAACGCCGTACCCTCACCCGTACCCTAACCCGTATCCTAAGCCGTACCCTAACCCTAAACCTAACCCTAACCTCTACCCTACGCCGTACCCTCACCCGTACCCTAACCCCTTCCCAAAGCCTTACCCTAACCCTAACCCTAACCCTCACCCATACCCAACGCCGTAACCTAACCCATATCCTAACCCGTATCCTAAGCCGTACCCTAACCCTAACCAATACCCTACGCAGTACCCTCACCAGTAACCTCACCCGTATCCTAAGCCCTACCCTAACCCTAACCCTAACCCTAACCCTAAACTACCCTTTACTGCTTTTGCCTCCATTAGATTTCCTAAACACTAGTGTTTTAAGGAACAGGTTAAAAAGAAAACCTTATGTGATTTTTTTATAATGTGTTTATTCTTTATCTTATCCTAGTGACTAAAATCTTCTCCATGGCTGAACCCCAAATAATATTCCTTTACGTGCTAAGTGGTATCTAGAGAGTGGGATAGGTTTAATAAATACCCTAATCCTAACGTGTACCCTAAACCTAACCCATACCCTAACCCTAACGCGTACCCTAACCCTAACCAAAACCCTAACCCGAACAAGTATGCTAATCCTAACCCGTACCCTAAACCAATCCCTAACCCTAAAACTAACCCTAACCCTAACCCTAACCCTAACCCATAACCTACGCCGTACCCTCACCCGTACACTAACCCGTATCCTAAGCCGTACCCTAACCCTAACCCTAACCCTAACCCTAACCGCAACCCTACGCCGTACCCTATCCCATACCCTAAGCCGTACCCTAACCCTAACACTAACCCTAACCCTAAACCTAACCCCTACCCTACGCCGTACCCTCAACCGTACCCTAACCCGTATCCTAAGCCGTACCCTAACCCTAACCCTAACCTATACACTACGCCGTACCCTCACCCGTACCCTAACCGTGCCCTAAGCCGTACCCTAACCCGAACCCTAACCCTAACCCTAACCCTAACCCATACCCTACGCCGTACCCTAACCCGTACCCTAACCCGTATTCTAAGCCGTACCCTAACCATAACCAATACCCTACACAGTACCCTCACCCGTACCCTCTCCCGTACCCTAAGCCGTAACCTAACCCTAACCCTAACCCTAACCGCTACCCTACGACGTACCCTATCCCATACCCTAAGCGGTACCCTAAACCTAACACTAACCCTAAACCTAACCCTAACCCCTACCCTACGCCGTACCCTCACCCGTAACCTATCCCATACCCTAAGCCGTACCCTAACCCTAACACTAACCCTAACCCTAAACCTAACCCCTACCCTACGCCGTACCCTCACCCGTACCCTATCCCATACCCTAAGCCGTACCCTAACCCTAACCCTAACCCTAACCTATACACTACGCCATACCCTCACCCGTACCCTAACCGGTACCCTAAGCCGTACCCTAACCCTAACCCTAACCCTAACCTATACACTACGCCGTACCCTCACCCGTACCCTAACCCGTACCCTAAGCCGTACCCTAACCCTAACCCTAACCCTAACCCTAACCCTAACCCATACCCTACGCCGTACCCTAACCCGTACCCTAACCCGTATTCTAAGCCGTACCCTAACCATAACCAATACCCTACACAGTACCCTCACCCGTACCCTCTCCCGTACCCTAAGCCATACCCTAACCCTAACCCTAACCCTAACCTATACACTACACCATACCCTCACCCGTACCCTAACCTGTACCCTAAGCCGTACCCTAACCCTAACCCTAACCCTAAACCATACGCTACGCCGTACCCTCACCCGTACCCTAACCCGTATCCTAAGCCGTACCCTAACCCTAACCCTAACCCTAAACTATACCCTACGCCGTAACCTCACCCGTACCCTAACCCGTACCCTAAGCCGTACCCTAACCCTAACCCTAACCGTAACCCTAACCCTAACCCATACCGTACGCCATACCCTAACACGTACCCTAACCCGTATCCTAAGCCGTACCCTAACCCTAACCAATACCCTACACAGTATCCTCACCCATACCCTCACCCGTACCCTAAGCCGTACCCTAACCCTAACCCTAACCCTAACCCTAACCCTAACCCCTACCCTATGCCATACCCTCACCTGTACCCTATACCATAACCTAAGCCGTACCATAACCCTAACACTAACCCTAACCCTAACCCATAACCTACGCCGTACCCTCACCCGTACCCTAACCCGTATCCTAAGCCGTACCCTAACCCTAACCCTAACCCTAACCCTAACCCATAACCTACGCCTTACCCTCTCCCGTACCCTAACACGTACCCTAAGACGTACCGTAACCCTAACCCTAACACTAACCCTAACCCTAACCCACACTCTACGCCGTACCCTAACCCGTACCCTAACACGTATCCTAAGCCGTACCCTAACCCTAACCAATACCGTACGCAGTACCCTCACCCGTACCCTCACCCGTACCCTAAGCCATACCCTAACCCTAACCCTAACCCTAACCCTAACCCCTACCCTACGCCGTACCCTCACCCGTACCCTATCCGATACGCTAAGCCGTACCCTAACCCTAACACTAACACTAACCCTAACCCTAACCCTAACCCATACCCTACGCCGTACCCTCACCCATAACCTAATCCGTACCCTAAGCCGTACCCTAACCCTAACCCTAACCCATAACCTACGCCGTACCCTCACCCGTACCCTAACACGTACCCTAAGACGTACCGTAACCCTAACCCTAACACTAACACTAACCCTAACCCTAACGCTAACCCTAAACCATACCCTATGCCGTACCCTCACCCGTAACCTAACACGTACCCTAAGCCGTACCCTAACCCTAACCAATACCCTACGCAGTATCCTCACCCATACACTCACCCGTACCCTAAGGCGTAACCTAACCCTAACCCTAACCCTAAACCTAACCCTAACCCCTACCCTATGCCATACCCTCACCTGTACCCTATCCCATAACCTAAGCCGTACCATAACCCTAACACTAACCCTAACCCTAACCCATAACCTACGCCGTACCCTCACCCGTACCCTAACCCGTATCCTAAGCCGTACCCTACCCTAACCCTAACCCTAACCCTAACCCATAACCTACGCCGTACCCTCACCCGTACCCTAACACGTACCCTAAGACGTACCGTAACCCTAACCCTAACACTAACCCTAACCCTAACCCACACTCTACGCCGTACCCTAACCCGTACCCTAACACGTATCCTAAGCCGTACCCTAACCCTAACCAATACCGTACGCAGTACCCTCACCCGTACCCTCACCCGTACCCTAAGCCATACCCTAACCATAACCCTAACCCTAACCCTAACCCCTACCCTACGCCGTACCCTCACCCGTACCCTATCCCATACCCTAAGCCGTACCCTAACCCTAACACTAACCCTAACCCTAACCCTAACCCTAAACTACCCTTGATTGCTTTTGCCTCTATTAGATTTCCTAAGCACTAGTGTTTTAAGGAACAGGTTAAAAAGAAAATCCTAATGTGATTTTTTTAAAATGTGTTTATTCTTTATCTTATCCTAGTGACTAAAATCTTCTCCATGGCTGGATCCCTAATAATATTCCTTTATGTGCTAAGTGGTATCTAGAGAGTGGGATAGGTTTAATAAATACCCTAATCCTAACGTGTACCCTAACCCTAACCCATACCCTAACCCTAACGCGTACCCTAACCCTAACCCAAAACCTAACCCTAACACGTACGCTAATCCTAACCCGTACCCTAAACCAAACCCTAACCCTAAAACTAACCCTAACCCTAACCCTAACCCTTACCCTACGCCGTACCCTCACCCGTACCCTAACCCGTAGCCTAAGACGTACCCTAACCCTAACCCTAACCCATACGCAACGCCGTACCCTCACCCGTACCCTAACCCGTATCCTAAGCCGTACCCTACCTTAACCCTAACCCTAATCCTAACCCGTAACCTAAACCAATCCCTAACCCTAAAACTAACCCTAACCCTAACCCTAACGCTAACCCATAACCTACACCATACCCTCACCCGTACCCTAACCCGTACCCTAAGCCGTACCCTAACCCTAACCCTAACCCTAAACCATACGCTACGCCGTACCCTCACCCGTACCCTAACCCGTATCCTAAGCCGTACCCTAACCCTAACGCTAACCCTAAACTATACCCTACGCCGTAACCTCACCCGTTCCCTAACCCGTACCCTACGCCGTACCCTAACCCTAACCCTAACCCTAACCCTAACCCTAACCCTAACCCATACCGTACGCCATACCCTAACACGTACCCTAACCCGTATTCTAAGCCGTACCCTAACCCTAACCAATACCCTATGCAGTATCCTCACCCATACCCTCACCCGTAACCTAAGCCGTACCTAACCCTAACCCTAACCCTAACCCTAACCCTAAACCCTACCCTATGCCATACCCTCACCTGTACCCTATCCCATAACCTAAGCCGTACCATAACCCTAACACTAACCCTAACCCTAACCCATAACCTACGCCGTACCCTCACCCTTACCCTAACCCGTATCCTAAGATGTACCGTAACCCTAACCAATACCCTACGCAGTATCCTCACCCATACCCTCACCCGTACCCTAAGCCGTACCCTAACCCTAACCCTAACCCTAACCCTAACCCATACCCTATGCCATACCCTCACCTGTACCCTATCCCATAACCTAAGCCGTACCCTAACCCTAACCCTAACCCTAACCCTAACCCTAACCCATACCCTACGCCATACCCTAACCCGTACCCTAACCCGTATCCTAAGCCGTACCCTAACCCTAACCCTAACCCTAACCCTAACCCTAACCCTAACCCATACCCTACGCCATACCCTAACCCATACCCTAACCCGTATCCTAAGCCGTATCCTAACCCTAACCAATACCCTACGCAGTACCCTCACCCGTACCCTCACCCGTACCCTAAGCCGTACCCTAACCCCAACCCTAACCCTAACTCTAACCCTAAACCCTACCGTATGCCATACCCTCAACCGTACCCTATCCCATACGCTAAGCCGTACCCTAAACCTAACACTAACACTAACCGTAACCCTAACGCTAACCCTAAACCATACCCTATGCCGTACCCTCACCCGTAACCTAACACGTACCCTAAGCCGTACCCTAACCCTAACCAATACCCTACGCAGTATCCTCACCCATACACTCACCCGTACCCTAAGGCGTACCCTAACCCTAACCCTAACCCTAAACCTAACCCTAACCCCTACCCTATGCCATACCCTCACCTGTACCCTATCCCATAACCTAAGCCGTACCATAACCCTAACACTAACCCTAACCCTAACCCATAACCTACACCGTACCCTCACCCGTACCCTAACCCGTATCCTAAGCCGTACCCTACCCTAACCCTAACCCTAACCCTAACCCATAACCTACGCCGTACCCTCACCCGTACCCTAACACGTACCCTAAAACGTACCGTAACCCTAACCCTAACACTAACCCTAACCCTAACCCACACTCTACGCCGTACCCTAACCCGTACCCTAACACGTATCCTAAGCCGTACCCTAACCCTAACCAATACCGTACGAAGTACCCTCACCCGTACCCTCACCCGTACCCTAAGCCATACCCTAACCATAACCCTAACCCTAACCCTAACCCCTACCCTACGCCGTACCCTCACCC
Organism: Eubalaena glacialis; assembly: GCF_028564815.1. NCBI lineage: Eukaryota > Metazoa > Chordata > Mammalia > Artiodactyla > Balaenidae > Eubalaena > Eubalaena glacialis. The sequence goes on along the minus strand of NW_026871298.1, from coordinate 290,581 downwards.
GTACCCTATCCCATACCCTAAGCCGTACCCTAACCCTAACACTAACCCTAACCCTAACCCTAACCCTAAACTACCCTTGATTGCTTTTGCCTCTATTAGATTTCCTAAGCACTAGTGTTTTAAGGAACAGGTTAAAAAGAAAATCCTAATGTGATTTTTTTATAATGTGTTTATTCTTTATCTTATCCTAGTGACTAAAATCTTCTCCATGGCTGGATCCCTAATAATATTCCTTTATGTGCTAAGTGGTATCTAGAGAGTGGGATAGGTTTAATAAATACCCTAATCCTAACGTGTACCCTAACCCTAACCCATACCCTAACCCTAACGCGTACCCTAACCCTAACCCAAAACCTAACCCTAACACGTACGCTAATCCTAACCCGTACCCTAAACCAAACCCTAACCGTAAAACTAACCCTAACCCTAACCTTAACCCTTACCCTACGCCGTACCCTCACCCGTACCCTAACCCGTAGCCTAAGACGTACCCTAACCCTAACCCTAACCCATACGCAACGCCGTACCCTCACCCGTACCCTAACCCGTATCCTAAGCCGTACCCTAACCCTAAACCTAACCCTAACCTCTACCCTACGCCGTACCCTCACCCGTACCCTAACCCCTTCCCAAAGCCTTACCCTAACCCTAACCCTAACCCTCACCCATACCCAACGCCGTAACCTAACCCATATCCTAACCCGTATCCTAAGCCGTACCCTAACCCTAACCAATACCCTACGCAGTACCCTCACCAGTAACCTCACCCGTATCCTAAGCCCTACCCTAACCCTAACCCTAACCCTAACCCTAAACTACCCTTTACTGCTTTTGCCTCCATTAGATTTCCTAAACACTAGTGTTTTAAGGAACAGGTTAAAAAGAAAACCTTATGTGATTTTTTTATAATGTGTTTATTCTTTATCTTATCCTAGTGACTAAAATCTTCTCCATGGCTGAACCCCAAATAATATTCCTTTACGTGCTAAGTGGTATCTAGAGAGTGGGATAGGTTTAATAAATACCCTAATCCTAACGTGTACCCTAAACCTAACCCATACCCTAACCCTAACGCGTACCCTAACCCTAACCAAAACCCTAACCCGAACAAGTATGCTAATCCTAACCCGTACCCTAAACCAATCCCTAACCCTAAAACTAACCCTAACCCTAACCCTAACCCTAACCCATAACCTACGCCGTACCCTCACCCGTACACTAACCGGTATCCTAAGCCGTACCCTAACCCTAACCCTAACCCTAACCCTAACCGCAACCCTACGCCGTACCCTATCCCATACCCTAAGCCGTACCCTAACCCTAACACTAACCCTAACCCTAAACCTAACCCCTACCCTACGCCGTACCCTCAACCGTACCCTAACCCGTATCCTAAGCCGTACCCTAACCCTAACCCTAACCTATACACTACGCCGTACCCTCACCCGTACCCTAACCGTGCCCTAAGCCGTACCCTAACCCGAACCCTAACCCTAACCCTAACCCTAACCCATACCCTACGCCGTACCCTAACCCGTACCCTAACCCGTATTCTAAGCCGTACCCTAACCATAACCAATACCCTACACAGTACCCTCACCCGTACCCTCTCCCGTACCCTAAGCCGTAACCTAACCCTAACCCTAACCCTAACCGCTACCCTACGACGTACCCTATCCCATACCCTAAGCGGTACCCTAAACCTAACACTAACCCTAAACCTAACCCTAACCCCTACCCTACGCCGTACCCTCACCCGTAACCTATCCCATACCCTAAGCCGTACCCTAACCCTAACACTAACCCTAACCCTAAACCTAACCCCTACCCTACGCCGTACCCTCACCCGTACCCTATCCCATACCCTAAGCCGTACCCTAACCCTAACCCTAACCCTAACCTATACACTACGCCATACCCTCACCCGTACCCTAACCGGTACCCTAAGCCGTACCCTAACCCTAACCCTAACCCTAACCTATACACTACGCCGTACCCTCACCCGTACCCTAACCCGTACCCTAAGCCGTACCCTAACCCTAACCCTAACCCTAACCCTAACCCTAACCCATACCCTACGCCGTACCCTAACCCGTACCCTAACCCGTATTCTAAGCCGTACCCTAACCATAACCAATACCCTACACAGTACCCTCACCCGTACCCTCTCCCGTACCCTAAGCCATACCCTAACCCTAACCCTAACCCTAACCTATACACTACACCATACCCTCACCCGTACCCTAACCTGTACCCTAAGCCGTACCCTAACCCTAACCCTAACCCTAAACCATACGCTACGCCGTACCCTCACCCGTACCCTAACCCGTATCCTAAGCCGTACCCTAACCCTAACCCTAACCCTAAACTATACCCTACGCCGTAACCTCACCCGTACCCTAACCCGTACCCTAAGCCGTACACTAACCCTAACCCTAACCGTAACCCTAACCCTAACCCATACCGTACGCCATACCCTAACACGTACCCTAACCCGTATCCTAAGCCGTACCCTAACCCTAACCAATACCCTACACAGTATCCTCACCCATACCCTCACCCGTACCCTAAGCCGTACCCTAACCCTAACCCTAACCCTAACCCTAACCCTAACCCCTACCCTATGCCATACCCTCACCTGTACCCTATCCCATAACCTAAGCCGTACCATAACCCTAACACTAACCCTAACCCTAACCCATAACCTACGCCGTACCCTCACCCGTACCCTAACCCGTATCCTAAGCCGTACCTAACCCTAACCCTAACCCTAACCCTAACCCATAACCTACGCCTTACCCTCACCCGTACCCTAACACGTACCCTAAGACGTACCGTAACCCTAACCCTAACACTAACCCTAACCCTAACCCACACTCTACGCCGTACCCTAACCCGTACCCTAACACGTATCCTAAGCCGTACCCTAACCCTAACCAATACCGTACGCAGTACCCTCACCCGTACCCTCACCCGTACCCTAAGCCATACCCTAACCCTAACCCTAACCCTAACCCTAACCCCTACCCTACGCCGTACCCTCACCCGTACCCTAACCCCTTCCCAAAGCCTTACCCTAACCCTAACCCTAACCCTCACCCATACCCAACGCCGTAACCTAACCCATATCCTAACCCGTATCCTAAGCCGTACCCTAACCCTAACCAATACCCTACGCAGTACCCTCACCAGTAACCTCACCCGTATCCTAAGCCCTACCCTAACCCTAACCCTAACCCTAACCCTAAACTACCCTTTACTGCTTTTGCCTCCATTAGATTTCCTAAACACTAGTGTTTTAAGGAACAGGTTAAAAAGAAAACCTTATGTGATTTTTTTATAATGTGTTTATTCTTTATCTTATCCTAGTGACTAAAATCTTCTCCATGGCTGAACCCCAAATAATATTCCTTTACGTGCTAAGTGGTATCTAGAGAGTGGGATAGGTTTAATAAATACCCTAATCCTAACGTGTACCCTAAACCTAACCCATACCCTAACCCTAACGCGTACCCTAACCCTAACCAAAACCCTAACCCGAACAAGTATGCTAATCCTAACCCGTACCCTAAACCAATCCCTAACCCTAAAACTAACCCTAACCCTAACCCTAACCCTAACCCATAACCTACGCCGTACCCTCACCCGTACACTAACCCGTATCCTAAGCCGTACCCTAACCCTAACCCTAACCCTAACCCTAACCGCAACCCTACGCCGTACCCTATCCCATACCCTAAGCCGTACCCTAAACCTAACACTAACCCTAACCCTAAACCTAACCCCTACCCTACGCCGTACCCTCACCCGTACCCTAACCCGTATCCTAAGCCGTACCCTAACCCTAACCCTAACCTATACACTACGCCGTACCCTCACCCGTACCCTAACCGTGCCCTAAGCCGTACCCTAACCCGAACCCTAACCCTAACCCTAACCCTAACCCATACCCTACGCCGTACCCTAACCCGTACCCTAACCCGTATTCTAAGCCGTACCCTAACCATAACCAATACCCTACACAGTACCCTCACCCGTACCCTCTCCCGTACCCTAAGCCGTAACCTAACCCTAACCCTAACCCTAACCGCTACCCTACGACGTACCCTATCCCATACCCTAAGCGGTACCCTAAACCTAACACTAACCCTAAACCTAACCCTAACCCCTACCCTACGCCGTACCCTCACCCGTAACCTATCCCATACCCTAAGCCGTACCCTAACCCTAACACTAACCCTAACCCTAAACCTAACCCCTACCCTACGCCGTACCCTCACCCGTACCCTATCCCATACCCTAAGCCGTACCCTAACCCTAACCCTAACCCTAACCTATACACTACGCCATACCCTCACCCGTACCCTAACCGGTACCCTAAGCCGTACCCTAACCCTAACCCTAACCCTAACCTATACACTACGCCGTACCCTCACCCGTACCCTAACCCGTACCCTAAGCCGTACCCTAACCCTAACCCTAACCCTAACCCTAACCCTAACCCATACCCTACGCCGTACCCTAACCCGTACCCTAACCCGTATTCTAAGCCGTACCCTAACCATAACCAATACCCTACACAGTACCCTCACCCGTACCCTCTCCCGTACCCTAAGCCATACCCTAACCCTAACCCTAACCCTAACCTATACACTACACCATACCCTCACCCGTACCCTAACCTGTACCCTAAGCCGTACCCTAACCCTAACCCTAACCCTAAACCATACGCTACGCCGTACCCTCACCCGTACCCTAACCCGTATCCTAAGCCGTACCCTAACCCTAACCCTAACCCTAAACTATACCCTATGCCGTAACCTCACCCGTACCCTAACCCGTACCCTAAGCCGTACCCTAACCCTAACCCTAACCGTAACCCTAACCCTAACCCATACCGTACGCCATACCCTAACACGTACCCTAACCCGTATCCTAAGCCGTACCCTAACCCTAACCAATACCCTACACAGTATCCTCACCCATACCCTCACCCGTACCCTAAGCCGTACCCTAACCCTAACCCTAACCCTAACCCTAACCCTAACCCCTACCCTATGCCATACCCTCACCTGTACCCTATCCCATAACCTAAGCCGTACCATAACCCTAACACTAACCCTAACCCTAACCCATAACCTACGCCGTACCCTCACCCGTACCCTAACCCGTATCCTAAGCCGTACCCTAACCCTAACCCTAACCCTAACCCTAACCCATAACCTACGCCTTACCCTCACCCGTACCCTAACACGTACCCTAAGACGTACCGTAACCCTAACCCTAACACTAACCCTAACCCTAACCCACACTCTACGCCGTACCCTAACCCGTACCCTAACACGTATCCTAAGCCGTACCCTAACCCCAACCAATACCGTACGCAGTACCCTCACCCGTACCCTCACCCGTACCCTAAGCCATACCCTAACCCTAACCCTAACCCTAACCCTAACCCCTACCCTACGCCGTACCCTCACCCGTACCCTATCCGATACGCTAAGCCGTACCCTAACCCTAACACTAACACTAACCCTAACCCTAACCCTAACCCATACCCTACGCCGTACCCTCACCCATAACCTAATCCGTACCCTAAGCCGTACCCTAACCCTAACCCTAACCTATACACTACGCCGTACCCTCACCCGTACCCTAACCCGTACCCTAAGCCGTACCCTAACTCTAAACCTAACCCTAACCCTAACCCTTACCCATACCCTGCGCCGTACCCTAACCCATACAATAACCTGTATCCTAAGCCTTAACCTAACCCTAACCAATGACCTACACAGTACCCTCACCCGTACCCTAAGCCATACCCTAACCCTAACCCTAACACTAACCCTAACCCTAAACCCTACCCTATGCCGTACCCTCACCCATACCCTATCCCATACCCTAAGCCGTACCCTAACCCTAACACTAACCCTAACCCTAACCCTAACCCTAAACTACCGTTGACTGCTTTTGCCTCCATTAGATTTCCTTAGCAATAGTGTTTTAAGGAACAGGTTAAAAAGAAAATCCTAATGTGATTTTTTTATAATGTGTTTATTCTTTATCTTATCCTAGTGACTAAAAGCTTCTCCATGGCTGGACCCCAAATAATATTCCTTTACGTGCTAAGTGGTATCTAGAGAGTGGGATAGGTTTAATAAATACCCTAATCCTAACGTGTACCCTAACCCTAACCCATACCCTAACCCTAATGCGTACCCTAACCCTAACCCAAACCCTAACCCTAACACGTACGCTAATCCTAACCCGTACCCTAAACCAATCCCTAACCCTAAAACTAACCCTAACCCTAACCCTAACCCTAACCCATACGCTACGCCGTACCCTCACCCATACCCGAACCCGTATCCTAAGCCGTACCCTAATCCTAAACCTAACCCTAACCTCTACCCTACGCCGTACCCTCACCCGTACCCTAACCCGTACCCAAAGCCTTACCCTAACCCTAACCCTGACCCTCACCCATACCCAACGCCGTAACCTAACCCATATCCTAAACCGTATCCTAAGCCGTACCCTAACCCTAACCAATAACCTACGCAGTACCCTCACCAGTAACCTCACCCGTATCCTAAGCCCTACCCTAACCCTAACCCTAACCCTAAACCTAAACTACCCTTTACTGCTTTTGCCTCCATTAGATTTCCTAAACACTAGTGTTTTAAGGAACAGGTTAAAAAGAAAACCTTATGTGATTTTTTTATAATGTGTTCATTCTTTATCTTATCCTAGTGACTAAAATCTTCTCCATGGCTGAACCCCAAATAATATTCCTTTACGTGCTAAGTGGTATCTAGAGAGTGGGATAGGTTTAATAAATACCCTAATCCTAAAGTGTACCCTAAACCTAACCCATACCCTAACCCTAACGCGTACCCTAACCCTAACCAAAACCCTAACCCGAACACGTATGCTAATCCTAACCCGTACCCTAAACCAATCCCTAACCCTAAAACTAACCCTAACCCTATCCCTAACCCTAACCCATAACCTACACCGTACCCTCACCCGTATCCTAACCGGTACCCTAAGCCGTACCCTAACCCTAACCCTAACCCTAAACCATACGCTACGCCGTACCCTCACCCGTACCCTAACCCGTATCCTAAGCCGTACCCTAACCCTAACCCTAACCCTAAACTATACCCTACGCCGTAACCTCACCCGTACCCTAACCCGTATTCTAAGCCGTACCCTAACCCTAACCAATACCCTATGCAGTATCCTCACCCATACCCTCACCCGTACCCTAAGCCGTACCTAACCCTAACCCTAACCCTAACCCTAACCGTAAACCCTACCCTATGCCATACCCTCACCTGTACCCAATCCCATAACCTAAGCCGTACCATAACCCTAACACTAACCCTAACCCTAACCCATAACCTATGCCGTACCCTCACCCGTACCCTAACCCGTATCCTAAGACGTACCGTAACCCTAACCAATACCCTACGCAGTATCCTCACCCATACCCTCACCCGTACCCTAAGCCGTACCCTAACCCTAACCCTAACCCTAACCCTAACCCATACCCTATGCCATACCCTCACCTGTACCCTATCCCATAACCTAAGCCGTACCCTAACCCTAACCCTAACCCTAACCCTAACCCATACGCTACGCCGTACCTTCACCCGTACCCTAAACCGTATCCTAAGCCGTACCCTAACCCTAACCCTAACCCTAACCCTAACCCTAACCCTAACCCCTACCCTATGCCGTACCCTCACCCGTACCCTATCCCATACCCTAAGCCGTACCCTAACCCTAACACTAACCCTAACCCTAACCCTAACCCTAAACTACCCTTGATTGCTTTTGCTCTATTAGATTTCCTAAGCACTAGTGTTTTAAGGAACAGGTTAAAAAGAAAATCCTAATGTGATTTTTTTATAATGTGTTTATTCTTTATCTTATCCTAGTGACTAAAATCTTCTCCATGGCTGGATCCCTAATAATATTCCTTTATGTGCTAAGTGGTATCTAGAGAGTGGGATAGGTTTAATAAATACCCTAGTCCTAACGTGTACCCTAACCCTAACCCATACCCTAACCCTAACGCGTACCCTAACCCTAACCCAAAACCTAACCCTAACACGTACGCTAATCCTAACCCGTACCCTAAACCAAACCCTAACCCTAAAACTAACCCTAACCCTAACCCTAACCCTTACCCTACGCCGTACCCTCACCCGTACCCTAACCCGTAGCCTAAGCCGTACCCTAACCCTAACCCTAACCCATACGCAACGCCGTACCCTCACCCGTACCCTAACCCGTATCCTAAGCCGTACCCTAACCCTAAACCTAACCCTAACCTCTACCCTACGCCGTACCCTCACCCGTACCCTAACCCCTTCCCAAAGCCTTACCCTAACCCTAACCCTAACCCTCACCCATACCAAAGGCCGTAACCTAACCCATATCCTAACCCGTATCCTAAGCCGTACCCTAACCCTAACCAATAACCTACGCAGTACCCTCACCAGTAACCTCACCCGTATCCTAAGCCCTACCCTAACCCTAACCCTAACCCTAACCCTAAACTACCCTTTACTGCTTTTGCCTCCATTAGATTTCCTAAACACTAGTGTTTTAAGGAACAGGTTAAAAAGAAAACCTTATGTGATTATTTATAATGTGTTTATTCTTTATCTTATCCTAGTGACTAAAATCTTCTCCATGGCTGAACCCCAAATAATATTCCTTTACGTGCTAAGTGGTATCTAGAGAGTGGGATAGGTTTAATAAATACCCTAATCCTAACGTGTACCCTAAACCTAACCCATACCCTAACCCTAACGCGTACCCTAACCCTAACCAAAACCCTAACCCGAACAAGTATGCTAATCCTAACCCGTACCCTAAACCAATCCCTAACCCTAAAACTAACCTAACCCTAACCCTAACCCTAACCCATAACCTACGCCGTACCCTCACCCGTACACTAACCCGTATCCTAAGCCGTACCCTAACCCTAACCCTAACCATAACCCTAACCGCAACCCTACGCCGTACCCTATCCCATACCCTAAGCGGTACCCTAAACCTAACACTAACCCTAAACCTAACCCTAACCCCTACCCTACGCCATACCCTCACCCGTAACCTATCCCATACCCTAAGCCGTACCCTAACCCTAACACTAACCCTAACCCTAAACCTAACCCCTACCCTACGCCGTACCCTCACCTGTACCCTAACCCGTATCCTAAGCCGTACCCTAACCCTAACCCTAACCCTAACCTATACACTACGCCGTACCCTCACCCGTACCCTAACCGTGCCCTAAGCCGTACCCTAACCCTAACCCTAACCCTAACCCTAACCCTAACACATACCCTACGCCGTACCCTAACCCGTACCCTAACCCGTATTCTAAGCCGTACCCTAACCCTAACCTATACACTACACCATACCCTCACCCGTACCCTAACCTGTACCCTAAGCCGTACCCTAACCCTAACCCTAACCCTAAAGCATACGCTACGCCGTACCCTCACCCGTACCCTAACCCGTATCCTAAGCCGTACCCTAACCCTAACCCTAACCCTAAACTATACCCTACGCCGTAACCTCACCCGTACCCTAACCCGTACCCTAAGCCGTACCCTAACCCTAACCCTAACCCTAACCCTAACCCTAACCCATACCGTACGCCATACCCTAACACGTACCCTAACCCGTATCCTAAGCCGTACCCTAACCCTAACCAATACCCTACGCAGTATCCTCACCCATACCCTCACCCGTACCCTAAGCCGTACCCTAACCCTAACCCTAACCCTAACCCTAACCCTAAACCCTACCCTATGCCATACCCTCACTTGTACCCTATCCCATAACCTAAGCCGTACCATAACCCTAACACTAACCCTAACCCTAACCCATAACCTACGCTGTACCCTCACCCGTACCCTAACCCGTATCCTAAGCCGTACCCTAACCCTAACCCTAACCCTGACCCTAACCCATAACCTACGCCGTACCCTCACCCGTACCCTAACACGTACCCTAAGACGTACCGTAACCCTAACCCTAACACTAACCCTAACCCTAACCCACACTCTACGCCGTAACCTAACACGTACCCTAACACGTATCCTAAGCCGTACCCTAACCCTAACCAATACCCTATGCAGTACCCTCACCCGTACCCTCAACCGTACCCTAAGCCATACCCTAACCCTAACCCTAACCCTAACCCTAACCCCTACCCTACGCCGTACCCTCACCCGTACCCTATCCCATACGCTAAGCCGTACCCTAACCCTAACACTAACACTAACCCTAACCCTAACCCTAACCCATACCCTACGCCGTACCCTCACCCATAACCTAATCCGTACCCTAAGCCGTACCCTAACCCTAACCCTAACCTATACACTACGCCGTACCCTCACCCGTTCCCTAACCCGTACCCTAAGCCGTACCCTAACTCTAACCCTAACCCTAACCCTAACCCTTACCCATACCCTGCGCCGTACCCTAACCCATAAAATAACCTGTATCCTAAGCCTTAACCTAACCCTAACCAATGACCTACACAGTACCCTCACCCGTACCCTAAGCCATACCCTAACCCTAACCCTAACACTAACCCTAACCCTAAACCCTACCCTATGCCGTACCCTCACCCATACCCTATCCCATACCCTAAGCCGTACCCTAACCCTAACACTAACCCTAACCCTAACCCTAACCCTAAACTACCCTTGACTGCTTTTGCCTCCATTAGATTTCCTAAGCACTAGTGTTTTAAGGAACAGGTTAAAAAGAAAATCCTAATGTGATTTTTTTATAATGTGTTTATTCTTTATCTTATCCTAGTGACGAAAATCTTCTCCATGGCTGGACCCTAAATAATATTCCTTTACGTGCTAAGTGGTATCTAGAGAGTGGGATAGGTTTAATAAATACCCTAATCCTAACGTGTACCCTAACCCTAACCCATACCCTAACCCTAATGCGTACCCTAACCCTAACCCAAACCCTAACCCTAACACGTACGCTAATCCTAAACCGTACCCTACACCAATCCCTAACCCTAAAACTAACCCTAACCCTAACCCATACGCTACGCCGTACCCTCACCCATACCCTAACCCGTATACTAAGCCGTACCCTAATCCTAAACCTAACCCTAACCTCTACCCTACGCCGTACCCTCACCCGTACCCTAACCCGTACCCAAAGCCTTACCCTAACCCTAACCCTAACCCTCACCCATACCCAACGCCGTAACCTAACCCATATCCTAACCCGTATCCTAAGCCGTACCCTAACCCTAACCAATAACCTACGCAGTACCCTCACCAGTACCCTCACCCGTATCCTAAGCCCTACCCTAACCCTAACCCTAACCCTAACCCTAAACTACCCTTTACTGCTTTTGCCTCCATTAGATTTCCTAAACACTAGTGTTTTAAGGAACAGGTTAAAAAGAAAACCTTATGTGATTTTTTTATAATGTGTTCATTCTTTATCTTATCCTAGTGACTAAAATCTTCTCCATGGCTGAACCCCAAATAATATTCCTTTACGTGCTAAGTGGTATCTAGAGAGTGGGATAGGTTTAATAAATACCCTAATCCTAAAGTGTACCCTAAACCTAACCCATACCCTAACCCTAACGCGTACCCTAACCCTAACCAAAACCCTAACCCGAACACGTATGCTAATCCTAACCCGTACCCTAAACCAATCCCTAACCCTAAAACTAACCCTAACCCTAACCCTACCCCTAACCCATAACCTACACCGTACCCTCACCCGTACCCTAACCCGTACCCTAAGCCGTACCCTAACCCTAACCCTAAACCTAAACCATACGCTACGCCGTACCCTCACCCGTACACTAACCCGTATCCTAAGCCGTACCCTAACCCTAACCCTAACCCTAAACTATACCCTACGCCGTAACCTCACCCGTACCCTAACCCGTACCCTAAGCCGTACCCTAACCCTAACCCTAACCCTAACCCTAACCCTAACCCTAACCCATACCGTACGCCATACCCTAACACGTACCCTAACCCGTATTCTAAGCCGTACCCTAACCCTAACCAATACCCTATGCAGTATCCTCACCCATACCCTCACCCGTACCCTAAGCTGTACTCTCACCCTAACCCTAACCCTAAACCTAACCCTAAACCCTACCCTATGCCATACCCTCACCTGTACCCTATCCCATAACCTAAGCCGTACCATAACCCTAACACTAACCCTAACCCTAACCCATAACCTACGCCGTACCCTCACCCGTACCCTAACCCGTATCCTAAGACGTACCGTAACCCTAACCATTACCCTACGCAGTATCCTCACCCATACCCTCACCCGTACCCTAAGCCGTACCCTAACCCTAACCCTAACCCTAACCCTAACCCATACCCTATGCCATACCCTCACCTGTACACTATCCCATAACCTAAGCCGTACCCTAACCCTAACCCTAACCCTAACCCTAACCCATACGCTACGCCGTACCTTAACCCGTACCCTAACCCGTATCCTAAGCCGTACCCTAACCCTAACCCTAACCCTAAACCTAACGCTAACCCATACCCTACGCCATACCCTAACCCGTACCCTAACCCGTATCCTAAGCCGTATCCTAACCCTAACCAATACCCTACGCAGTACCCTCACCCGTACCCTCACCCGTACCCTAAGCTGTACCCTAACCCTAACACTAACCCTAACCTATACACTACGCCATACCCTCACCCGTACCCTAACCCGTACCCTAACCCGTACCCTAAGCCGTACCCTAACCCTAACCCTAACCCTAACCCTAACCCTAACCCTAACCCTAACCCATACCGTACGCCATACCCTAACACGTACCCTAACCCGTATTCTAAGCCGTACCCTAACCCTAACCAATACCCTATGCAGTATCCTCACCCATACCCTCACCCGTACCCAGAGCCGTACCCTCACCCTAACCCTAACCCTAAACCTAACCCTAAACCCTACCCTATGCCATACCCTCACCTGTACCCTATCCCATAACCTAAGCCGTACCATAACCCTAACACTAACCCTAACCCTAACCCATAACCTACGCCGTACCCTCACCCGTACCCTAACCCGTATCCTAAGACGTACCGTAACCCTAACCAATACCCTACGCAGTATCCTCACCCATACCCTCACCCGTACCCTAAGCCGTACCCTAACCCTAACCCTAACCCTAACCCTAAGGCATACCCTATGCCATACCCTCACCTGTACACTATCCCGTAACCTAAGCCGTACCCTAACCCTAACCCTAACCCTAACCCTAACCCATACGCTACGCCGTACCTTCACCCGTACCCTCACCCGTACCCTAAGCTGTACCCTAACCCTAACACTAACCCTAACCTATACACTACGCCATACCCTCACCCGTACCCTAACCCGTACCCTAAGCCGTACCCTAACCCTAACCCTAACCCTAAACTATACCCTACGCCGTAACCTCACCCGTACCCTAACCCGTACCCTAAGCCGTACCCTAACCCTAACCCTAACCCTAAACCTAACCCTAACCCATAGCGTACGCCATACCCTAACACGTACCCTAACCCGTATCCTAAGCCGTACCCTAACCCTAACCAATACCCTACGCAGTATCCTCACCCATACCCTCACCCGTACCCTAAGGCGTACCCTAACCCTAACCCTAACCCTAAACCTAACCCTAACCCCTACCCTATGCCATACCCTCACCTGTACCCTATCCCATAACCTAAGCCGTACCATAACCCTAACACTAACCCTAACCCTAACCCATAACCTACGCCGTACCCTCACCCGTACCCTAACCTGTATCCTAAGCCGTACCCTAACCCTAACCCTAACCCATAACCTACGCCGTACCCTCACCCCTACCCTAACACGTACCCTAAGACGTACCGTAACCCTAACCCTAACACTAACCCTAACCCTAACCCACAATCTACGCCGTACCCTAACCCGTACCCTAACACGTATCCTAAGACGTACCCTAACCCTAACCAATACCCTACGCAGTACCCTCACCCGTACCCTAAGCCATACCCTAACCCTAACCCTAACCCTAACCCTAACCCCTACCCTACACCGTACCCTCACCCGTACCCTATCCCATACCCTAAGCCGTACCCTAACCCTAACACTAACCCTAACCCTAACCCTAACCCTAAACTACCCTTGATTGCTTTTGCCTCTATTAGATTTCCTAAGCACTAGTGTTTTAAGGAACAGGTTAAAAAGAAAATACGAATGTGATTTTTTTATAATGTGTTTATTCTTTATCTTATCCTAGTGACTAAAATCTTCTCCATGGCTGGATCCCTAATAATATTCCTTTACGTGCTAAGTGGTATCTAGAGAGTGGGATAGGTTTAATAAATACCCTAATCCTAACGTGTACCCTAACCCTAACCCATACCCTAACCCTAACGCGTACCCTAACCCTAACCCAAAACCTAACCCTAACACGTACGCTAATCCTAACCCGTACCCTAAACCAATCCCTAACACTAAAACTAACCCTAACCCTAACCCTAACCCATAACCTACGCCGTACCCTCACCCATACCCTAACCCGTACCCTAAGCCGTACCCTAACCCTAACCCTAACCCTAACACATACGCTATGCCGTACCCTCACCCGTACCCTAACCCGTACCCTAAGCCGTACCCTAACCCTAACCCTAACCCTAACCCTAACCCTAACCCTAACCCATAGCGTACGCCATACCCTAACACGTACCCTAACCCGTATTCTAAGCCGTACCCTAACCCTAACCAATACCCTATGCAGTATCCTCACCCATACCCTCACCCGTACCCTAAGCTGTACCCTCACCCTAACCCTAACCCTAAACCTAACCCTAAACCCTACCCTATGCCATACCCTCACCTGTACCCAATCCCATAACCTAAGCCGTACCATAACCCTAACACTAACCCTAACCCTAACCCATAACCTACGCCGTACCCTCACCCGTACCCTAACCCGTATCCTAAGACGTACCGTAACCCTAACCAATACCCTACGCAGTATCCTCACCCATACCCTCACCCGTACCCTAAGCCGTACCCTAACCCTAACCCTAACCCTAACCCTAACTCATACCCTATGCCATACCCTCACCTGTACCCTATCCCATAACCTAAGCCGTACCCTAACCCTAACCCTAACCCTAACCCTAACCCATACGCTACGCCGTACCTTCACCCGTACCCTAACCCGTATCCTAAGCCGTACCCTAACCCTAACCCTAACCCTAACCCTAACCCTAAACCTAACCCTAACCCATACCCTACGCAATACCCTAACCCGTACCCTAACCCGTATCCTAAGCCGTATCCTAACCCTAACCAATACCCTACGCAGTACCCTCACCCGTACCCTCACCCGTACCCTAAGCTGTACCCTAACCCTAACACTAACCCTAACCTATACACTACGCCATACCCTCACCCGTACCCTAACCCGTACCCTAAGCCGTACCCTAACCCTAACCCTAACCCTAACCCTAAACTATACCCTACGCCGTAACCTCACCCGTACCCTAACCCGTACCCTAAGCCGTACCCTAACCCTAACCCTAACCCTAAACCTAACCCTAACCCATAGCGTACGCCATACCCTAACACGTACCCTAACCCGTATCCTAAGCCGTACCCTAACCCTAACCAATACCCTACGCAGTATCCTCACCCATACCCTCACCCGTACCCTAAGGCGTACCCTAACCCTAACCCTAACCCTAAACCTAACCCTAACCCCTACCCTATGCCATACCTTCACCTGTACCCTATCCCATAACCTAAGCCGTACCATAACCCTAACACTAACCCTAACCCTAACCCATAACCTACGCCATACCCTCACCCGTACCCTAACCCGTATCCTAAGCCGTACCCTAACCCTAACCCTAACCCTAACCCTAACCCATAACCTACGCCGTACCCTCACCCGTACCCTAACACGTACCCTAAGACGTACCGTAACCCTAACCCTAACACTAACCCTAACCCTAACCCACACTCTACGCCGTACCCTAACCCGTACCCTAACACGTATCCTAAGACGTACCCTAACCCTAACCAATACCCTACGCAGTACCCTCACCCGTACCCTCACCCGTACCCTAAGCCATACCCTAACCCTAACCCTAACCCTAACCCTAACCCCTACCCTACGCCGTACCCTCACCCGTACCCTATCCCATACCCTAAGCCGTACCCTAACCCTAACACTAACCCTAACCCTAACCCTAACCCTAAACTACCCTTGATTGCTTTTGCCTCTATTAGATTTCCTAAGCACTAGTGTTTTAAGGAACAGGTTAAAAAGAAAATCCTAATGTGATTTTTTTATAATGTGTTTATCTTATCCTAGTGACTAAAATCTTCTCCATGGCTGGATCCCTAATAATATTCCTTTACGTGCTAAGTGGTATCTAGAGAGTGGGATAGGTTTAATAAATACCCTAATCCTAACGAGTACCCTAACCCTAACCCATACCCTAACCCTAACGCGTACCCTAACCCTAACCCAAAACCTAACCCTAACACGTACGCTAATCCTAACCCGTACCCTAAACCAATCCCTAACCCTAAAACTAACCCTAACCCTAACCCTAACCCTAACCCTTACCCTACGCTGTACCCTCACCCGTACCCTAACCCGTAGCCTAAGACGTACCCTAACCCTAACCCTAACCCATACGCTACGCCGTACCCTCACCCGTACCCTAACCCGTATCCTAAGCCGTACCCTAACCCTAACCCTAACCCTAACCCTAACCCTAACCCATACCCTACACCATACCCTAACCCGTACCCTAACCCGTATCCTAAGCCATATCCTAACCCTAACCAATACCCTACGCAGTACCCTCACCCGTACCCTCACCCGTACCCTAAGCCATACCCTAACCCTAACCCTAACCCTAACCCTAACCCCTAACCTACGCCGTACCCTTACCCGTATCCTATCCCATACCCTAAGCCGTACCCTAACCCTAACACTAACCCTAACCCTAACCCTAACCCTAACCCATACCCTACGCCGTACCCTCACCCATAACCTAATCCGTACCCTAAGCCGTACCCTAACCCTAACCCTAACCTATACACTACGCCGTACCCTCACCCGTTCCCTAACCCGTACCCTAAGCCGTACCTTAACTCTAACCCTAACCCTAACCCTAACCCTTAACCATACCCTGCGCCGTACCCTAACCCATACAATAACCTGTATCCTAAGCCTTAACCTAACCCTAACCAATGACCTACACAGTACCCTCACCCGTACCCTAAGCCATACCCTAACCCTAACCCTAACACTAACACTAACCCTAAACCCTACCCTATGCCGTACCCTCACCCATACCCTATCCCATACCCTAAGCCGTACCCTAACCCTAACACTAACCCTAACCCTAACCCTAACCCTAAACTACCCTTGACTGCTTTTGCCTCCATTAGATTTCCTAAGCACTAGTGTTTTAAGGAACAGGTTAAAAAGAAAATCCTAATGTGATTTTTTTATAATGTGTTTATTCTTTATCTTATCCTCGTGACGAAAATCTTCTCCATGGCTGGACCCTAAATAATATTCCTTTACGTGCTAAGTGGTATCTAGAGAGTGGGATAGGTTTAATAAATACCCTAATCCTAACGTGTACCCTAACCTTAACACATACCCTAACCCTAATGCGTACCCTAACCCTAACCCAAACCCTAACCCTAACACGTACGCTAATCCTAACCCGTACCCTAAACCAATCCCTAACCCTAAAACTAACCCTAACCCTAACCCTAACCCTAACCCATACGCTACGCCGTACCCTCACCCATACCCTAACCCGTATCCTAAGCCGTACCCTAATCCTAAACCAGCCCTAAACTCTACCCTACGCCGTACCCTCACCCGTACCCTAACCCGTACCCAAAGCCTTACCCTAACCCTAACCCTAACCCTCACCCATACCCAACGCCGTAACCTAACCCATATCCTAACCCGTATCCTAAGCCGTACCCTAACCCTAACCAATAACCTACGCAGTACCCTCACCAGTACCCTCACCCGTATCCTAAGCCCTACCCTAACCCTAACCCTAAACTACCCTTTACTGCTTTTGCCTCCATTAGATTTCCTAAACACTAGTGTTTTAAAGAACAGGTTAAAAAGAAAACCTTATGTGATTTTTTTATAATGTGTTTATTCTTTATCTTATCCTAGTGACTAAAATCTTCTCCATGGCTGAACCCCAAATAATATTCCTTTACGTGCTAAGTGGTATCTAGAGAGTGGGATAGGTTTAATAAATACCCTAATCCTAACGTGTACCCTAAACCTAACCCATACCCTAACCCTGACGCGTACACTAACCCTAACCAAAACCCTAACCCGAACAAGTATGCTAATCCTAACCCTTACCCTAAACCAATCCCTAACCCTAAAACTAACCCTAACCCTAACCCTAACCCTAACCCATAACCTACGCCGTACCCTCACCCGTACCCTAACCCGTACCCTAAGCCGTACCCTAACCCTAACCCTAACCCATACGCTACGCCGCACCCTCACCCGTACCCTAACCCGTATACTAAGCCGTACCCTAACCCTAACCCTAAGCCTAACCGCTACCCTACGCCGTACCCTATCCCATACCCTAAGCGGTACCCTAAACCTAACACTAACCCTAAACCTAACCCTAACCCCTACCCTACGCCGTACCCTCACCCGTAACCTATCCCATACCCTAAGCCGTACCCTAACCCTAACACTAACCCTAACCCTAAACCTAACCCCTACCCAACGACGTACCCTCACCCGTACCCTATCCCATACCCTAAGCCGTACCCTAACCCTAACCCTAACCCTAACCTATACACTACGCCGTACCCTCACCCGTACCCTAACCCGTACCCTAAGCCGTACCCTAACCCTAACCCTAACCCTAACCCTAACCCTAACCCATACCCTACGCCTTACCCTAAACCGTACCCTAACCCGTATTCTAAGCCGTACCCTAACCATAACCAATACCCTACACAGTACCCTCACCCGTACCCTCACCCGTACCCTAAGCCATACCCTAACCCTAACCCTAACCCTAACCTATACACTACGCCATACCCTCACCCGTACCCTCACCCGTACCCTGAGCCATACCCTAACCCTAACCCTAACACTAACCCTAACCCTAAACCCTACCCTATGCCGTACCCTCACCCATACCCTATCCCATACCCTAAGCCGTACCCTAACCCTAACACTAACCCTAACCCTAACCCTAACCCTAAACTACCCTTGACTGCTTTTGCCTCCATTAGATTTCCTAAGCACTAGTGTTTTAAGGAACAGGTTAAAAAGAAAATCCTAATGTGATTTTTTTATAATGTGTTTATTCTTTATCTTATCCTAGTGACGAAAATCTTCTCCATGGCTGGACCCTAAATAATATTCCTTTACGTGCTAAGTGGTATCTAGAGAGTGGGATAGGTTTAATAAATACCCTAATCCTAACGTGTACCCTAACCCTAACCCATACCCTAACCCTAATGCGTACCCTAACCCTAACCCAAACCCTAACCCTAACACGTACGCTAATCCTAACCCGTACCCTAAACCAATCCCTAACCCTAAAACTAACCCTAACCCTAACCCTAACCCATACGCTACGCCGTACCCTCACCCATACCCTAACCCGTATCCTAAGCCGTACCATAACCCTAAACCTAACCCTAACCTCTACCCTACGCCGTACCCTCACCCGTACCCTAACCCGTACCCAAAGCCTTACCCTAACCCTAACCCTAACCCTCACCCATACCCAACGCCGTAACCTAACCCATATCCTAACCCGTATCCTAAGCCGTACCCTAAACCTAACCAATAACCTACGCAGTACCCTCACCAGTACCCTCACCCGTATCCTAAGCCCTAACCTAACCCTAACCCTAACCCTAACCCTAAACTACCCTTTACTGCTTTTGCCTCCATTAGATTTCCTAAACACTAGTGTTTTAAAGAACAGGTTAAAAAGAAAACCTTATGTGATTTTTTTAATAATGTGTTTATTCTTTATCTTATCCTAGTGACTAAAATCTTCTCCATGGCTGAACCCCAAATAATATTCCTTTACGTGCTAAGTGGTATCTAGAGAGTGGGATAGGTTTAATAAATACCCTAATCCTAACGTGTACCCTAAACCTAACCCATACCCTAACCCTAACGCGTACCCTAACCCTAACCAAAACCCTAACCCGAACAAGTATGCTAATCCTAACCCGTACCCTAAACCAATCCCTAACCCTAAAACTAACCCTAACCCTAACCCTAACCCTAACCCATAACCTACGCCGTAACCTCACCCGTACCCTAACCCATACCCTAAGCCGTACCCTAACCCTAACCCTAACCCATACGCTACGCCGCACCCTCACCCATACCCTAACCCGTATCCTAAGCCGTACCCTAACCCTAATCCTAACCCTAACCGCTACCCTACGCCGTACCCTATCCCATACCCTAAGCGGTACCCTAAACCTAACACTAACCCTAAACCTAACCCTAACCCCTACCCTACGCCGTACCCTCACCGTAACCTATCCCATAACCTAAGCCGTACCCTAACCCTAACACTAACCCTAACCCTAAACCTAACCCCTACCCTACGCCGTACCCTCACCCGTACCCTATCCCATACCCTAAGCCGTACCCTAACCCTAACCCTAACCCTAACCTATACACTGCGCCGTACCCTCACCCGTACGCTAAGCTGTACCCTAAGCCTTACCCTAACCCTAACCCTAACCCTAACCCTAACCCTAACCCATACCCTACGCCGTACCCTAAACCGTACCCTAACCCGTATTCTAAGCCGTACCCTAACCATAACCAATACCCTACACAGTACCCTCACCCGTACCCTCACCCGTACCCTAAGCCATACCCTAACCCTAACCCTAACCCTAACCTATACACTATGCCATACCCTCACCCGTACCCTAACCCGTACCCTAAGCCGTACCCTAACCCTAACCCTAACCCTAAACTATACCCTACGCCGTAACCTCACCCATACCCTAACCCGTACCCTAAGCCGTACCCTAACCCTAACCCTAACCCTAACCCTAACCCTAACCCATAGCGTACGCCATACCCTAACACGTACCCTAACCCGTATCCTAAGCCGTACCCTAACCCTAACCAATACCCTACGCAGTATCCTCACCCATACCCTCACCCGTACCCTAAGCCGTACCCTAACCCTAACCCTAACCCTAAACCTAACCCTAACCCCTACCCTATGCCATACCCTCACCTGTACCCTATCCCATAACCTAAGCCGTACCCTAACCCGTACCCTAACACGTAACCTAAGACGTACCGTAACCCTAACCCTAACACTAACCCTAACCCTAACCCACACACTACGCCGTACCCTAACCCGTACCCTAACACGTATCCTAAGCCGTACCCTAACCCTAACCAATACCCTACGCAGTACCCTCACCCGTACCCTCACCCGTACCCTAAGCCATACCCTAACCCTAACCCTAACCCTAACCCTAACCCCTACCCTACGCCGTACCCTCACCCGTACCCTATCCCATACGCTAAGCCGTACCCTAACCCTAACACTAACACTAACCCTAACCCTAACCGTAACCCATACCCTTCGCCGTACCCTCACCCATAACCTAATCCGTACCCTAAGCCGTACCCTAACCCTAACCCTAACCTATACACAACGCCGTACCCTCACCCGTTCCCTAACCCGTACCCTAAGCCGTACCCTAACTCTAACCCTAACCCTAACCCTAACCCTTAACCATACCCTGCGCCGTACCCTAACCCATACAATAACCTGTATCCTAAGCCTTAACCTAACCCTAACCAATGACCTACACAGTACCCTCACCCGTACCCTAAGCCATACCCTAACCCTAACCCTAACACTAACCCTAACCCTAAACCCTACCATATGCCGTACCCTCACTCATACCCTATCTCATACCCTAAGCCGTATCCTAACCCTAACACTAACCCTAACCCTAACCCTAACCCTAATCTACCCTTGACTGCTTTTGCCTCCATTAGATTTCCTAAGCACTAGTGTTTTAAGGAACAGGTTAAAAAGAAAATCCTAATGTGATTTTTTTATAATGTGTTTATTCTTTATCTTATCCTAGTGACGAAAATCTTCTCCATGGCTGGACCCTAAATAATATTCCTTTACGTGCTAAGTGGTATCTAGAGAGTGGGATAGGTTTAATAAATACCCTAATCCTAACGTGTACCCTAACCCTAACCCAAACCCTAACCCTAACACGTACGCTAATCCTAACCCGTACCCTAAACCAATCCCTAACCCTAAAACTAACCCTAACCCTAACCCTAACCCTAACCCATACGCTACGCCGTACCCTCACCCATACCCTAACCCGTATCCTAAGCCGTACCCTAATCCTAAACCTAACCCTAACCTCTACCCTATGCCGTACCCTCACCCGTACCCTAACCCGTACCCAAAGCCTTACCCTAACCCTAACCCTAACCCTCACCCATACCCAACGCCGTAACCTAACCCATATCCTAACCCGTATCCTAAGCCGTACCCTAACCCTAACCAATAACCTACGCAGTACCCTCACCAGTACCCTCAACCGGATCCTAAGCCCTACCCTAACCCTAACCCTAAACTACCCTTTACTGCTTTTGCCTCCATTAGATTTCCTAAACACTAGTGTTTTAAAGAACAGGTTAAAAAGAAAACCTTATGTGATTTTTTTTATAATGTGTTTATTCTTTATCTTATCCTAGTGACTAAAATCTTCTCCATGGCTGAACCCCAAATAATATTCCTTTACGTGCTAAGTGGTATCTAGAGAGTGGGATAGGTTTAATAAATACCCTAATCCTAACGTGTACCCTAAACCTAACCCATACCCTAACCCTAACGCGTACCCTAACCCTAACCAAAACCCTAACCCGAACAAGTATGCTAATCCTAACCCGTACCCTAAACCAATCCCTAACCCTAAAACTAACCCTAACCCTAACCCTAACCCTAACCCATAACCTACGCCGTAACCTCACCCGTACCCTAACCCATACCCTAAGCCGTACCCTAACCCTAACCCTAACCCTAACCCATACGCTACGCCGCACCCTCACCCATACCCTAACCCGTATCCTAAGCAGTACCCTAACCCTAACCCTAACCCTAACCGCTACCCTACGCCGTACCCTATCCCATACCCTAAGCGGTACCCTAAACCTAACACTAACCCTAAACCTAACCCTAAACCCTACCCTACGCCGTACCCTCACCGTAACCTATCCCATACCCCAAGCCGTACCCTAACCCTAACACTAACCCTAATCCTAAACCTAACCCCTACCCTACGCCGTACCCTCACCCGTACCCTATCCCATACCCTAAGCCGTACCCTAACCCTAACCCTATCCCTAACCTATACACTGCGCCGTACCCTCACCCGTACGCTAACCCGTACCCTAAGCCGTACCCTAACCCTAACCCTAACCCTAACCCTAACCCTAACCCATACCCTACGCCGTACCCTAAACCGTACCCTAACCCGTATTCTAAGCCGTACCCTAACCATAACCAATACCCTACACAGTACCCTCACCCGTACCCTCACCCGTACCCTAAGCCATACCCTAACCCTAACCCTAACCCTAACCTATACACTACGCCATAACCTCACCCGTACCCTAACCCGTACCCTAAGCCGTACCCTAACCCTAACCCTAACCCTAAACTATACCCTACGCCGTAACCTCACCCATACCCTAACCCGTACCCTAAGCCGTACCCTAACCCTAACCCTAACCCTAACCCTAACCCTAACCCATAGCGTACGCCATACCCTAACACGTACCCTAACCCGTATCCTAAGCCGTACCCTAACCCTAACCAATACCCTACGCAGTATCCTCACCCATACCCTCACCCGTACCCTAAGCCGTACCCTAACCCTAACCCTAACCCTAAACCTAACCCTAACCCCTACCCTATGCCATACCCTCACCTGTACCCTATCCCATAACCTAAGCCGTACCCTAACCCGTACCCTAACACGTACCCTAAGACGTACCGTAACCCTAACCCTAACACTAACCCTAACCCTAACCCACACTCTACGCCGTACCCTAACCCGTACCCTAACACGTATCCTAAGGCGTACCCTAACCCTAACCAATACCCTACGCAGTACCCTCACCCGTACCCTCACCCGTACCCTAAGCCATACCCTAACCCTAACCTTAACCCTAACCCTAACCCCTACCCTACGCCGTACCCTCACCCGTACCCTATCCCATACGCTAAGCCGTACCCTAACCCTAACAATAACACTAACCCTAACCCTAACCCTAACCCATACCCTACGCCGTACCCTCACCCATAACCTAATCCGTACCCTAAGCCGTACCCTAACCCTAACCCCAACCTATACACTACGCCGTACCCTCACCCGTTCCCTAACCCGTAACCTAAGCCGTACCCTAAATCTAACCCTAACCCTAACCCTAACCCTTAACCATACCCTGCGCCGTACCCTAACCCATACAATAACCTGTATCCTAAGCCTTAACCTAACCCTAACCAATGACCTACACAGTACCCTCACCCGTACCCTAAGCCATACCCTAACCCTAACCCTAACACTAACCCTAACCCTAAACCCTACCCTATGCCGTACCCTCACCCATACCCTATCCCATACCCTAAGCCGTACCCTAACCCTAACACTAACCCTAACCCTAACCCTAACCCTAAACTACCCTTGACTGCTTTTGCCTCCATTAGATTTCCTAAGCACTAGTGTTTTAAGGAACAGGTTAAAAAGAAAATCCTAATGTGATTTTTTTATAATGTGTTTATTCTTTATCTTATCCTAGTGACGAAAACCTTCTCCATGGCTGGACCCTAAATAATATTCCTTTACGTGCTAAGTGGTATCTAGAGAGTGGGATAGGTTTAATAAATACCCTAATCCTAACGTGTACCCTAACCCTAACCCATACCCTAACCCTAATGCGTACCCTAACCCTAACCCAAACCCTAACCCTAACACGTACGCTAATCCTAACCCGTACCCTAAACCAATCCCTAACCCTAAAACTAACCCTAACCCTAACCCTAACCCTAACCCTAACCCATACGCTACGCCGTACCCTCACCCATACCCTAACCCGTATCCTAAGCCGTACCCTAATCCTAAACCTAACCCTAACCTCTACCCTACGCCGTACCCTCACCCGTACCCTAACCCGTACCCAAAGCCTTACCCTAACCCTAACCCTAACCCTCACCCATACCCAACGCCGTAACCTAACCCATATCCTAACCCGTATCCTAAGCCGTACCCTAACCCTAACCAATAACCTACGCAGTACCCTCACCAGTACCCTCACCCGGATCCTAAGCCCTACCCTAACCCTAACCCTAAACTACCCTTTACTGCTTTTGCCTCCATTAGATTTCCTAAACACTAGTGTTTTAAAGAACAGGATAAAAAGAAAACCTTATTTGATTTTTTTTATAATGTGTTTATTCTTTATCTTATCCTAGTGACTAAAATCTTCTCCATGGCTGAACCCCAAATAATATTCCTTTACGTGCTAAGTGGTATCTAGAGAGTGGGATAGGTTTAATAAATACCCTAATCCCAACGTGTACCCTAAACCTAACCCATACCCTAACCCTAACGCGTACCCTAACCCTAACCAAAACCCTAACCCGAACAAGTATGCTAATCCTAACCCGTACCCTAAACCAATCCCTAACCCTAAAACTAACCCTAACCCTAACCCTAACCCTAACCCATAACCTACGCCGTACCCTCACCCGTACCCTAACCCGTACCCTAAGCCGTACCCTAACCCAAACCCTAACCCTAACTCTAACCCTAACCCCTACCCTACGCCGTACCCTCACCCGTACCCTATCCCATACGCTAAGCCGTAACCTAACCCTAACACTAACACTAACCCTAACCCTAACCCTAAACCTAACCCTAACCCCTACCCTATGCCATACCCTCACCTGTACCCTATCCCATAACCTAAGCCGTACCATAACCCTAACACTAACCCTAACCCTAACCCATAACCTACGCCGTACCCTCACCCGTACCCTAACCCATATCCTAAGCCGTACCCTAACCCTAACCCTAACCCTAACCCTAACCCATAACCTACGCCGTACCCTCACCCGTACCCTAACACTTACCCTAAGCCGTACCCTAACCCTAACCAATACCCTACGCAGTACCCTCACCCGTACCCTCACCCGTACCCTAAGACATACCCTAACCATAACCCTAACCCTAACCCTAAACCCTACCCTACGCCGTACCCTCACCCGTACCCTATCCCATACCCTAAGCCGTACCCTAACCCTAACACTAACCCTAACCCTAACCCTAACCCTAAACTACCCTTTACTGCTTTTGCCTCCATTAGATTTCCTAAACACTAGTGTTTTAAGGAACAGGTTAGAAAGAAAACCTTATGTGATTTTTTTATAATGTGTTTATTCTTTATCTTATCCTAGTGACTAAAATCTTCTCCATGGCTGAACCCCAAATAATATTCCTTTACGTGCTAAGTGGTATCTAGAGAGTGGGATAGGTTTAATAAATACCCTAATCCTAAAGTGTACCCTAAACCTAACCCACACCCTAACCCTAACCCGTACCCTAACCCTAACCAAAACCCTAACCCGAACAAGTATGCTAATTCTAACCCGTACCCTTAACCAATCCCTAACCCTAAAACTAACCCTAACCCTAACCCTAACCCTAACCCATAACCTACGCCGTACCCTCACCCATACCCTAACCCGTACCCTAAGCCGTACCCTAACCCTAACCCTAACCCTAACCCATACGCTACGCCGTACCCTCACCCGTACCCTAACCCGTACCCTAAGCCGTACCCTAACCCTAACCCTAACCCTAACCCTAACCCTAACCCTAACCCATAGCGTACGCCATACCCTAACACGTACCCTAACCCGTATTCTAAGCCGTACCCTAACCCTAACCAATACCCTATGCAGTATCCTCACCCATACCCTCACCCGTACCCTAAGCTGTACCCTCACCCTAACCCTAACCCTAACCCTAACCCTAAACCCTACCCTATGCCATACCCTCACCTGTACCCTATCCCATAACCTAAGCCGTACCATAACCCTAACACTAACCCTAACCCTAACCCATAACCTACGCCGTACCCTCACCCGTACCCTAACCCGTATCCTAAGACGTACCGTAACCCTAACCAATACCCTACGCAGTATCCTCACCCATACCCTCACCCGTACCCTAAGCCGTACCCTAACCCTAACCCTAACCCTAACCGTAACTCATACCCTATGCCATACCCTCACCTGTACCCTATCCCATAACCTAAGCCGTACCCTAACCCTAACCCTAACCCTAACCCTAACCCATACGCTACGCCGTACCTTCACCCGTACCCTAACCCGTATCCTAAGCCGTACCCTAACCCTAACCCTAACCCTAACCCTAAACCTAACCCTAACCCATACCCTACGCAATACCCTAACCCGTACCCTAACCCGTATCCTAAGCCGTATCCTAACCCTAACCAATACCCTACGCAGTACCCTCACCCGTACCCTCACCCGTACCCTAAGCTGTACCCTAACCCTAACACTAACCCTAACCTATACACTACGCCATACCCTCACCCGTACCCTAACCCGTACCCTAAGCCGTACCCTAACCCTAACCCTAACCCTAACCCTAAACTATACCCTACGCCGTAACCTCACCCGTACCCTAACCCGTACCCTAAGCCGTACCCTAACCCTAACCCTAACCCTAAACCTAACCCTAACCCATAGCGTACGCCATACCCTAACACGTACCCTAACCCGTATCCTAAGCCGTACCCTAACCCTAACCAATACCCTACGCAGTATCCTCACCCATACCCTCACCCGTACCCTAAGGCGTACCCTAACCCTAACACTAACCCTAAACCTAACCCTAACCCCTACCCTATGCCATACCTTCACCTGTACCCTATCCCATAACCTAAGCCGTACCATAACCCTAACACTAACCCTAACCCTAACCCATAACCTACGCCATACCCTCACCCGTACCCTAACCCGTATCCTAAGCCGTACCCTAACCCTAACCCTAACCCTAACCCTAACCCATAACCTACGCCGTACCCTCACCCGTACCCTAACACGTACCCTAAGACGTACCGTAACCCTAACCCTAACACTAACCCTAACCCTAACCCACACTCTACGCCGTACCCTAACCCGTACCCTAACACGTATCCTAAGACGTACCCTAACCCTAACCAATACCCTACGCAGTACCCTCACCCGTACCCTCACCCGTACCCTAAGCCATACCCTAACCCTAACCCTAACCCTAACCCTAACCCCTACCCTACGCCGTACCCTCACCCGTACCCTATCCCATACCCTAAGCCGTACCCTAACCCTAACACTAACCCTAACCCTAACCCTAAACTACCCTTGACTGCTTTTGCCTCCATTAGATTTCCTAAGCACTAGTGTTTTAAGGAACAGTTTAAAAAGAAAATCCTAAAGTGATTTTTTTATAATGTGATTATTCTTTATCTTATCCTAGTGACGAAAATATTCTCCATGGCTGGACCCTAAATAATATTCCTTTACGTGCTAAGTGGTATCTAGAGAGTGGGATAGGTTTAATAAATACCCTAATCCTAACGTGTACCCTAACCCTAACCCATACCATAACCCTAACGCGTACCCTAACCCTAACCCAAACCCTAACCCTAACACGTACGCTAATCCTAACCCGTACCCTAAACCAATCCCTAACCCTAAAACTAACCCTAACCCTAACCCTAACCCTAACCCATACGCTACGCCGTACCCTCACCCATACCCTAACCCGTATCCTAAGCCGTACCCTAACCCTAAACCTAACCCTAACCTCTACCCTACGCCGTACCCTCACCCGTACCCTAACCCGTACCCAAAGCCTTACCCTAACCCTAACCGTAACCCTCACCCATACCCAACGCCGTAACCTAACCCATATCCTAACCCGTATCCTAAGCCGCACCCTAACCCTAACCAATAACCTACGCAGTACCCTCACCAGTAACCTCACCCGTATCCTAAGCCCTACCCTAACCCTAACCCTAACCCTAACTGCTACCCTACGCCGTACCCTATCCCATACCCTAAGCGGTACCCTAAAGCTAACACTAACCCTAACCCTAACCCTAACCCTAAACTACCCTTGATTGCTTTTGCCTCTATTAGATTTCCTAAGCACTATTGTTTTAAGGAACATGTTAAAAAGAAAATCCTAATGTGATTTTTTTATAATGTGTTTATTCTTTATCTTATCCTAGTGACTAAAATCTTCTCCATGGCTGGATCCCTAATAATATTCCTTTACGTGCTAAGTGGTATCTAGAGAGTGGGATAGGTTTAATAAATACCCTAATCCTAATGTGTACCCTAACCCTAACCCATACCCTAACCCTAACGCGTACCCTAACCCTAACCCAAAACCTAACCCTAACACGTACGCTAATCCTAACCCGTTCCCTAAACCAATCCCTAACCCTAAAACTAACCCTAACCCTAACCCTAACCCTAACACTTACCCTACGCCGTACCCTCACCCGTACCCTAACCCGTAGCCTAAGACGTACCCTAACCCTAACCCTAACCCATACGCTACGCCGTACCCTCACCCGTACCCTAACCCGTATCCTAAGCCGTACCCTAACCCTAACCCTAACCCTAACCCTAACCCTAACCCATACCCTACGCCATACCCTAACCCGTACCCTAACCCGTATCCTAAGCCATATCCTAACCCTAACCAATACCCTACGCAGTACCCTCACCCGTACCCTCACCCGTACCCTAAGCCGTACCCTAACACCAACCCTAACCCTAACTCTAACCCTAACCCCTACCCTATGCCGTACCCTCACCCGTACCCTATCCCATATGCTAAGCCGTACCCTAACCCTAACACTAACCCTAACCCTAACCCTAACCCTAACCCATAACCTACACCGTACCCTCACCCGTACCCTAACCCGTACCCTAAGCCGTACCCTAACCCTAACCCTAAACCTAAACCATACGCTACGCCGTACCCTCACCCGTACCCTAACCCGTATCCTAAGCCGTACCCTAACCCTAACCCTAACCCTAAACTATACCCTACGCCGTAACCTCACCCGTACCCTAACCCGTACCCTAAGCCGTACCCTAACCTAACGCTAACCCTAACCCTAACCCTAACCCTAACCCTAACCCATACCGTACGCCATACCCTAACACGTACCCTAACCCGTATTCTAAACCGTACCCTAACCCTAACCAATACCCTATGCAGTATCCTCACCCATACCCTCACCCGTACCCTAAGCCGTACCCTACCCTAACCCTAACCCTAACCCTAACCCTAAACCCTACCCTATGCCATACCCTCACCTGTACCCTATCCCATAACCTAAGCCGTACCATAACCCTAACACTAACCCTAACCCTAACCCATAACCTACGCCGTACCCTCACCCGTACCCTAACCCGTATCCTAAGACGTACCGTAACCCTAACCAATACCCTACACAGTATCCTCACCCATACCCTCACCCGTACCCTAAGCCGTACCCTAACCCTAACCCTAACCCTAACCCTAACTCATACCCTATGCCATACCCTCACCTGTACCCTATCCCATAACCTAAGCCGTACCCTAACCCTAACCCTAACCCTAACCCTAACCCATACGCTACGCCGTACCTTCACCCGTACCCTAACCCGTATCCTAAGCCGTACCCTAACCCTAACCCTAACCCTAACCCTAACCCTAAACCTAACCCTAACCCATACCCTACGCAATACCCTAACCCGTACCCTAACCCGTATCCTAAGCCGTATCCTAACCCTAACCAATACCCTACGCAGTACCCTCACCCGTACCCTCACCCGTACCCTAAGCTGTACCCTAACCCTAACACTAACCCTAACCTATACACTACGCCATACCCTCACCCGTACCCTAACCCGTACCCTAAGCCGTACCCTAACCCTAACCCTAACCCTAAACTATACCCTACGCCGTAACCTCACCCGTACCCTAACCCGTACCCTATGCCGTACCCTAACCCTAACCCTAACCCTAAACCTAACCCTAAACCATAGCGTACGCCATACCCTAACACGTACCCTAACCCGTATCCTAAGCCGTACCCTAACCCTAACCAATACCCTACGCAGTATCCTCACCCATACCCTCACCCGTACCCTAAGGCGTACCCTAACCCTAACCCTAACCCTAAACCTAACCCTAACCCCTACCCTATGCCGTACCTTCACCTGTACCCTATCCCATAACCTAAGCCGTACCATAACCCTAACACTAACCCTAACCCTAACCCATAACCTACGCCGTACCCTCACCCGTACCCTAACCCGTATCCTAAGCCGTACCCTAACCCTAACCCTAACCCTAAGCCATAACCTACGCCGTACCCTCACCCGTACCCTAACACGTACCCTAAGACGTACCGTAACCCTAACCCTAACACTAACCCTAACCCTAACCCACACTCTACGCCGTACCCTAACCCGTACCCTAACACGTATCCTAAGACGTACCCTAACCCTAACCAATACCCTACGCAGTACCCTCACCCGTACCCTCACCCGTACCCTAAGCCATACCCTAACCCTAACCCTAACCCTAACCCCTACCCTACGCCGTACACTCACCCGTACCCTATCCCATACCCTAAGCCGTACCCTAACCCTAACACTAACCCTAACCCTAACCCTAACCCTAAACTACCCTTGATTGCTTTTGCCTCTATTAGATTTCCTAAGCACTAGTGTTTTAAGGAACAGGTTAAAAAGAAAATCCTAATGTGATTTTTTTATAATGTGTTTATTCTTTATCTTATCCTAGTGACTAAAATCTTCTCCATGGCTGGATCCCTAATAATATTCCTTTACGTGCTAAGTGGTATCTAGAGAGTGGGATAGGTTTAATAAATACCCAAATCCTAATGAGTACCCTAACCCTAACCCATACCCTAACCCTAACGCGTACCCTAACCCTAACCCAAAACCTAACCCTAACACGTACGCTAATCCTAACCCGTACCCTAAACCAATCCCTAACCCTAAAACTAACCCTAACCCTAACCCTAACCCTAACCCTACGCCGTACCCTCACCCGTACCCTAACCCGTAGCCTAAGACGTACCCTAACCCTAACCCTAACCCATACGCTACGCCGTACCCTCACCCGTACCCTAACCCGTATCCTAAGCCGTACCCTAACCCTAACCCTAACCCTAACCCTAACCCTAACCCATACCCTACACCATACCCTAACCCGTACCCTAACCCGTATCCTAAGCCATATCCTAACCCTAACCAATACCCTACGCAGTACCCTCACCCGTACCCTCACCCGTACCCTAAGCCGTACCCTAACCCCAACCCTAACCCTAACTCTAACCCTAACCCCTACCCTACGCCGTACCCTCACCCGTACCCTATCCCATACGCTAAGCCGTACCCTAACCCTAACACTAACACTAACCCTAACCCTAACCCTAACCCATACCCTACGCCGTACCCTCACCTTTAACCTAACCCGTACCCTAAGCCGTACCCTAACCCTAACCCTAACCTATACACTACGCCATACCCTCACCCGTACCCTAACCCGTACCCTAAGCCGTACCCTAACTCTAACCCTAACCCTAACCCTAACCCTTACCCATACCCTGCGCCGTACCCTAACCCATACAATAACCTGTATCCTAAGCCTTAACCTAACCCTAACCAATGACCTACACAGTACCCTCACCCTTACCCTAAGCCATACCCTAACCCTAACCCTAACACTAACCCTAACCCTAAACTCTACCCTATGCCGTACCCTCACCCATACCCTATCCCATACCCTAAGCCGTACCCTAACCCTAACACTAACCCTAACCCTAACCCTAACCCTAAACTACCCTTGACTGCTTTTGCCTCCATTAGATTTCCTAAGCACTAGTGTTTTAAGGAACAGGTTAAAAAGAAAATCCTAATGTGATTTTTTTATAATGTGATTATTCTTTATCTTATCCTAGTGACGAAAATATTCTCCATGGCTGGACCCTAAATAATATTCCTTTACGTGCTAAGTGGTATCTAGAGAGTGGGATAGGTTTAATAAATACCCTAATCCTAACGTGTACCCTAACCCTAACCCATACCCTAACCCTAACGCGTACCCTAACCCTAACCCAAACCCTAACCCTAACACGTACGCTAATCCTAACCCGTACCCTAAACCAATCCCTAACCCTAAAACTAACCCTAACCCTAACCCTAACCCTAACCCATAGGCTACGCCGTACCCTCACCCATACCCTAACCCGTATCCTAAGCCGTACCCTAACCCTAAACCTAACCCGAACCTCTACCCTACGCCGTACCCTCACCCGTACCCTAACCCGTACCCAAAGCCTTACCCTAACCCTAACCCTAACCCTAACCCTCACCCATACCCAACGCCGTAACCTAACCCATATCCTAACCCGTATCCTAAGCCGCACCCTAACCCTAAACAATAACCTACGCAGTACCCTCACCAGTAACCTCACCCGTATCCTAAGCCCTACCCTAACCCTAACCCTAACCCTAACCGCTACCCTACGCCGTACCCTATCCCATACCCTAAGCGGTACCCTAAAGCTATCACTAACCCTAACCCTAACCCTAACCCTAAACTACCCTTGATTGCTTTTGCCTCTATTAGATTTCCTAAGCACTAGTGTTTTAAGGAACAGGTTAAAAAGAAAATCCTAATGTGATTTTTTTATAATGTGTTTATTCTTTATCTTATCCTAGTGACTAAAATCTTCTCCATGGCTGGATCCCTAATAATATTCCTTTACGTGCTAAGTGGTATCTAGAGAGTGGGATAGGTTTAATAAATACCCTAATCCTAATGTGTACCCTAACCCTAACCCATACCCTAACCCTAACGCGTACCCTAACCCTAACCCAAAACCTAACCCTAACACGTACGCTAATCCTAACCCGTTCCCTAAACCAATCCCTAACCCTAAAACTAACCCTAACCCTAACCCTAACCCTAACCCTTACCCTACGCCGTACCCTCACCCGTACCCTAACCCGTAGCCTAAGACGTACCCTAACCCTAACCCTAAGCCATACGCTACGCCGTACCCTCACCCGTACCCTAACCCGTATCCTAAGCCGTACGCTAACCCTAACCCTAACCCTAACCCTAACCCTAACCCATACCCTACTCCATACCCTAACCCGTACCCTAACCCGTATCCTAAGCCATATCCTAACCCTAACCAATACCCTACGCAGTACCCTCACCCGTACCCTCACCCGTACCCTAAGCCGTACCCTAACCCCAACCCTAACCCTAACTCTAACCCTAACTCCTACCCTACGCCGTACCCTCACCCGTACCCTATCCCATACGCTAAGCCGTACCCTAACGCTAACACTAACACTAACCCTAACCCTAACCCTAACCCATACCCTACGCCGTACCCTCACCCGTACCCTAACCCGTACCCAAAGCCTTACCCTAACCCTAACCCTAACCCTCACCCATACCCAACGCCGTAACCTAACCCATATCCTAACCCGTATCCTAAGCCGTACCCTAACCCTAACCAATAACCTACGCAGTACCCTCACCAGTACCCTCACCCGTATCCTAAGCCCTACCCTAACCCTAACCCTAACCCTAACCCTAAACTACCCTTTACTGCTTTTGCCTCCATTAGATTTCCTAAACACTAGTGTTTTAAACAACAGGTTAAAAAGGAAACCTTATGTGATTTTTTTTATAATGTGTTTATTCTTTATCTTATCCTAGTGACTAAAATCTTCTCCATGGCTGAACCCCAAATAATATTCCTTTACGTGCTAAGTGGTATCTAGAGAGTGGGATAGGTTTAATAAATACCCTAATCCTAACGTGTACCCTAAACCTAACCCATACCCTAACCCTAACGCGTACCCTAACCCTAACCAAAACCCTAACCCGAACAAGTACGCTAATCCTAACCCGTACCCTAAACCAATCTCTAACCCTAAAACTAACCCTAACCCTAACCCTAACCCTAACCCATAACCTACGCCGTACCCTCACCCATACCCTAACCCGTACCCTAAGCCGTACCCTAACCCTAACCCTAACCCTAACCCATACGCTACGCCGCACCCTCACCCGTACCCTAACCCGTATCCTAAGCCGTACCCTAACCCTAACCCTAACCCTAACCACTACCCTACACCGTACCCTATCCCATACCCTAAGCGGTACCCTAAACCTAACACTAACCGTAAACCTAACCCTAACCCCTACCCTACGCCGTACCCTCACCCGTAACCTATCCCATACCCTAAGCCGTACCCTAACCCTAACCCTAACCCTAACCTATACACTACGCCGTACCCTCACCCGTACCCTAACCCGTACCCTAAGCCGTACCCTAAACCTAACGCTAACCCTAACCCTAACCCTAACCCGTACCCTACGCCGTACCCTAAACCGTACCCTAACCCGTATTCTAAGCCGTACCCTAACCATAACCAATACCCTACACAGTACCCTCAACCGTACCCTAACCCGTACCCTAAGCCGTACCCTAACCCTAACCCTAACCCTAAACTATACCC
Source organism: Eubalaena glacialis (assembly GCF_028564815.1). NCBI lineage: Eukaryota > Metazoa > Chordata > Mammalia > Artiodactyla > Balaenidae > Eubalaena > Eubalaena glacialis. The sequence continues at coordinate 254,774 of NW_026871298.1, read as the reverse complement.
TACGCCGTAACCTCACCCGTACCCTAACCCGTACCCTAAGCCGTACCCAACCCTAACCCTAACCCTAACCCCTACCCTACGCCGTACCCTCACCCGTACCCTATCCCATACCCTAAGCCGTACCCTAAACCTAACACTAACCCTAACCCTAACCCTAACCCTAAACTACCCTTGATTGCTTTTGCCTCTATTAGATTTCCTAAGCACTAGTGTTTTAAGGAACAGGTTAAAAAGAAAATCCTAATGTGATTTTTTTATAATGTGTTTATTCTTTATCTTATCCTAGTGACTAAAATCTTCTCCATGGCTGGATCCCTAATAATATTCCTTTACGTGCTAAGTGGTATCTAGAGAGTGGGATAGGTTTAATAAATACCCTAATCCTAACGTGTACCCTAACCCTAACCCATACCCTAACCCTAACGCGTACCCTAACCCTAACCCAAAACCTAACCCTAACACGTACGCTAATCCTAACCCGTACCCTAAACCAATCCCTAACCCTAAAACTAACCCTAACCCTAACCCTAACCCTAACCCTTACCCTACGCCGTACCCTCACCCGTAACCTAACCCGTACCCTAAGACGTACCCTAACCCTAACCCTAACCCATACACTACGCCGTACCCTCACCCGTACCCTAAGCCGTATCCTAAGCCGTACCCTAACCCTAAACCTAACCCTAACCCTAACCCTAACCCATACCCTACGCCATACCCTAACCCGTACCCTAACCCGTATCCTAAGCCATATCCTAACCCTAACCAATACCCTACGCAGTACCCTCACCCATACCCTCACCCGTACCCTAAGCCGTACCCTAACCCCAACCCTAACCCTAACTCTAACCCTAACCCCTACCCTACGCCGTACCCTCACCCGTACCCTATCCCATACTCTAAGCCGTACCCTAACCCTAACACTAACACTAACCCTAACCCTAACCCTAACCCTAAACCATACCCTATGCCGTACCCTCACCCGTAACCTAACCCGTACCCTAAGCCGTACCCTAACTCTAACCCTAACCTATACACTATGCCGTACCCTCACCCGTACCCTAACCCGTACCCTAAGCCGTACCCTAACTCTAACCCTAACCCTAACCCTAACCCTTACCCATACCCTGCGCCGTACCCTAACCCATACAATAACCTGTATCCTAAGCCTTAACCTAACCCTAACCAATGACCTACACAGTACCCTCACCCGTACCCTAAGCCATACCCTAACCCTAACCCTAACACTAACCCTAACCCTAAACCCTACCCTATGCCGTACCCTCACCCATACCCTATCCCATATCCTAAGCCGTAGCCTAACCCTAACACTAACCCTAACCCTAACCCTAACCCTAAACTACCCTTGACTGCTTTTGCCTCCATTAGATATCCTAAGCACTAGTGTTTTAAGGAACAGGTTAAAAAGAAAATCCTAATGTGATTTTTTTATAATGTGATTATTCTTTATCTTATCCTAGTGACGAAAATATTCTCCATGGCTGGACCCTAAATAATATTCCTTTACGTGCTAAGTGGTATCTAGAGAGTGGGATAGTTTTAATAAATACCCTAATCCTAACGTGTACCCTAACCCTAACCCATACCCTAACCCTAACGCGTACCCTAACCCTAACCCAAACCCTAACCCTAACACGTACGCTAATCCTAACCCGTACCCTAAACCAATCCCTAACCCTAAAACTAACCCTAACCCTAACCCTAACCCTAACCCATACGCTACGCCGTACCCTCACCCATACCCTAACCCGTATCCTAAGCCGTACCCTAACCCTAAACCTAACCCTAACCTCTACCCTACGCCGTACCCTCACCCGTACCCTAACCCGTACCCAAAGCCTTACCCTAACCCTAACCCTAACCCTCACCCATACCCAACGCCGTAACCTAACCCATATCCTAACCCGTATCCTAAGCCGCACCCTAACCCTAACCAATAACCTACGCAGTACCCTCACCAGTAACCTCACCCGTATCCTAAGCCCTACCCTAACCCTAACCCTAACCCTAACCGCTACCCTACGCCGTACCCTATCCCATACCCTAAGCGGTACCCTAAAGCTAACACTAACCCTAACCCTAACCCTAACCCTAAACTACCCTTGATTGCTTTTGCCTCTATTAGATTTCCTAAGCACTAGTGTTTTAAGGAACAGGTTAAAAAGAAAATCCTAATGTGATTTTTTTATAATGTGTTTATTCTTTATCTTATCCTAGTGACTAAAATCTTCTCCATGGCTGGATCCCTAATAATATTCCTTTACGTGCTAAGTGGTATCTAGAGAGTGGGATAGGTTTAATAAATACCCTAATCCTAATGTGTACCCTAACCCTAACCCATACCCTAACCCTAACGCGTACCCTAACCCTAACCCAAAACCTAACCCTAACACGTACGCTAATCCTAACCCGTTCCCTAAACCAATCCCTAACCCTAAAACTAACCCTAACCCTAACCCTAACCCTAACCCATACACTACGCCGTACCCTAACCCGTATCCTAAGCTGTACCCTAACCCTAACCCTAACCCTAACCCTAACCCTAACCCATAACCTACGCCATACCCTGACCCGTACACTAACCCGTATCCTAAGCCATATCCTAACCCTAACCAATACCCTACGCAGTACCCTCACCCGTACCCTCACCCGTACCCTAAGCCGTACCCTAACCCCAACCCTAACCCTAACTCTAACCCTAACCCCTACCCTACGCCGTACCCTCACCCGTACCCTATCCCATACGCTAAGCCGTACCCTAATCCTAACACTAACACTAACCCTAACCCTAACCCTAACCCATACCCTACTCCGTATCCTCACCCGTAACCTAACCCGTACCCTAAGCCGTACCCTAACCCTAACCCTAACCTAAACACTACGCCGTACCCTCACCCGTACCCTAACCCATACCCTAAGCCGTACCCTAACTCTAACCCTAACCCTAACCCTAACCCTTACCCATACCCTGCGCCGTACCCTAACCCATACAATAACCTGTATCCTAAGCCTTAACCTAACCCTAACCAATGACCTACACAGTACCCTCACCCGTACCCTAAGCCATACCCTAACCCTAACCCTAACACTAACCCTAACCCTAAACCCTACCCTATGCCGTACCCTCACCCGTACCCTATCCCATACCCTAAGCCGTACCCTAACCCTAACACTAACCCTAACCCTAACCCTAACCCTAAACTACCCTTGACTGCTTTTGCCTCCATTAGATTTCCTAAGCACTAGTGTTTTAAGGAACAGGTTAAAAAGAAAATCCTAATGTGATTTTTTTATAATGTGTTTATTCTTTATCTTATCCTAGTAACGAAAATCTTCTCCATGGCTGGACCCTAAATAATATTCCTTTACGTGCTAAGTGGTATCTAGAGAGTGGGATAGGTTTAATAAATACCCTAATCCTAACGTGTACCCTAACCCTAACCCACACCCTAACCCTAATGCGTACCCTAACCCTAACCCAAACCCTAACACTAACACGTACGCTAATCCTAACCCGTACCCTAAACCAATCCCTAACCCTAAAACTAACCCTAACCCTAACCCGAACCCTAACCCATACGCTACGCCGTACCCTCACCCATACCCTAACCCGTATCCTAAGCCGTACCCTAACCCTAAACCTAACCCTAACCTCTACCCTACGCCGTACCCTCACCCATACCCTAACCCGTACCCAAAGCCTTACCCTAACCCTAACCCTAACCCTCACCCATACCCAACGCCGTAACCTAACCCATATCCTAACCCGTATCCTAAGCCGTACCCTAACCCTAACCAATAACCTACGCAGTACCCTCACCAGTACCCTCACCCGTATCCTAAGCCCTACCCTAACCCTAACCCTAAACTACCCTTTACTGCTTTTGCCTCCATTAGATTTCCTAAACACTAGTGTTTTAAAGAACAGGTTAAAAAGGAAACCTTATGTGATTTTTTTTATAATGTGTTTATTCTTTATCTTATCCTAGTGACTAAAATCTTCTCCATGGCTGAACCCCAAATAATATTCCTTTACGTGCTAAGTGGTATCTAGAGAGTGGGATAGGTTTAATAAATACCCTAATCCTAACGTGTACCCTAAAACTAACCCATACCCTTACCCTAACGCGTACCCTAACCCTAACCAAAACCCTAACCCGAACAAGTATGCTAATCCTAACCCTTACCCTAAACCAATCCCTAACCCTAAAACTAACCCTAACCCTAACCCTAACCCTAACCCATAACCTACGCCGTACCCTCACCCGTACCCTAACCCTAACCCATACGCTACGCCGCACCCTCACCCGTACCCTAACCCGTATCCTAAGCCGTACCCTAACCCTAACCCTAACCCTAACCGCTACCCTACGCCGTACCCTATCCCATACCCTAAGCGGTACCCTAAACCTAACACTAACCCTAAACCTAACCCTAACCCCTACCCTACGCCGTACCCTCACCCGTAACCTATCCCATACCCTAAGCCGTACCCTAACCCTAACACTAACCCTAACCCTAAACCTAACCCCTACCCAACGACTTACCCTCACCCGTACCCTATCCCATACCGTAAGCCGTGCCCTAACCCTAACCCTAACCCTAACCTATACACTACGCCGTACCCTCACCCGTACCCTAACCCGTACCCTAAGCCGTACCCTAACCCTAACCCTAACCCTAAACTATACCCTACGCCGTAACCTCACCCGTACCCTAACCCATACCCTAAGCCGTACCCTAACCCTAACCCTAACCCTAACCCTAACCCATAGCGTACGCCATACCCTAACACGTACCCTAACCCGTATCCTAAGCCGTACCCTAACCCTAACCAATACCCTACGCAGTATCCTCACCCATACCCTCACCCGTACCCTAAGCCGTACCCTAACCCTAAACCTAACCCTAAACCTAACCCTAACCCCTACCCTATGCCATACCCTCACCTTTACCCTATCCCATAACCTAAGCCGTACCCTAACACGTACCCTAACACGTACCCTAAGACGTACCGTAACCCTAACCCTAACACTAACCCTAACCCTAACCCACAATCTACGCCGTACCCTAACCCGTACCCTAACACGTATCCTAAGCCGTACCCTAACCCTAACCAATACCCTACGCAGTACCCTCACCCGTACCCTCACCCGTACCCTAAGCCATACCCTAACCCTAACCCTAGCCCTAACCCTAACCCCTACCCTACGCCGTACCCTCACCCGTACCCTATCCCATACGCTAAGCCGTACCCTAACCCTAACACTAACACTAACCCTAACCCTAACCCTAACCCATACCCTACGCTGTACCCTCACCCATAACCTAATCCGTACCCTAAGCCGTACCCTAACCCTAACCCTAACCTATACACTACGCCGTACCCTCACCCGTTCCCTAACCCGTACCCTAATCCGTACCCTAACTCTAACCCTAACCCTAACCCTAACCCTTAACCATACCCTGCGCCGTACCCTAACCCATACCATAACCTGTATCCTAAGCCTTAACCTAACCCTAACCAATGACCTACACAGTACCCTCACCCGTACCCTAAGCCGTACCCTAAACCTAACCCTAAACTACCCTTGACTTCTTTTGCCTCCATTAGATTTCCTAGGCACTAGTGTTTTAAGGAACAGGTTAAAAAGAAAATCCTAATGTGATTTTTTTATAATGTGTTTATTCTTTATCTTATCCTAGTGACTAAAATCTTCTCCATGGCTGGACCCTAAATAATATTCCTCTACGTGCTAAGTGGTATCTAGAGAGTGGGATAGGTTTAATAAATACCCTAATCCTAACGTGTACCCTAACCCTAACCCATACCCTAACCCTAATGCGTACCCTAACCCTAATCCAAACCCTAACCCTAACACGTACGCTAATCCTAACCCGTACCCTAAACCAATCCATAACCCTAAAACTAACCCTAACCCTAACCCTAACCCTAACCCATACGCTACGCCGTACCCTCACCCATACCCTAACCCGTATCCTAAGCCGTACCCTAATCCTAAACCTAACCCTAACCTCTACCCTACGCCGTACCCTCACCCGTACCCTAACCCGTACCCAAAGCCTTACCCTAACCCTACCCCTAACCCTCACCCATACCCAACGCCGTAACCTAACCCATATCCTAACCCGTATCCTAAGCCGTACCCTAACCCTAACCAATAACCTACGCAGTACCCTCACCAGTACCCTCACCCGTATCCTAAGCCCTACCCTAACCCTAACCCTAACCCTAACCCTAAACTACCCTTTACTGCTTTTGCCTCCATTAGATTTCCTAAACACTAGTGTTTTAAAGAACAGGTTAAAAAGAAAACCTTATGTGATTTTTTTAATAATGTGTTTATTCTTTATCTTATCCTAGTGACTAAAATCTTCTCCATGGCTGAACCCCAAATAATATTCCTTTACGTGCTAAGTGGTATCTAGAGAGTGGGATAGGTTTAATAAATACCCTAATCCTAACGTGTACCCTAAACCTAACCCATACCCTAACCCTAACGCGTACCCTAACCCTAACCAAAACCCTAACCCGAACAAGTATGCTAATCCTAACCCGTACCCTAAACCAATCCCTAACCCTAAAACTAACCCTAACCCTAACCCTAACCCTAACCCATAACCTACGCCGTAACCTCACACGTACCCTAACCCATACCCTAAGCCATACCCTAACCCTAACCCTAACCCTAACCCATACGCTACGCCGCACCCTCACCCATACCCTAACCCGTATCCTAAGCCGTACACTAACCCTAACCCTAACCCCAACTGCTACCCTACGCCGTACCCAATCCCATACCCTAAGCGGTACCCTAAACCAAACACTAACCCTAAAACTAACCCTAACCCCTACCCTACGCCGTACCCTCACCGTAACCTATCCCATACCCTAAGCCGTACCCTAACCCTAACACTAACCCTAACACTAAACCTAACCCCTACCCTACGCCGTACCCTCACCCGTACCCTATCCCATACCCTAAGCCGTACCCTAACCCTAACCCTAACCCTAACCTATACACTGCGCCGTACCCTCACCCGTACGCTAACCCGTACCATAAGCCGTACCCTAACCCTAACCCTAACCCTAACCCTAACCCATACCCTACGCCGTACCCTAAACCGTACCCTAACCCGTATTCTAAGCCGTACCCTAACCATAACCAATACCCTACACAGTACCCTCACCCTTACCCTCACCCGTACCCTAAGCCATACCCTAAACCTAACCCTAACCCTAACCTATACACTACGCGATACCCTCACCCGTACCCTAACCCATACCCTAAGCCGTACCCTAACCCTAACCCTAACCCTAAACTATACCCTACGCCGTAACCTCACCCATACCCTAACCCGTACCCTAAGCCGTACCCTAACCCTAACCCTAACCCTAACCCTAACCCATAGCGTACGCCATACCCTAACACGTACCCTAACCCGTATCCTAAGCCGTACCCTAACCCTAACCAATACCCTACGCAGTATCCTCACCCATACCCTCACCCGTACCCTAAGCCGTACCCTAACCCTAACCCTAACCCTAAACCTAACCCTAACCCCTACCCTATGCCATACCCTCACCTGTACCCTATCCCATAACCTAAGCCGTACCCTAACCCGTACCCTAACACGTACCCTAAGACGTACCGTAACCCTAACCCTAACACTAACCCTAACCCTAACCCACACTCTACGCCGTACCCTAACCCGTACCCTAACACGTTTCCTAAGCCGTACCCTAACCCTAACCAATACCCTACGCAGTACCCTCACCCGTACCCTCACCCGTACCCTAAGCCATACCCTAACCCTAACCCTAACCCTAACCCTAACCCCTACCCTACGCCGTACCCTCACCCGTACCCTATCCCGTACGCTAAGCTGTACCCTAACCCTAACACTAACACTAACCCTAACCCTAACCCTAACCCATACCCTACGCCGTACCCTCACCCATAACCTAATCCGTACCCTAAGCCGTACCCTAACCCTAACCCTAACCTATACACTACGCCGTACCCTCATCCGTTCCCTAACCCGTACCCTAAGCCGTACCTTAACTCTAACCCTAACCCTAACCCTAACCCTTAACCATACCCTGCGCCGTACCCTAACCCATACAATAACCTGTATCCTAAGCCTTAACCTAACCCTAACCAATGACCTACACAGTACCCTCACCCGTACCCTAAGCCATACCCTAACCCTAACCCTAACACTAACACTAACCCTAAACCCTACCCTATGCCGTACCCTCACCCATACCCTATCCCATACCCTAAGCCGTACCCTAACCCTAACACTAACCCTAACCCTAACCCTAACCCTAAACTACCCTTGACTGCTTTTGCCTCCATTAGATTTCCTAAGCACTAGTGTTTTAAGGAACAGGTTAAAAAGAAAATCCTAATGTGATTTTTTTATAATGTGTTTATTCTTTATCTTATCCTCGTGACGAAAATCTTCTCCATGGCTGGACCCTAAATAATATTCCTTTACGTGCTAAGTGGTATCTAGAGAGTGGGATAGGTTTAATAAATACCCTAATCCTAACGTGTACCCTAACCTTAACCCATACCCTAACCCTAATGCGTACCCTAACCCTAACCCAAACCCTAACCCTAACACGTACGCTAATCCTAACCCGTACCCTAAACCAATCCCTAACCCTAAAACTAACCCTAACCCTAACCCTAACCCTAACCCATACGCTACGCCGTACCCTCACCCATACCCTAACCCGTATCCTAAGCCGTACCCTAATCCTAAACCAGCCCTAAACTCTACCCTACGCCGTACCCTCACCCGTACCCTAACCCGTACCCAAAGCCTTACCCTAACCCTAACCCTAACCCTCACCCATACCCAACGCCGTAACCTAACCCAAATCCTAACCCGTATCCTAAGCCGTACCCTAACCCTAACCAATAACCTACGCAGTACCCTCACCAGTACCCTCACCCGTATCCTAAGCCCTACCCTAACCCTAACCCTAAACTACCCTTTACTGCTTTTGCCTCCATTAGATTTCCTAAACACTAGTGTTTTAAAGAACAGGTTAAAAAGAAAACCTTATGTGATTTTTTTTATAATGTGTTTATTCTTTATCTTATCCTAGTGACTAAAATCTTCTCCATGGCTGAACCCCAAATAATATTCCTTTACGTGCTAAGTGGTATCTAGAGAGTGGGATAGGTTTAATAAATACCCTAATCCTAACGTGTACCCTAAACCTAACCCATACCCTAACTCTAACGCGTACACTAACCCTAACCAAAACCCTAACCCGAACAAGTATGCTAATCCTTACCCTTACCCTAAACCAATCCCTAACCCTAAAACTAACCCTAACCCTAACCCTAACCCTAACCCATAACCTACGCCGTACCCTCACCCGTACCCTAACCCGTACCCTAAGCCGTACCCTAACCCTAACCCTAACCCTAACCCATACGCTACGCCGCACCCTCACCCGTACCCTAACCCGTATACTAAGCCGTACCCTAACCCTAACCCTAAGCCTAACCGCTACCCTACGCCGTACCCTATCCCATACCCTAAGCGGTACCCTAAACCTAACACTAACCCTAAACCTAACCCTAACCCCTACCCTACGCCTTACCCTCACCCGTAACCTATCCCATACCCTAAGCCGTACCCTAACCCTAACACTAACCCTAACCCTAAACCTAACCCCTACCCAACGACGTACCCTCACCCGTACCCTATCCCATACCCTAAGCCGTACCCTAACCCGTACCCTAACCCTAACCTATACACTACGCCGTACCCTCACCCGTACCCTAACCCGTACCCTAAGCCGTACCCTAACCCTAACCCTAACCCTAACCCTAACCCTAACCCATACCCTACGCCGTACCCTAAACCGTACCCTAACCCGTATTCTAAGCCGTACCCTAACCATAACCAATACCCTACACAGTACCCTCACCCGTACCCTCACCCGTACCCTAAGCCATACCCTAACCCTAACCCTAACCCTAACCTATACACTACGCCATACCCTCACCCGTACCCTCACCCGTACCCTGAGCCATACCCTAACCCTAACCCTAACACTAACCCTAACCCTAAACCCTACCCTATGCCGTACCCTCACCCATACCCTATCCCATACCCTAAGCCGTACCCTAACCCTAACACTAACCCTAACCCTAACCCTAACCCTAAACTACCCTTGACTGCTTTTGCCTCCATTAGATTTCCTAAGCACTAGTGTTTTAAGGAACAGGTTAAAAAGAAAATCCTAATGTGATTTTTTTATAATGTGTTTATTCTTTATCTTATCCTAGTGACGAAAATCTTCTCCATGGCTGGACCCTAAATAATATTCCTTTACGTGCTAAGTGGTATCTAGAGAGTGGGATAGGTTTAATAAATACCCTAATCCTAACGTGTACCCTAACCCTAACCCATACCCTAACCCTAATGCGTACCCTAACCCTAACCCAAACCCTAACCCTAACACGTACGCTAATCCTAAACTGTACCCTAAACCAATCCCTAACCCTAAAACTAACCCTAACCCTAACCCTAACCCATACGCTACGCCGTACCCTCACCCATACCCTAACCCGTATCCTAAGCCGTACCATAACCCTAAACCTAACCCTAACCTCTACCCTACGCCGTACCCTCACCCGTACCCTAACCCGTACCCAAAGCCTTACCCTAACCCTAACCCTAACCCTCACCCATACCCAACGCCGTAACCTAACCCATATCCTAACCCGTATCCTAAGCCGTACCCTAACCCTAACCAATAACCTACGCAGTACCCTCACCAGTACCCTCACCCGTATCCTAAGCCCTACCCTAACCCTAACCCTAACCCTAACCCTAAACTACCCTTTACTGCTTTTGCCTCCATTAGATTTCCTAAACACTAGTGTTTTAAAGAACAGGTTAAAAAGAAAACCTTATGTGATTTTTTTAATAATGTGTTTATTCTTTATCTTATCCTAGTGACTAAAATCTTCTCCATGGCTGAACCCCAAATAATATTCCTTTACGTGCTAAGTGGTATCTAGAGAGTGGGATAGGTTTAATAAATACCCTAATCCTAACGTGTACCCTAAACCTAACCCATACCCTAACCCTAACGCGTACCCTAACCCTAACCAAAACCCTAACCCGAACAAGTATGCTAATCCTAACCCGTACCCTAAACCAATCCCTAACCCTAAAACTAACCCTAACCCTAACCCTAACCCTAACCCATAACCTACGCCGTAACCTCACCCGTACCCTAACCCATACCCTAAGCCGTACCCTAACCCTAACCCTAACCCATACGCTACGCCGCACCCTCACCCGTACCCTAACCCGTATCCTAAGCCGTACCCTAACCCTAACCCTAACCCTAACCACTACCCTACACCGTACCCTATCCCATACCCTAAGCGGTACCCTAAACCTAACACTAACCGTAAACCTAACCCTAACCCCTACCCTACGCCGTACCCTCACCCGTAACCTATCCCATACCCTAAGCCGTACCCTAACCCTAACCCTAACCCTAACCTATACACTACGCCGTACCCTCACCCGTACCCTAACCCGTACCCTAAGCCGTACCCTAAACCTAACGCTAACCCTAACCCTAACCCTAACCCATACCCTACGCCGTACCCTAAACCGTACCCTAACCCGTATTCTAAGCCGTACCCTAACCATAACAAATACCCTACACAGTACCCTCAACCGTACCCTAACCCGTACCCTAAGCCGTACCCTAACCCTAACCCTAACCCTAAACTATACCCTACGCCGTAACCTCACCCGTACCCTAACCCGTACCCTAAGCCGTACCCAACCCTAACCCTAACCCTAACCCCTACCCTACGCCGTACCCTCACCCGTACCCTATCCCATACCCTAAGCCGTACCCTAAACCTAACACTAACCCTAACCCTAACCCTAACCCTAAACTACCCTTGATTGCTTTTGCCTCTATTAGATTTCCTAAGCACTAGTGTTTTAAGGAACAGGTTAAAAAGAAAATCCTAATGTGATTTTTTTATAATGTGTTTATTCTTTATCTTATCCTAGTGACTAAAATCTTCTCCATGGCTGGATCCCTAATAATATTCCTTTACGTGCTAAGTGGTATCTAGAGAGTGGGATAGGTTTAATAAATACCCTAATCCTAACGTGTACCCTAACCCTAACCCATACCCTAACCCTAACGCGTACCCTAACCCTAACCCAAAACCTAACCCTAACACGTACGCTAATCCTAACCCGTACCCTAAACCAATCCCTAACCCTAAAACTAACCCTAACCCTAACCCTAACCCTAACCCTTACCCTACGCCGTACCCTCACCCGTAACCTAACCCGTACCCTAAGACGTACCCTAACCCTAACCCTAACCCATACACTACGCCGTACCCTCACCCGTACCCTAAGCCGTATCCTAAGCCGTACCCTAACCCTAAACCTAACCCTAACCCTAACCCTAACCCATACCCTACGCCATACCCTAACCCGTACCCTAACCCGTATCCTGAGCCATATCCTAACCCTAACCAATACCCTACGCAGTACCCTCACCCATACCCTCACCCGTACCCTAAGCCGTACCCTAACCCCAACCCTAACCCTAACTCTAACCCTAACCCCTACCCTACGCCGTACCCTCACCCGTACCCTATCCCATACTCTAAGCCGTACCCTAACCCTAACACTAACACTAACCCTAACCCTAACCCTAACCCTAAACCATACCCTATGCCGTACCCTCACCCGTAACCTAACCCGTACCCTAAGCCGTACCCTAACCCTAACCCTAACCTATACACTATGCCGTACCCTCACCCGTACCCTAACCCGTACCCTAAGCCGTACCCTAACTCTAACCCTAACCCTAACCCTAACCCTTACCCATACCCTGCGCCGTACCCTAACCCATACAATAACCTGTATCCTAAGCCTTAACCTAACCCTAACCAATGACCTACACAGTACCCTCACCCGTACCCTAAGCCATACCCTAACCCTAACCCTAACACTAACCCTAACCCTAAACCCTACCCTATGCCGTACCCTCACCCATACCCTATCCCATATCATAAGCCGTAGCCTAACCCTAACACTAACCCTAACCCTAACCCTAACCCTAAACTACCCTTGACTGCTTTTGCCTCCATTAGATTTCCTAAGCACTAGTGTTTTAAGGAACAGGTTAAAAAGAAAATCCTAATGTGATTTTTTTATAATGTGATTATTCTTTATCTTATCCTAGTGACGAAAATATTCTCCATGGCTGGACCCTAAATAATATTCCTTTACGTGCTAAGTGGTATCTAGAGAGTGGGATAGTTTTAATAAATACCCTAATCCTAACGTGTACCCTAACCCTAACCCATACCCTAACCCTAACGCGTACCCTAACCCTAACCCAAACCCTAACCCTAACACGTACGCTAATCCTAACCCGTACCCTAAACCAATCCCTAACCCTAAAACTAACCCTAACCCTAACCCTAACCCTAACCCATACGCTACGCCGTACCCTCACCCATACCCTAACCCGTATCCTAAGCCGTACCCTAACCCTAAACCTAACCCTAACCTCTACCCTACGCCGTACCCTCACCCGTACCCTAACCCGTACCCAAAGCCTTACCCTAACCCTAACCCTAACCCTCACCCATACCCAACGCCGTAACCTAACCCATATCCTAACCCGTATCCTAAGCCGCACCCTAACCCTAACCAATAACCTACGCAGTACCCTCACCAGTAACCTCACCCGTATCCTAAGCCCTACCCTAACCCTAACCCTAACCCTAACCGCTACCCTACGCCGTACCCTATCCCATACCCTAAGCGGTACCCTAAAGCTAACACTAACCCTAACCCTAACCCTAACCCTAAACTACCCTTGATTGCTTTTGCCTCTATTAGATTTCCTAAGCACTAGTGTTTTAAGGAACAGGTTAAAAAGAAAATCCTAATGTGATTTTTTTATAATGTGTTTATTCTTTATCTTATCCTAGTGACTAAAATCTTCTCCATGGCTGGATCCCTAATAATATTCCTTTACGTGCTAAGTGGTATGTAGAGAGTGGGATAGGTTTAATAAATACCCTAATCCTAACGTGTACCCTAACCCTAACCCATACCCTAACCCTAACGCGTACCCTAACCCTAACCCAAAACCTAACCCTAACACGTACGCTAATCCTAACCCGTTCCCTAAACCAATCCCTAACCCTAAAACTAACCCTAACCCTAACCCTAACCCTAACCCATACACTACGCCGTACCCTAACCCGTATCCTAAGCTGTACCCTAACCCTAACCCTAACCCTAACCCTAACCCTAACCCATAACCTACGCCATACCCTGACCCGTACACTAACCCGTATCCTAAGCCATATCCTAACCCTAACCAATACCCTACGCAGTACCCTCACCCGTACCCTCACCCGTACCCTAAGCCGTACCCTAACCCCAACCCTAACCCTAACTCTAACCCTAACCCCTACCCTACGCCGTACCCTCACCCGTACCCTATCCCATACGCTAAGCCGTACCCTAATCCTAACACTAACACTAACCCTAACCCTAACCCTAACCCATACCCTACTCCGTATCCTCACCCGTAACCTAACCCGTACCCTAAGCCGTACCCTAACCCTAACCCTAACCTATACACTACGCCGTACCCTCACCCGTACCCTAACCCATACCCTAAGCCGTACCCTAACTCTAACCCTAACCCTAACCCTAACCCTTACCCATACCCTGCGCCGTACCCTAACCCATACAATAACCTGTATCCTAAGCCTTAACCTAACCCTAACCAATGACCTACACAGTACCCTCACCCGTACCCTAAGCCATACCCTAACCCTAACCCTAACACTAACCCTAACCCTAAACCCTACCCTATGCCGTACTCTCACCCGTACCCTATCCCATACCCTAAGCCGTACCCTAACCCTAACACTAACCCTAACCCTAACCCTAACCCTAAACTACCCTTGACTGCTTTTGCCTCCATTAGATTTCCTAAGCACTAGTGTTTTAAGGAACAGGTTAAAAAGAAAATCCTAATGTGATTTTTTTATAATGTGTTTATTCTTTATCTTATCCTAGTAACGAAAATCTTCTCCATGGCTGGACCCTAAATAATATTCCTTTACGTGCTAAGTGGTATCTAGAGAGTGGGATAGGTTTAATAAATACCCTAATCCTAACGTGTACCCTAACCCTAACCCACACCCTAACCCTAATGCGTACCCTAACCCTAACCCAAACCCTAACACTAACACGTACGCTAATCCTAACCCGTACCCTAAACCAATCCCTAACCCTAAAACTAACCCTAACCCTAACCCGAACCCTAACCCATACGCTACGCCGTACCCTCACCCATACCCTAACCCGTATCCTAAGCCGTACCCTAACCCTAAACCTAACCCTAACCTCTACCCTACGCCGTACCCTCACCCATACCCTAACCCGTACCCAAAGCCTTACCCTAACCCTAACCCTAACCCTCACCCATACCCAACGCCGTAACCTAACCCATATCCTAACCCGTATCCTAAGCCGTACCCTAACCCTAACCAATAACCTACGCAGTACCCTCACCAGTACCCTCACCCGTATCCTAAGCCCTACCCTAACCCTAACCCTAAACTACCCTTTACTGCTTTTGCCTCCATTAGATTTCCTAAACACTAGTGTTTTAAAGAACAGGTTAAAAAGGAAACCTTATGTGATTTTTTTTATAATGTGTTTATTCTTTATCTTATCCTAGTGACTAAAATCTTCTCCACGGCTGAACCCCAAATAATATTCCTTTACGTGCTAAGTGGTATCTAGAGAGTGGGATAGGTTTAATAAATACCCTAATCCTAACGTGTACCCTAAAACTAACCCATACCCTTACCCTAACGCGTACCCTAACCCTAACCAAAACCCTAACACGAACAAGTATGCTAATCCTAACCCTTACCCTAAACCAATCCCTAACCCTAAAACTAACCCTAACCCTAACCCTAACCCTAACCCATAACCTACGCCGTACCCTCACCCGTACCCTAACCCTAACCCATACGCTACGCCGCACCCTCACCCGTACCCTAACCCGTATCCTAAGCCGTACCCTAACCCTAACCCTAACCCTAACCGCTACCCTACGCCGTACCCTATCCCATACCCTAAGCGGTACCCTAAACCTAACACTAACCCTAAACCTAACCCTAACCCCTACCCTACGCCGTACCCTCACCCGTAACCTATCCCATACCCTAAGCCGTACCCTAACCCTAACACTAACCCTAACCCTAAACCTAACCCCTACCCAACGACTTACCCTCACCCGTACCCTATCCCATACCCTAAGCCGTGCCCTAACCCTAACCCTAACCCTAACCTATACACTACGCCGTACCCTCACCCGTACCCTAACCCGTACCCTAAGCCGTACCCTAACCCTAACCCTAACCCTAAACTATACCCTACGCCGTAACCTCACCCGTACCCTAACCCATACCCTAAGCCGTACCCTAACCCTAACCCTAACCCTAACCCTAACCCTAACCCTAACCCATAGCGTACGCCATACCCTAACACGTACCCTAACCCGTATCCTAAGCCGTACCCTAACCCTAACCAATACCCTACGCAGTATCCTCACCCATACCCTCACCCGTACCCTAAGCCGTACCCTAACCCTAAACCTAACCCTAAACCTAACCCTAACCCCTACCCTATGCCATACCCTCACCTTTACCCTATCCCATAACCTAAGCCGTACCCTAACACGTACCCTAACACGTACCCTAAGACGTACCGTAACCCTAACCCTAACACTAACCCTAACCCTAACCCACAATCTACGCCGTACCCTAACCCGTACCCTAACACGTATCCTAAGCCGTACCCTAACCCTAACCAATACCCTACGCAGTACCCTCACCCGTACCCTCACCCGTACCCTAAGCCATACCCTAACCCTAACCCTAGCCCTAACCCTAACCCCTACCCTACGCCGTACCCTCACCCGTACCCTATCCCATACGCTAAGCCGTACCCTAACCCTAACACTAACACTAACCCTAACCCTAACCCTAACCCATACCCTACGCTGTACCCTCACCCATAACCTAATCCGTACCCTAAGCCGTACCCTAACCCTAACCCTAACCTATACACTACGCCGTACCCTCACCCGTTCCCTAACCCGTACCCTAAGCCGTACCCTAACTCTAACCCTAACCCTAACCCTAACCCTTAACCATACCCTGCGCCGTACCCTAACCCATACAATAACCTGTATCCTAAGCCTTAACCTAACCCTAACCAATGACCTACACAGTACCCTCACCCGTACCCTAAGCCGTACCCTAAACCTAACCCTAAACTACCCTTGACTTCTTTTGCCTCCATTAGATTTCCTAAGCACTAGTGTTTTAAGGAACAGGTTAAAAAGAAAATCCTAATGTGATTTTTTTATAATGTGTTTATTCTTTATCTTATCCTAGTGACTAAAATCTTCTCCATGGCTGGACCCTAAATAATATTCCTCTACGTGCTAAGTGGTATCTAGAGAGTGGGATAGGTTTAATAAATACCCTAATCCTAACGTGTACCCTAACCCTAACCCATACCCTAACCCTAATGCGTACCCTAACCCTAATCCAAACCCTAACCCTAACACGTACGCTAATCCTAACCCGTACCCTAAACCAATCCATAACCCTAAAACTAACCCTAACCCTAACCCTAACCCTAACCCATACGCTACGCCGTACCCTCACCCATACCCTAACCCGTATCCTAAGCCGTACCCTAATCCTAAACCTAACCCTAACCTCTACCCTACGCCGTACCCTCACCCGTACCCTAACCCGTACCCAAAGCCTTACCCTAACCCTACCCCTAACCCTCACCCATACCCAACGCCGTAACCTAACCCATATCCTAACCCGTATCCTAAGCCGTACCCTAACCCTAACCAATAACCTACGCAGTACCCTCACCAGTACCCTCACCCGTATCCTAAGCCCTACCCTAACCCTAACCCTAACCCTAACCCTAAACTACCCTTTACTGCTTTTGCCTCCATTAGATTTCCTAAACACTAGTGTTTTAAAGAACAGGTTAAAAAGAAAACCTTATGTGATTTTTTTTAATAATGTGTTTATTCTTTATCTTATCCTAGTGACTAAAATCTTCTCCATGGCTGAACCCCAAATAATATTCCTTTACGTGCTAAGTGGTATCTAGAGAGTGGGATAGGTTTAATAAGTACCCTAATCCTAACGTGTACCCTAAACCTAACCCATACCCTAACCCTAACGCGTACCCTAACCCTAACCAAAATCCTAACCCGAACAAGTATGCTAATCCTAACCCGTACCCTAAACCAATCCCTAACCCTAAAACTAACCCTAACCCTAACCCTAACCCTAACCCATAACCTACGCCGTAACCTCACACGTACCCTAACCCATACCCTAAGCCATACCCTAACCCTAACCCTAACCCTAACCCATACGCTACGCCGCACCCTCACCCATACCCTAACCCGTATCCTAAACCGTACACTAACCCTAACCCTAACCCCAACTGCTACCCTACGCCGTACCCAATCCCATACCCTAAGCGGTACCCTAAACCAAACACTAACCCTAAAACTAACCCTAACCCCTACCCTACGCCGTACCCTCACCGTAACCTATCCCATACCCTAAGCCGTACCCTAACCCTAACACTAACCCTAACACTAAACCTAACCCCTACCCTACGCCGTACCCTCACCCGTACCCTATCCCATACCCTAAGCCGTACCCTAACCCTAACCCTAACCCTAAACTATACACTGCGCCGTACCCTCACCCGTACGCTAAGCCGTACCCTAAGCCGTACCCTAACCCTAACCCTAACCCTAACCCTAACCCATACCCTACGCCGTACCCTAAACCGTACCCTAACCCGTATTCTAAGCCGTACCCTAACCATAACCAATACCCTACACAGTACCCTCACCCGTACCCTCACCCGTACCCTAAGCCATACCCTAACCCTAACCCTAACCCTAACCTATACACTATGCCATACCCTCACCCGTACCCTAACCCGTACCCTAAGCCGTACCCTAACCCTAACCCTAACCCTAAACTATACCCTACGCCGTAACCTCACCCATACCCTAACCCGTACCCTAAGCCGTACCCTAACCCTAACCCTAACCCTAACCCTAACCCTAACCCATAGCGTACGCCATACCCTAACACGTACCCTAACCCGTATCCTAAGCCGTACCCTAACCCTAACCAATACCCTACGCAGTATCCTCACCCATACCCTCACCCGTACCCTAAGCCGTACCCTAACCCTAACCCTAACCCTAAACCTAACCCTAACCCCTACCCTATGCCATACCCTCACCTGTACCCTATCCCATAACCTAAGCCGTACCCTAACCCGTACCCTAACACGTACCCTAAGACGTACCGTAACCCTAACCCTAACACTAACCCTAACCCTAACCCACACTCTACGCCGTACCCTAACCCGTACCCTAACACGTATCCTAAGCCGTACCCTAACCCTAACCAATACCCTACGCAGTACCCTCACCCGTACCCTCACCCCTACCCTAAGCCATACCCTAACCCTAACCCTAACCCTAACCCTAACCCCTACCCTACGCCGTACCCTCACCCGTACCCTATCCCATACGCTAAGCCGTACCCTAACCCTAACACTAACACTAACCCTAACCCTAACCCTAACCCATACCCTACGCCGTACCCTCACCCATAACCTAATCCGTACCCTAAGCCGTACCCTAACCCTAACCCTAACCTATACACTACGCCGTACCCTCACCCGTTCCCTAACCCGTACCCTAAGCCGTACCCTAACTCTAACCCTAACCCTAACCCTAACCCTTAACCATACCCTGCGCCGTACCCTAACCCATACAATAACCTGTATCCTAAGCCTTAACCTAACCCTAACCAATGACCTACACAGTACCCTCACCCGTACCCTAAGCCATACCCTAACCCTAACCCTAACACTAACCCTAACCCTAAACCCTACCTATGCCGTACCCTCACTCATACCCTATCTCATACCCTAAGCCGTATCCTAACCCTAACACTAACCCTAACCCTAACCCTAACCCTAATCTACCCTTGACTGCTTTTGCCTCCATTAGATTCCCTAAACACTAGTGTTTTAAGGAACAGGTTAAAAAGAAAATCCTAATGTGATTTTTTTATAATGTGTTTATTCTTTATCTTATCCTAGTGACGAAAATCTTCTCCATGGCTGGACCCTAAATAATATTCCTTTACGTGCTAAGTGGTATCTAGAGAGTGGGATAGGTTTAATAAATACCCTAATCCTAACGTGTACCCTAACCCTAACCCATACCCTAACCCTAATGCGTACCCTAACCCTAACCCAAACCCTAACCCTAACACGTACGCTAATCCTAACCCGTACCCTAAACCAATCCCTAACCCTAAAACTAACCCTAACCCTAACCCTAACCCTAACCCATACGCTACGCCGTACCCTCACCCATACCCTAACCCGTATCCTAAGCCGTACCCTAATCCTAAACCTAACCCTAACCTCTACCCTACGCCGTACCCTCACCCGTACCCTAACCCGTACCCAAAGCCTTACCCTAACCCTAACCCTAACCCTCACCCATACCCAACGCCGTAACCTAACTCATATCCTAACCCGTATCCTAAGCCGTACCCTAACCCTAACCAATAACCTACGCAGTACCCTCACCAGTACCCTCAACCGGATCCTAAGCCCTACCCTAACCCTAACCCTAAACTACCCTTTACTGCTTTTGCCTCCATTAGATTTCCTAAACACTAGTGTTTTAAAGAACAGGTTAAAAAGAAAACCTTATGTGATTTTTTTTATAATGTGTTTATTCTTTATCTTATCCTAGTGACTAAAATCTTCTCCATGGCTGAACCCCAAATAATATTCCTTTACGTGCTAAGTGGTATCTAGAGAGTGGGATAGGTTTAATAAATACCCTAATCCTAACGTGTACCCTAAACCTAACCCATACCCTAACCCTAACGCGTACCCTAACCCTAACCAAAACCCTAACCCGAACAAGTATGCTAATCCTAACCCGTACCCTAAACCAATCCCTAACCCTAAAACTAACCCTAACCCTAACCCTAACCCTAACCCATAACCTACGCCGTAACCTCACCCGTACCCTAACCCATACCCTAAGCCGTACCCTAACCCTAACCCTAACCCTAACCCATACGCTACGCCGCACCCTCACCCATACCCTAACCCGTATCCTAAGCAGTACCCTAACCCTAACCCTAACCCTAACCGCTACCCTACGCCGTAACCTATCCCATACCCTAAGCGGTACCCTAAACCTAACACTAACCCTAAACCTAACCCTAACCCCTACCCTACGCCGTACCCTCACCGTAACCTATCCCATACCCCAAGCCGTACCCTAACCCTAAAACTAACCCTAATCCTAAACCTAACCCCTACCATACGCCGTACCCTCACCCGTACCCTATCCCATACCCTAAGCCGTACCCTAACCCTAACCCTATCCCTAACCTATACACTGCGCCGTACCCTCACCCGTACGCTAACCCGTACCCTAAGCCGTACCCTAACCCTAACCCTAACCCTAACCCTAACCCTAACCCATACCCTACGCCGTACCCTAAACCGTACCCTAACCCGTATTCTAAGCCGTACCCTAACCATAACCAATACCCTACACAGTACCCTCACCCGTACCCTCACCCGTACCCTAAGCCATACCCTAACCCTAACCCTAACCCTAACCTATACACTACGCCATAACCTCACCCGTACCCTAACCCGTACCCTAAGCCGTACCCTAACCCTAACCCTAACCCTAAACTATACCCTACGCCGTAACCTCACCCATACCCTAACCCGTACCCTAAGCCGTACCCTAACCCTAACCCTAACCCTAACCCTAACCCTAACACATAGCGTACGCCATACCCTAACACGTACCCTAACCCGTATCCTAAGCCGTACCCTAACCCTAACCAATACCCTACGCAGTATCCTCACCCATACCCTCACCCGTACGCTAAGCCGTACCCTAACCCTAACCCTAACCCTAAACCTAACCCTAACCCCTACCCTATGCCATACCCTCACCTGTACACTATCCCATAACCTAAGCCGTACCCTAACCCGTACCCTAACACGTAACCTAAGACGTACCGTAACCCTAACCCTAACACTAACCCTAACCCTAACCCACACTCTACGCCGTACCCTAACCCGTACCCTAACACGTATCCTAAGCCGTACCCTAACCCTAACCAATACCCTACGCAGTACCCTCACCCGTACCCTCACCCGTACCCTAAGCCATACCCTAACCCTAACCCTAACCCTAACCCTAACCCCTACCCTACGCCGTACCCTCACCCGTACCCTATCCCATACGCTAAGCCGTACCCTAACCCTAACAATAACACTAACCCTAACCCTAACCCTACCCCATACCCTACGCCGTACCCTCACCCATAACCTAATCCGTACCCTAAGCCGTACCCTAACCCTAACCCCAACCTATACACTACGCCGTACCCTCACCCGTTCCCTAACCCGTAACCTAAGCCGTACCCTAACTCTAACCCTAACCCTAACCCTAACCCTTAACCATACCCTGCGCCGTACCCTAACCCATACAATAACCTGTATCCTAAGCCTTAACCTAACCCTAACCAATGACCTACACAGTACCCTCACCCGTACCCTAAGCCATACCCTAACCCTAACCCTAACACTAACCCTAACCCTAAACCCTACCCTATGCCGTACCCTCACCCATACCCTATCCCATACCCTAAGCCGTACCCTAACCCTAACACTAACCCTAACCCTAACCCTAACCCTAAACTACCCTTGACTGCTTTTGCCTCCATTAGATTTCCTAAGCACTAGTGTTTTAAGGAACAGGTTAAAAAGAAAATCCTAATGTGATTTTTTTATAATGTGTTTATTCTTTATCTTATCCTAGTGACGAAAATCTTCTCCATGGCTGGACCCTAAATAATATTCCTATACGTGCTAAGTGGTATCTAGAGAGTGGGATAGGTTTAATAAATACCCTAATCCTAACGTGTACCCTAACCCTAACCCATACCCTAACCCTAATGCGTACCCTAACCCTAACCCAAACCCTAACCCTAACACGTACGCTAATCCTAACCCGTACCCTAAACCAGTCCCTAACCCTAAAACTAACCCTAACCCTAACCCTAACCCTAACCCATACGCTACGCCGTACCCTCACCCATACCCTAACCCGTATCCTAAGCCGTACCCTAATCCTAAACCTAACCCTAACCTCTACCCTACGCCGTACCCTCACCCGTACCCTAACCCGTACCCAAAGCCTTACCCTAACCCTAACCCTAACCCTCACCCATACCCAACGCCGTAACCTAACCCATATCCTAACCCGTATCCTAAGCCGTACCCTAACCCTAACCAATAACCTACGCAGTACCCTCACCAGTACCCTCACCCGGATCCTAAGCCCTACCCTAACCCTAACCCTAAACTACCCTTTACTGCTTTTGCCTCCATTAGATTTCCTAAACACTAGTGTTTTAAGGAACAGGTTAGAAAGAAAACCTTATGTGATTTTTTTATAATGTGTTTATTCTTTATCTTATCCTAGTGACTAAAATCTTCTCCATGGCTGAACCCCAAATAATATTCCTTTACGTGCTAAGTGGTATCTAGAGAGTGGGATAGGTTTAATAAATACCCTAATCCTAAAGTGTACCCTCAACCTAACCCACACCCTAACCCTAACCCGTACCCTAACCCTAACCAAAACCCTAACCCGAACAAGTATGCTAATCCTAACCCGTACCCTAAACCAATCCCTAACCCTAAAACTAACCCTAACCCTAACCCTAACCCTAACCCATAACCTACGCCGTACCCTCACCCATACCCTAACCCGTACCCTAAGCCGTACCCTAACCCTAACCCTAACCCTAACCCATACGCTACGCCGTACCCTCACCCGTACCCTAACCCGTACCCTAAGCCGTACCCTAACCCTAACCCTAACCCTAACCCTAACCCTAACCCTAACCCATAGCGTACGCCATACCCTAACACGTACCCTAACCCGTATTCTAAGCCGTACCCTAACCCTAACCAATACCCTATGCAGTATCCTCACCCATACCCTCACCCGTACCCTAAGCTGTACCCTCACCCTAACCCTAACCCTAAACCTAACCCTAAACCCTACCCTATGCCATACCCTCACCTGTACCCTATCCCATAACCTAAGCCGTACCATAAC
The DNA here is from genome assembly GCF_028564815.1 of Eubalaena glacialis. Taxonomy (NCBI): domain Eukaryota; kingdom Metazoa; phylum Chordata; class Mammalia; order Artiodactyla; family Balaenidae; genus Eubalaena; species Eubalaena glacialis. Next base: position 230,341 of record NW_026871298.1, on the reverse strand, counting down.
CCTAACACTAACCCTAACCCTAACCCATAACCTACGCCGTACACTCACCCGTACCCTAACCCGTATCCTAAGACGTACCGTAACCCTAACCAATACCCTACGCAGTATCCTCACCCATACCCTCACCCGTACCCTAAGCCGTACCCTAACCCTAACCCTAACCCTAACCCTAACTCATACCCTATGCCATACCCTCACCTGTACCCTATCCCATAACCTAAGCCGTACCCTAACCCTAACCCTAACCCTAACCCTAACCCATACGCTACGCCGTACCTTCACCCGTACCCTAACCCGTATCCTAAGCCGTACCCTAACCCTAACCCTAACCCTAACCCTAACCCTAAACCTAACCCTAACCCATACCCTACGCAATACCCTAACCCGTACCCTAACCCGTATCCTAAGCCGTATCCTAACCCTAACCAATACCCTACGCAGTACCCTCACCCGTACCCTCACCCGTACCCTAAGCTGTACCCTAACCCTAACACTAACCCTAACCTATACACTACGCCATACCCTCACCCGTACCCTAACCCGTACCCTAAGCCGTACCCTAACCCTAACCCTAACCCTAACCCTAAACTATACCCTACGCCGTAACCTCACCCGTACCCTAACCCGTACCCTAAGCCGTACCCTAACCCTAACCCTAACCCTAAACCTAACCCTAACCCATAGCGTACGCCATACCCTAACACGTACCCTAACCCGTATCCTAAGCCGTACCCTAACCCTAACCAATACCCTACGCAGTATCCTCACCCATACCCTCACCCGTACCCTAAGGCGTACCCTAACCCTAACCCTAACCCTAAACCTAACCCTAACCCCTACCCTATGCCATACCTTCACCTGTACCCTATCCCATAACCTAAGCCGTACCATAACCCTAACACTAACCCTAACCCTAACCCATAACCTACGCCATACCCTCACCCGTACCCTAACCCGTATCCTAAGCCGTACCCTAACCCTAACCCTAACCCTAACCCTAACCCATAACCTACGCCGTACCCTCACCCGTACCCTAACACGTACCCTAAGACGTACCCTAACCCTAACCCTAACACTAACCCTAACCCTAACCCACACTCTACGCCGTACTCTAACCCGTACCCTAACACGTATCCTAAGACGTACCCTAACCCTAACCAATACCCTACGCAGTACCCTCACCCGTACCCTCACCCGTACCCTAAGCCATACCCTAACCCTAACCCTAACCCTAACCCTAACCCCTACCCTACGCCGTACCCTCACCCGTACCCTATCCCATACCCTAAGCCGTACCCTAACCCTAACACTAACCCTAACCCTAACCCTAACCCTAAACTACCCTTGATTGCTTTTGCCTCTATTAGATTTCCTAAGCACTAGTGTTTTAAGGAACAGGTTAAAAAGAAAATCCTAATGTGATTTTTTTATAATGTGTTTATTCTTTATCTTATCCTAGTGACTAAAATCTTCTCCATGGCTGGATCCCTAATAATATTCCTTTACGTGCTAAGTGGTATCTAGAGAGTGGGATAGGTTTAATAAATACCCAAATCCTAACGAGTACCCTAACCCTAACCCATACCCTAACCCTAACGCGTACCCTAACCCTAACCCAAAACCTAACCCTAACACGTACGCTAATCCTAACCCGTACCCTAAACCAATCCCTAACCCTAAAACTAACCCTAACCCTAACCCTAACCCTAACCCTTACCCTACGCCGTACCCTCACCCGTACCCTAACCCGTAGCCTAAGACGTACCCTAACCCTAACCCTAACCCATACGCTACGCCGTACCCTCACCCGTACCCTAACCCGTATCCTAAGCCGTACCCTAACCCTAACCCTAACCCTAACCCTAACCCTAACCCATACCCTACACCATACCCTAACCCGTACCCTAACCCGTATCCTAAGCCATATCCTAACCCTAACCAATACCCTACGCAGTACCCTCACCCGTACCCTCACCCGTACCCTAAGCCATACCCTAACCCTAACCCTAACCCTAACCCTAACCCCTAACCTATGCCGTACCCTTACCCGTATCCTATCCCATACCCTAAGCCGTACCCTAACCCTAACACTAACCCTAACCCTAACCCTAACCCTAACCCATACCCTACGCCGTACCCTCACCCATAACCTAATCCGTACCCTAAGCCGTACACTAACCCTAACCCTAACCTATACACTACGCCGTACCCTCACCCGTTCCCTAACCCGTACCCTAAGCCGTACCTTAACTCTAACCCTAACCCTAACCCTAACCCTTAACCATACCCTGCGCCGTACCCTAACCCATACAATAACCTGTATCCTAAGCCTTAACCTAACCCTAACCAATGACCTACACAGTACCCTCACCCGTACCCTAAGCCATACCCTAACCCTAACCCTAACACTAACACTAACCCTAAACCCTACCCTATGCCGTACCCTCACCCATACCCTATCCCATACCCTAAGCCGTACCCTAACCCTAACACTAACCCTAACCCTAACCCTAACCCTAAACTACCCTTGACTGCTTTTGCCTCCATTAGATTTCCTAAGCACTAGTGTTTTAAGGAACAGGTTAAAAAGAAAATCCTAATGTGATTTTTTTATAATGTGTTTATTCTTTATCTTATCCTCGTGACGAAAATCTTCTCCATGGCTGGACCCTAAATAATATTCCTTTACGTGCTAAGTGGTATCTAGAGAGTGGGATAGGTTTAATAAATACCCTAATCCTAACGTGTACCCTAACCTTAACACATACCCTAACCCTAATGCGTACCCTAACCCTAACCCAAACCCTAACCCTAACACGTACGCTAATCCTAACCCGTACCCTAAACCAATCCCTAACCCTAAAACTAACCCTAACCCTAACCCTAACCCTAACCCATACGCTACGCCGTACCCTCACCCATACCCTAACCCGTATCCTAAGCCGTACCCTAATCCTAAACCAGCCCTAAACTCTACCCTATGCCGTACCCTCACCCGTACCCTAACCCGTACCCAAAGCCTTACCCTAACCCTAACCCTAACACTCACACATACCCAACGCCATAACCTAACCCATATCCTAACCCGTATCCTAAGCCGTACCCTAACCCTAACCAATAACCTACGCAGTACCCTCACCAGTACCCTCACCCGTATCCTAAGCCCTACCCTAACCCTAACCCTAAACTACCCTTTACTGCTTTTGCCTCCATTAGATTTCCTAAACACTAGTGTTTTAAAGAACAGGTTAAAAAGAAAACCTTATGTGATTTTTTTTATAATGTGTTTATTCTTTATCTTATCCTAGTGACTAAAATCTTCTCCATGGCTGAACCCCAAATAATATTCCTTTACGTGCTAAGTGGTATCTAGAGAGTGGGATAGGTTTAATAAATACCCTAATCCTAACGTGTACCCTAAACCTAACCCATACCCTAACCCTAACGCGTACACTAACCCTAACCAAAACCCTAACCCGAACAAGTATGCTAATCCTAACCCTTACCCTAAACCAATCCCTAACCCTAAAACTAACCCTAACCCTAACCCTAACCCTAACCCATAACCTACGCCGTACCCTCACCCGTACCCTAACCCGTACCCTAAGCCGTACCCTAACCCTAACCCTAACCCTAACCCATACGCTACGCCGCACCCTCACCCGTACCCTAACCCGTATACTAAGCCGTACCCTAACCCTAACCCTAAGCCTAACCGCTACCCTACGCCGTACCCTATCCCATACCCTAAGCGGTACCCTAAACCTAACACTAACCCTAAACCTAACCCTAACACCTACCCTACGCCGTACCCTCACCCGTAACCTATCCCATACCCTAAGCCGTACCCTAACCCTAACACTAACCCTAACCCTAAACCTAACCCCTACCCAACGACGTACCCTCACCCGTACCCTATCCCATACCCTAAGCCGTACCCTAACCCTAACCCTAACCCTAACCTATACACTACGCCGTACCCTCACCCGTACCCTAACCCGTACCCTAAGCCGTACCCTAACCCTAACCCTAACCCTAACCCTAACCCTAACCCATACCCTACGCCGTACCCTAAACCGTACCCTAACCCGTATTCTAAGCCGTACCCTAACCATAACCAATACCCTACACAGTACCCTCACCCGTACCCTCACCCGTACCCTAAGCCATACCCTAACCCTAACCCTAACCCTAACCTATACACTACGCCATACCCTCACCCGTACCCTCACCCGTACCCTGAGCCATACCCTAACCCTAACCCTAACACTAACCCTAACCCTAAACCCTACCCTATGCCGTACCCTCACCCATACCCTATCCCATACCCTAAGCCGTACCCTAACCCTAACACTAACCCTAACCCTAACCCTAACCCTAAACTACCCTTGACTGCTTTTGCCTCCATTAGATTTCCTAAGCACTAGTGTTTTAAGGAACAGGTTAAAAAGAAAATCCTAATGTGATTTTTTTTTAATGTGTTTATTCTTTATCTTATCCTAGTGACGAAAATCTTCTCCATGGCTGGACCCTAAATAATATTCCTTTACGTGCTAAGTGGTATCTAGAGAGTGGGATAGGTTTAATAAATACCCTAATCCTAACGTGTACCCTAACCCTAACCCATACCCTAACCCTAATGCGTACCCTAACCCTAACCCAAACCATAACCCTAACACGTACGCTAATCCTAACCCGTACCCTAAACCAATCCCTAACCCTAAAACTAACCCTAAACCTAACCCTAACCCATACGCTACGCCGTACCCTCACCCATACCCTAACCCGTATCCTAAGCCGTACCATAACCCTAAACCTAACCCTAACCTCTACCCTACGCCGTACCCTCACCCGTACCCTAACCCGTACCCAAAGCCTTACCCTAACCCTAACCCTAACCCTCACCCATACCCAACGCCGTAACCTAACCCATATCCTAACCCGTATCCTAAGCCGTACCCTAACCCTAACCAATAACCTACGCAGTACCCTCACCAGTACCCTCACCCGTATCCTAAGCCCTACCCTAACCCTAACCCTAACCCTAACCCTAAACTACCCTTTACTGCTTTTGCCTCCATTAGATTTCCTAAACACTAGTGTTTTAAAGAACAGGTTAAAAAGAAAACCTTATGTGATTTTTTTAATAATGTGTTTATTCTTTATCTTATCCTAGTGACTAAAATCTTCTCCATGGCTGAACCCCAAATAATATTCCTTTACGTGCTAAGTGGTATCTAGAGAGTGGGATAGGTTTAATAAATACCCTAATCCTAACGTGTACCCTAAACCTAACCCATACCCTAACCCTAACGCGTACCCTAACCCTAACCAAAACCCTAACCCGAACAAGTATGCTAATCCTAACCCGTACCCTAAACCAATCCCTAACCCTAAAACTAACCCTAACCCTAACCCTAACCCTAACCCATAACCTACGCCGTAACCTCACCCGTACCCTAACCCATACCCTAAGCCGTACCCTAACCCTAACCCTAACCCATACGCTACGCCGCACCCTCACCCATACCCTAACCCGTATCCTAAGCCGTACCCTAACCCTAACCCTAACCCTAACCGCTACCCTACGCCGTACCCTATCCCATACCCTAAGCGGTACCCTAAACCTAACACTAACCCTAAACCTAACCCTAACCCCTACCCTACGCCGTACCCTCACCGTAACCTATCCCATAACCTAAGCCGTACCCTAACCCTAACACTAACCCTAACCCTAAACCTAACCCCTACCCTACGCCGTACCCTCACCCGTACCCTATCCCATACCCTAAGCCGTACCCTAACCCTAACCCTAACCCTAACCTATACACTGCGCCGTACCCTCACCCGTACGCTAAGCCGTACCCTAAGCCTTACCCTAACCCTAACCCTAACCCTAACCCTAACCCATACCCTACGCCGTACCCTAAACCGTACCCTAACCCGTATTCTAAGCCGTACCCTAACCATAACCAATACCCTACACAGTACCCTCACCCGTACACTCACCCGTACCCTAAGCCATACCCTAACCCTAACCCTAACCCTAACCTATACACTATGCCATACCCTCACCCGTACCCTAACCCGTACCCTAAGCCGTACCCTAACCCTAACCCTAACCCTAAACTATACCCTACGCCGTAACCTCACCCATACCCTAACCCGTACCCTAAGCCGTACCCTAACCCTAACCCTAACCCTAACCCTAACCCTAACCCATAGCGTACGCCATACCCTAACACGTACCCTAACCCGTGTCCTAAGCCGTACCCTAACCCTAACCAATACCCTACGCAGTATCCTCACCCATACCCTCACCCGTACCCTAAGCCGTACCCTAACCCTAACCCTAACCCTAAACCTAACCCTAACCCCTACCCTATGCCATACCCTCACCTGTACCCTATCCCATAACCTAAGCCGTACCCTAACCCGTACCCTAACACGTACCCTAAGACGTACCGTAACCCTAACCCTAACACTAACCCTAACCCTAACCCACACTCTACGCCGTACCCTAACCCGTACCCTAACACGTATCCTAAGCCGTACCCTAACCCTAACCAATACCCTACGCAGTACCCTCACCCGTACCCTCACCCGTACCCTCACCCGTACCCTAAGCCATACCCTAACCCTAACCCTAACCCCTACCCTACGCCGTACCCTCACCCGTACCCTATCCCATACGCTAAGCCGTACCCTAACCCTAACACTAACACTAACCCTAACCCTAACCCTAACCCATACCCTACGCCGTACCCTCACCCATAACCTAATCCGTACCCTAAGCCGTACCCTAACCCTAACCCTAACCTATACACTACGCCGTACCCTCACCCGTTCCCTAACCCGTACCCTAAGCCGTACCCTAACTCTAACCCTAACCCTAACCCTAACCCTTAACCATACCCTGCGCCGTACCCTAACCCATACAATAACCTGTATCCTAAGCCTTAACGTAACCCTAACCAATGACCTACACAGTACCCTCACCCGTACCCTAAGCCATACCCTAACCCTAACCCTAACACTAACCCTAACCCTAAACCCTACCATATGCCGTACCCTCACTCATACCCTATCTCATACCCTAAGCCGTATCCTAACCCTAACACTAACCCTAACCCTAACCCTAACCCTAATCTACCCTTGACTGCTTTTGCCTCCATTAGATTTCCTAAGCACTAGTGTTTTAAGGAACAGGTTAAAAAGAAAATCCTAATGTGATTTTTTTATAATGTGTTTATTCTTTATCTTATCCTAGTGACGAAAATCTTCTCCATGGCTGGACCCTAAATAATATTCCTTTACGTGCTAAGTGGTATCTAGAGAGTGGGATAGGTTTAATAAATACCCTAATCCTAACGTGTACCCTAACCCTAACCCATACCCTAACCCTAATGCGTACCCTAACCCTAACCCAAACCCTAACCCTAACACGTACGCTAATCCTAACCCGTACCCTAAACCAATCCCTAACCCTAAAACTAACCCTAACCCTAACCCTAACCCTAACCCATACGCTACGCCGTACCCTCACCCATACCCTAACCCGTATCCTAAGCCGTACCCTAATCCTAAACCTAACCCTAACCTCTACCCTACGCCGTACCCTCACCCGTACCCTAACCCGTACCCAAAGCCTTACCCTAACCCTAACCCTAACCCTCACCCATACCCAACGCCGTAACCTAACCCATATCCTAACCCGTATCCTAAGCCGTACCCTAACCCTAACCAATAACCTACGCAGTACCCTCACCAGTACCCTCAACCGGATCCTAAGCCCTACCCTAACCCTAACCCTAAACTACCCTTTACTGCTTTTGCCTCCATTAGATTTCCTAAACACTAGTGTTTTAAAGAACAGGTTAAAAAGAAAACCTTATGTGATTTTTTTTATAATGTGTTTATTCTTTATCTTATCCTAGTGACTAAAATCTTCTCCATGGCTGAACCCCAAATAATATTCCTTTACGTGCTAAGTGGTATCTAGAGAGTGGGATAGGTTTAATAAATACCCTAATCCTAACGTGTACCCTAAACCTAACCCATACCCTAACCCTAACGCGTACCCTAACCCTAACCAAAACCCTAACCCGAACAAGTATGCTAATCCTAACCCGTACCCTAAACCAATCCCTAACCCTAAAACTAACCCTAACCCTAACCCTAACCCTAACCCCTACCCTACGCCGTACCCTCACCCGTACCCTATCCCATACGCTAAGCCGTACCCTAACCCTAACAATAACACTAACCCTAACCCTAACCCTAACCCATACCCTACGCCGTACCCTCACCCATAACCTAATCCGTACCCTAAGCCGTACCCTAACCCTAACCCCAACCTATACACTACGCCGTACCCTCACCCGTTCCCTAACCCGTAACCTAAGCCGTACCCTAACTCTAACCCTAAACCTAACCCTAACCCTTAACCATACCCTGCGCCGTACCCTAACCCATACAATAACCTGTATCCTAAGCCTTAACCTAACCCTAACCAATGACCTACACAGTACCCTCACCCGTACCCTAAGCCATACCCTAACCCTAACCCTAACACTAACCCTAACCCTAAACCCTACCCTATGCCGTACCCTCACCCATACCCTATCCCATACCCTAAGCCGTACCCTAACCCTAACACTAACCCTAACCCTAACCCTAACCCTAAACTACCCTTGACTGCTTTTGCCTCCATTAGATTTCCTAAGCACTAGTGTTTTAAGGAACAGGTTAAAAAGAAAATCCTAATGTGATTTTTTTATAATGTGTTTATTCTTTATCTTATCCTAGTGACGAAAATCTTCTCCATGGCTGGACCCTAAATAATATTCCTTTACGTGCTAAGTGGTATCTAGAGAGTGGGATAGGTTTAATAAATACCCTAATCCTAACGTGTACCCTAACCCTAACCCATACCCTAACCCTAATGCGTACCCTAACCCTAACCCAAACCCTAACCCTAACACGTACGCTAATCCTAACCCGTACCCTAAACCAATCCCTAACCCTAAAACTAACCCTAACCCTAACCCTAACCCTAACCCATACGCTACGCCGTACCCTCACCCATACCCTAACCCGTATCCTAAGCCGTACCCTAATCCTAAACCTAACCCTAACCTCTACCCTACGCCGTACCCTCACCCGTACCCTAACCCGTACCCAAAGCCTTACCCTAACCCTAACCCTAACCCTCACCCATACCCAACGCCGTAACCTAACCCATATCCTAACCCGTATCCTAAGCCGTACCCTAACCCTAACCAATAACCTACGCAGTACCCTCACCAGTACCCTCACCCGGATCCTAAGCCCTACCCTAACCCTAACCCTAAACTACCCTTTACTGCTTTTGCCTCCATTAGATTTCCTAAACACTAGTGTTTTAAAGAACAGGTTAAAAAGAAAACCTTATGTGATTTTTTTTATAATGTGTTTATTCTTTATCTTATCCTAGTGACTAAAATCTTCTCCATGGCTGAACCCCAAATAATATTCCTTTACGTGCTAAGTGGTATCTAGAGAGTGGGATAGGTTTAATAAATACCCTAATCCTAACGTGTACCCTAAACCTAACCCATACCCTAACCCTAACACGTACCCTAACCCTAACCAAAACCCTAACCCGAACAAGTATGCTAATCCTAACCCTTACCCTAAACCAATCCCTAACCCTAAAACTAACCCTAACCCTAACCCTAACCCTAACCCATAACCTACGCCGTACCCTCACCCGTAACCTAACCCGTACCCTAAGCCGTACCCTAACCCTAACCCTAACCCTAACCCATACGCTACGCCGCACCCTCACCCGTACCCTAACCCGTATCCTAAGCCGTACCCTAACCCTAACCCTAACCCTAACCGCTACCCTACGCCGTACCCTATCCCATACCCTAAGCGGTACCCTAAACCTAACACTAACCCTAAACCTAACCCTAACCCCTACCCTACGCCGTACCCTCACCCGTAACCTATCCCATACCCTAAGCCGTACCCTAACCCTAACACTAACCCTAACCCTAAACCTAACCCCTACCCAACGACGTACCCTCACCCGTACCCTATCCCATACCCTAAGCCGTACCCTAACCCTAACACTAACCCTAACCTATACACTACGCCGTACCCTCACCCGTACCCTAACCCGTACCCTAAGCCGTACCATAACCCTAACCCTAACCCTAACCCTAACCCTAACCCATACCCTACGCCGTACCCTAAACCGTACCCTAACCCGTATTCTAAGCCGTACCCTAACCATAACCAATACCCTACACAGTACCCTCACCCGTAAACTCACCCGTACCCTAAGCCATACCCTAACCCTAACCCTAACCCTAACCTATACACTACGCCATACCCTCACCCGTACCCTAACCCGTACCCTAAGCCGTACCCTAACCCTAAACCTAACCCTAAACTATACCCTACGCCGTAACCTCACCCGTACCCTAACCCGTACCCTAAGCCGTACCCTAACCCTAACCCTAACCCTAACCCTAACCCTAACCCTAACCCATAGCGTACGCCATACCCTAACACGTACCCTAACCCGTATCCTAAGCCGTACCCTAACCCTAAACAATACCCTACGCAGTATCCTCACCCATACCCTCACCCGTACCCTAAGGCGTACCCTAACCCTAACCCTAACCCTAAACCTAACCCTAACCCCTACCCTATGCCATACCCTCACCTGTACCCTATCCCATAACCTAAGCCGTACCATAACCCTAACACTAACCCTAACCCTAACCCATAACCTACGCCGTACCCTCACCCGTACCCTAACCCGTATCCTAAGCCGTACCCTAACCCTAACCCTAACCCTAACCCTAACCCATAACCTACGCCGTACCCTCACCCGTACCCTAACACTTACCCTAAGACGTACCGTAACCCTAACCCTAACACTTACCCTAACCCTAACCCACACTCTACGCCGTACCCTAACCCGTACCCTAACACGTATCCTAAGCCGTACCCTAACCCTAACCAATACCCTACGCAGTACCCTCACCCGTACCCTCACCCGTACCCTAAGCCATACCCTAACCATAACCCTAACCCTAACCCTAAACCCTACCCTACGCCGTACCCTCACCCGTACCCTATCCCATACCCTAAGCCGTACCCTAACCCTAACACTAACCCTAACCCTAACCCTAACCCTAAACTACCCTTTACTGCTTTTGCCTCCATTAGATTTCCTAAACACTAGTGTTTTAAGGAACAGGTTAGAAAGAAAACCTTATGTGATTTTTTTATAATGTGTTTATTCTTTATCTTATCCTAGTGACTAAAATCTTCTCCATGGCTGAACCCCAAATAATATTCCTTTACGTGCTAAGTGGTATCTAGAGAGTGGGATAGGTTTAATAAATACCCTAATCCTAAAGTGTACCCTAAACCTAACCCACACCCTAACCCTAACCCGTACCCTAACCCTAACCAAAACCCTAACCCGAACAAGTATGCTAATCCTAACCCGTACCCTAAACCAATCCCTAACCCTAAAACTAACCCTAACCCTAACCCTAACCCTAACCCATAACCTACGCCGTACCCTCACCCATACCCTAACCCGTACCCTAAGCCGTACCCTAACCCTAACCCTAACCCATACGCTACGCCGTACCCTCACCCGTACCCTAACCCGTACCCTAAGCCGTACCCTAACCCTAACCCTAACCCTAACCCTAACCCTAACCCATAGCGTACGCCATACCCTAACACGTACCCTAACCCGTATTCTAAGCCGTACCCTAACCCTAACCAATACCCTATGCAGTATCCTCACCCATACCCTCACCCGTACCCTAAGCTGTACCCTCACCCTAACCCTAACCCTAAACCTAACCCTAAACCCTACCCTATGCCATACCCTCACCTGTACCCTATCCCATAACCTAAGCCGTACCATAACCCTAACACTAACCCTAACCCTAACCCATAACCTACGCCGTACCCTCACCCGTACCCTAACCCGTATCCTAAGACGTACCGTAACACTAACCAATACCCTACGCAGTATCCTCACCCATACCCTCACCCGTACCCTAAGCCGTACCCTAACCCTAACCCTAACCCTAACCCTAACTCATACCCTATGCCATACCCTCACCTGTACCCTATCCCATAACCTAAGCCGTACCCTAACCCTAACCCTAACCCTAACCCATACGCTACGCCGTACCTTCACCCGTACCCTAACCCGTATCCTAAGCCGTACCCTAACCCTAACCCTAACCCTAACCCTAACCCTAAACCTAACCCTAACCCATACCCTACGCAATACCCTAACCCGTACCCTAACCCGTATCCTAAGCCGTATCCTAACCCTAACCAATACCCTACGCAGTACCCTCACCCGTACCCTCACCCGTACCCTAAGCTGTACCCTAACCCTAACACTAACCCTAACCTATACACTACGCCATACCCTCACCCGTACCCTAACCCGTACCCTAAGCCGTACCCTAACCCTAATCCTAACCCTAACCCTAAACTATACCCTACGCCGTAACCTCACCCGTACCCTAACCCGTACCCTAAGCCGTACCCTAACCCTAACCCTAACCCTAAACCTAACCCTAACCCATAGCGTACGCCATACCCTAACACGTACCCTAACCCGTATCCTAAGCCGTACCCTAACCCTAACCAATACCCTACGCAGTATCCTCACCCATACCCTCACCCGTAACCTAAGGCGTACCCTAACCCTAACCCTAACCCTAAACCTAACCCTAACCCCTACCCTATGCCATACCTTCACCTGTACCCTATCCCATAACCTAAGCCGTACCATAACCCTAACACTAACCCTAACCCTAACCCATAACCTACGCCATACCCTCACCCGTACCCTAACCCGTATCCTAAGCCGTACCCTAACCCTAACCCTAACCCATAACCTACGCCGTACCCTCACCCGTAACCTAATACGTACCCTAAGACGTACCGTAACCCTAACCCTAACACTAACCCTAACCCTAACCCACACTCTACGCCGTACCCTAACCCGTACCCTAACACGTATCCTAAGACTTACCCTAACCCTAACCAATACCCTACGCAGTACCCTCACCCGTACCCTCACCCGTACCCTAAGCCATACCCTAACCCTAACCCTAACCCTAACCCTAACCCCTACCCTACGCCGTACCCTCACCCGTACCCTATCCCATACCCTAAGCCGTACCCTAACCCTAACACTAACCCTAACCCTAACCCTAACCCTAAACTACCCTTGATTGCTTTTGCCTCTATTAGATTTCCTAAGCACTAGTGTTTTAAGGAACAGGTTAAAAAGAAAATCCTAATGTGATTTTTTTATAATGTGTTTATTCTTTATCTTATCCTAGTGACTAAAATCTTCTCCATGGCTGGATCCCTAATAATATTCCTTTACGTGCTAAGTGGTATCTAGAGAGTGGGATAGGTTTAATAAATACCCAAATCCTAACGAGTACCCTAACCCTAACCCATACCCTAACCCTAACGCGTACCCTAACCCTAACCCAAAACCTAACCCTAACACGTACGCTAATCCTAACCCGTACCCTAAACCAATCCCTAACCCTAAAACTAACCCTAACCCTAACCCTAACCCTAACCCTTACCCTACGCCGTACCCTCACCCGTACCCTAACCCGTAGCCTAAGACGTACCCTAACCCTAACCCTAACCCATACGCTACGCCGTACCCTCACCCGTACCCTAACCCGTATCCTAAGCCGTACCCTAACCCTAACCCTAACCCTAACCCTAACCCTAACCCATACCCTACACCATACCCTAACCCGTACCCTAACCCGTATCCTAAGCCATATCCTAACCCTAACCAATACCCTACGCAGTACCCTCACCCGTACCCTCACCCGTACCCTAAGCCGTACCCTAACCCCAACCCTAACCCTAACTCTAACCCTAACCCCTACCCTACGCCGTACCCTCACCCGTACCCTATCCGATACGCTAAGCCGTACCCTAACCCTAACACTAACACTAACCCTAACCCTAACCCTAACCCATACCCTACGCCGTACCCTCACCTTTAACCTAACCCGTACCCTAAGCCGTACCCTAACCCTAACCCTAACCTATACACTACGCCATACCCTCACCCGTACCCTAACCCGTACCCTAAGCCGTACCCTAACTCTAACCCTAACCCTAACCCTAACCCTTACCCATACCCTGCGCCGTACCCTAACCCATAAAATAACCTGTATCCTAAGCCTTAACCTAACCCTAACCAATGACCTACACAGTACCCTCACCCGTACCCTAAGCCATACCCTAACCCTAACCCTAACACTAACCCTAACCCTAAACCCTACCCTATGCCGTACCCTCACCCATACCCTATCCCATACCCTAAGCCGTACCCTAACCCTAACACTAACCCTAACCCTAACCCTAACCCTAAACTACCCTTGACTGCTTTTGCCTCCATTAGATTTCCTAAGCACTAGTGTTTTAAGGAACAGGTTAAAAAGAAAATCCTAAAGTGATTTTTTTATAATGTGATTATTCTTTATCTTATCCTAGTGACGAAAATATTCTCCATGGCTGGACCCTAAATAATATTCCTTTACGTGCTAAGTGGTATCTAGAGAGTGGGATAGGTTTAATAAATACCCTAATCCTAACGTGTACCCTAACCCTAACCCATACCCTAACCCTAACGCGTACCCTAACCCTAACCCAAACCCTAACCCTAACACGTACGCTAATCCTAACCCGTACCCTAAACCAATCCCTAACCCTAAAACTAACCCTAACCCTAACCCTAACCCTAACCCATACGCTACGCCGTACCCTCACCCATACCCTAACCCGTATCCTAAGCCGTACCCTAACCCTAAACCTAACCCTAACCTCTACCCTACGCCGTACCCTCACCCGTACCCTAACCCGTACCCAAAGCCTTACCCTAACCCTAACCCTAACCCTCACCCATACCCAACGCCGTAACCTAACCCATATCCTAACCCGTATCCTAAGCCGCACCCTAACCCTAACCAATAACCTACGCAGTACCCTCACCAGTAACCTCACCTGTATTCTAAGCCCTACCCTAACCCTAACCCTAACCCTAACCGCTACCCTACGCCGTACCCTATCCCATACCCTAAGCGGTACCCTAAAGCTAACACTAACCCTAACCCTAACCCTAACCCTAAACTACCCTTGATTGCTTTTGCCTCTATTAGATTTCCTAAGCACTAGTGTTTTAAGGAACATGTTAAAAAGAAAATCCTAATGTGATTTTTTTATAATGTGTTTATTCTTTATCTTATCCTAGTGACTAAATTCTTCTCCATGGCTGGATCCCTAATAATATTCCTTTACGTGCTAAGTGGTATCTAGAGAGTGGGATAGGTTTAATAAATACCCTAATCCTAATGTGTACCCTAACCCTAACCCATACCCTAACCCTAACGCGTACCCTAACCCTAACCCAAAACCTAACCCTAACACGTACGCTAATCCTAACCCGTTCCCTAAACCAATCCCTAACCCTAAAACTAACCCTAACCCTAACCCTAACCCTAACACTTACCCTATGCCGTACCCTCACCCGTACCCTAACCCGTAGCCTAAGACGTACCCTAACCCTAACCCTAACCCATACGCTACGCCGTACCCTCACCCGTACCCTAACCCGTATCCTAAGCCGTACCCTAACCCTAACCCTAACCCTAACCCTAACCCTAACCCATACCCTACGCCATAACCTAACCCGTACCCTAACCCGTATCCTAAGCCATATCCTAACCCTAACCAATACCCTACGCAGTACCCTCACCCGTACCGTCACCCGTACCCTAAGCCGTACCCTAACCCCAACCCTAACCCTAACTCTAACCCTAACCCCTACTCTACGCCGTACCCTCACCCGTACCCTATCCCATACGCTAAGCCGTACCCTAACGCTAACACTAACACTAACCCTAACCCTAACCCTAACCCATACCCTACGCCGTACCCTCACCCGTAACCTAACACGTACCCTAAGCCGTACCCTAACACTAACCCTAACCTATACACTACGCCGTAACCTCACCAGTACCCTAACCCGTACCCTAAGCCGTACCCTAACTCTAACCCTAACCCTAACCCTAACCCTTACCCATACGCTGCGCCGTACCCTAACCCATACAATAACCTGTATCCTAAGCCTTAACCTAACCCTAACCAATGACCTACACAGTACCCTCACCCGTACCCTAAGCTGTACCCTAACCCTAACACTAACCCTAACCTATACACTACGCCATACCCTCACCCGTACCCTAACCCGTACCCTAAGCCGTACCCTAACCCTAACCCTAACCCTAACCCTAAACTATACCCTACGCCGTAACCTCACCCGTACCCTAACCCGTACCCTAAGCCGTACCCTAACCCTAACCCTAACCCTAAACCTAACCCTAACCCATAGCGTACGCCATACCCTAACACGTACCCTAACCCGTATCCTAAGCCGTACCCTAACCCTAACCAATACCCTACGCAGTATCCTCACCCATACCCTCACCCGTACCCTAAGGCGTACCCTAACCCTAACCCTAACCCTAAACCTAACCCTAACCCCTACCCTATGCCATACCTTCACCTGTACCCTATCCCATAACCTAAGCCGTACCATAACCCTAACACTAACCCTAACCCTAACCCATAACCTACGCCGTACGCTCACCCGTACCCTAACCCGTATCCTAAGCCGTACGCTAACCCTAACCCTAACCCTAACCCTAACCCATAACCTACGCCGTACCCTCACCCGTACCCTAACACGTACCCTAAGACGTACCGTAACCCTAACCCTAACACTAACCCTAACCCTAACCCACACTCTACGCCGTACCCTAACCCGTACCCTAACACGTATCCTAAGACGTACCCTAACCCTAACCAATACCCTATGCAGTACCCTCACCCGTACCCTCACCCGTACCCTAAGCCATACCCTAACCCTAACCCTAACCCTAACCCTAACCCCTACCCTACGCCGTACCCTCACCCGTACCCTATCCCATACCCTAAGCCGTACCCTAACCCTAACACTAACCCTAACCCTAACCCTAACCCTAAACTACCCTTGATTGCTTTTGCCTCTATTAGATTTCCTAAGCACTAGTGTTTTAAGGAACAGGTTAAAAAGAAAATCCTAATGTGATTTTTTTATAATGTGTTTATCCTTTATCTTATCCTAGTGACTAAAATCTTCTCCATGGCTGGATCCCTAATAATATTCCTTTACGTGCTAAGTGGTATCTAGAGAGTGGGATAGGTTTAATAAATACCCTAATCCTAATGTGTACCCTAACCCTAACCCATACCCTAACCCTAACGCGTACCCTAACCCTAACCCAAAACCTAACCCTAACACGTACGCTAATCCTAACCCGTTCCCTAAACCAATCCCTAACCCTAAAACTAACCCTAACCCTAACCCTAACCCTAACACTTACCCTACGCCGTACCCTCACCCGTACCCTAACCCGTAGCCTAAGACGTACCCTAACCCTAACCCTAACCCATACGCTACGCCGTACCCTCACCCGTACCCTAACCCGTATCCTAAGCCGTACCCTAACCCTAACCCTAACCCTAACCCTAACCCTAACCCATACCCTACGCCATAACCTAACCCGTACCCTAACCCGTATCCTAAGCCATATCCTAACCCTAACCAATACCCTACGCAGTACCCTCACCCGTACCCTCACCCGTACCCTAAGCCGTACCCTAACCCCAACCCTAACCCTAACTCTAACCCTAACCCCTACCCTACGCCGTACCCTCACCCGTACCCTATCCCATACGCTAAGCCGTACCCTAACGCTAACACTAACACTAACCCTAACCCTAACCCTAACCCATACCCTACGCCGTACCCTCACCCGTAACCTAACCCGTACCCTAAGCCGTACCCTAACACTAACCCTAACCTATACACTACGCCGTAACCTCACCAGTACCCTAACCCGTACCCTAAGCCGTACCCTAACTCTAACCCTAACCCTAACCCTAACCCTTACCCATACGCTGCGCCGTACCCTAACCCATACAATAACCTGTATCCTAAGCCTTAACCTAACCCTAACCAATGACCTACACAGTACCCTCACCCGTACCCTAAGCCATACCCTAACCCTAACCCTAACACTAACCCTAACCCTAAACCCTACCCTATGCCGTACCCTCACCCATACCCTATCCCATACCCTAAGCCGTACCCTAACCCTAACACTAACCCTAACCCTATCCCTAACCCTAAACTACCCTTGACTGCTTTTGCCTCCATTAGATTTCCTAAGCACTAGTGTTTTAAGGAACAGGTTAAAAAGAAAATCCTAATGTGATTTTTTTATAATGTGTTTATTCTTTATCTTATCCTAGTGACGAAAATCTTCTCCATGGCTGGACCCTAAATAATATTCCTTTACGTGCTAAGTGGTATCTAGAGAGTGGGATAGGTTTAATAAATACCCTAATCCTAACGTGTACCCTAAACCTAACCCATACCCTAACCCTAACGCGTACCCTAACCCTAACCAAAACCCTTACCCGAACACGTACGCTAATCCTAACCCGTACCCTAAACCAATCCCTAACCCTAAAACTAACCCTAACCCTAACCCTAACCCTAACCCATAACCTACACCGTACCCTCACCCGTACCCTAACCCGTACCCTAAGCCGTACCCTAACCCTAACCCTAACCCTAAACCATACGCTACTCTGTACCCTCACCCGTACCCTAACCCGTATCCTAAGCCGTACCCTAACCCTAACCCTAACCCTAAACTATACCCTACGCCGTAACCTCACCCGTACCCTAACCCGTACCCTAAGCCGTACCCTAACCCTAACGCTAACCCTAACCCTAACCCTAACCCTAACCCTAACCCATACCGTACGCCATACCCTAACACGTACCCTAACCCGTATTCTAAGCCGTACCCTAACCCTAACCAATACCCTATGAGGTATCCTCACCCATACCCTCACCCGTACCCTAAGCCGTACCCTACCCTAACCCTAACCCTAACCCTAACCCTAAACCCTACCCTATGCCATACCCTCACCTGTACCCTATCCCATAACCTAAGCCGTACCATAACCCTAACACTAACCCTAACCCTAACCCATAACCTACGCCGTACCCTCACCCGTACCCTAACCCGTATCCTAAGACGTACCGTAACCCTAACCAATACCCTACGCAGTATCCTCACCCATACCCTCACCCGTACCCTAAGCCGTACCCTAACCCTAACCCTAACCCTAACCCTAACTCATACCCTATGCCATACCCTCACCTGTACCCTATCCCATAACCTAAGCCGTACCCTAACCCTAACCCTAACCCTAACCCTAACCCATACGCTACGCCGTACCTTCACCCGTACCCTAACCCGTATCCTAATCCGTACCCTAACCCTAACCCTAACCCTAACCCTAACCCTAAACCTAACCCTAACCCATACCCTACGCAATACCCTAACCCGTACCCTAACCCGTATCCTAAGCCGTATCCTAACCCTAACCAATACCCTACGCAGTACCCTCACCCGTACCCTCACCCGTACCCTAAGCTGTACCCTAACCCTAACACTAACCCTAACCTATACACTACGCCATACCCTCACCCGTACCCTAACCCGTACCCTAAGCCGTACCCTAACCCTAACCCTAACCCTAACCCTAAACTATACCCTACGCCGTAACCTCACCCGTACCCTAACCCGTACCCTAAGCCGTACCCTAACCCTAACCCTAACCCTAAACCTAACCCTAACCCATAGCGTACGCCATACCCTAACACGTACCCTAACCCGTATCCTAAGCCGTACCCTAACCCTAACCAATACCCTACGCAGTATCCTCACCCATACCCTCACCCGTACCCTAAGGCGTACCCTAACCCTAACCCTAACCCTAAACCTAACCCTAACCCCTACCCTATGCCATACCTTCACCTGTACCCTATCCCATAACCTAAGCCGTACCATAACCCTAACACTAACCCTAACCCTAACCCATAACCTACGCCGTACCCTCACCCATACCCTAACCCGTATCCTAAGCCGTACCCTAACCCTAACCCTAACCCTAACCCTAACCCATAACCTACGCCGTACCCTCACCCGTACCCTAACACGTACACTAAGACGTACCGTAACCCTAACCCTAACACTAACCCTAACCCTAACCCACACTCTACGCCGTACCCTAACCCGTACCCTAACACGTATCCTAAGACGTACCCTAACCCTAACCAATACCCTACGCAGTACCCTCACCCGTACCCTCACCCGTACCCTAAGCCATACCCTAACCCTAACCCTAACCCTAACCCTAACCCCTACCCTACGCCGTACCCTCACCCGTACCCTATCCCATACCCTAAGCCGTACCCTAACCCTAACACTAACCCTAACCCTAACCCTAACCCTAAACTACCCTTGATTGCTTTTGCCTCTATTAGATTTCCTAAGCACTAGTGTTTTAAGGAACAGGTTAAAAAGAAAATCCTAATGTGATTTTTTTATAATGTGTTTATTCTTTATCTTATCCTAGTGACTAAAATCTTCTCCATGGCTGGATCCCTAATAATATTCCTTTACGTGCTAAGTGGTATCTAGAGAGTGGGATAGGTTTAATAAATACCCAAATCCTAACGAGTACCCTAACCCTAACCCATACCCTAACCCTAACGCGTACCCTAACCCTAACCCAAAACCTAACCCTAACACGTACGCTAATCCTAACCCGTACCCTAAACCAATCCCTAACCCTAAAACTAACCCTAACCCTAACCCTAACCCTAACCCTTACCCTACGCCGTACCCTCACCCGTACCCTAACCCGTAGCCTAAGACGTACCCTAACCCTAACCCATACGCTACGCCGTACCCTCACCCGTACCCTAACCCGTATCCTAAGCCGTACCCTAACCCTAACCCTAACCCTAACCCTAACCCATACCCTACACCATACCCTAACCCGTACCCTAACCCGTATCCTAAGCCATATCCTAACCCTAACCAATACCCTACGCAGTACCCTCACCCGTACCCTCACCCGTACCCTAAGCCGTACCCTAACCCCAACCCTAACCCTAACTCTAACCCTAACCCCTACCCTACGCCGTACCCTCACCCGTACCCTATCCCATACGCTAAGCCGTACCCTAACCCTAACACTAACACTAACCCTAACCCTAACCCTAACCCATACCCTACGCCGTACCCTCACCTTTAACCTAACCCGTACCCTAAGCCGTACCCTAACCCTAACCCTAACCTATACACTACGCCATACCCTCACCCGTACCCTAACCCGTACCCTAAGCCGTACCCTAACTCTAACCCTAACCCTAACCCTAACCCTTACCCATACCCTGCGCCGTACCCTAACCCATACAATAACCTGTATCCTAAGCCTTAACCTAACCCTAACCAATGACCTACACAGTACCCTCACCCGTACCCTAAGCCATACCCTAACCCTAACCCTAACACTAACCCTAACCCTAAACCCTACCCTATGCCGTACCCTCACCCATACCCTATCCCATATCCTAAGCCGTAGCCTAACCCTAACACTAACCCTAACCCTAACCCTAACCCTAAACTACCCTTGACTGCTTTTGCCTCCATTAGATTTCCTAAGCACTAGTGTTTTAAGGAACAGGTTAAAAAGAAAATCCTAATGTGATTTTTTTATAATGTGATTATTCTTTATCTTATCCTAGTGACGAAAATATTCTCCATGGCTGGACCCTAAATAATATTCCTTTACGTGCTAAGTGGTATCTAGAGAGTGGGATAGGTTTAATAAATACCCTAATCCTAACGTGTACCCTAACCCTAACCCATACCCTAACCCTAACGCGTACCCTAACCCTAACCCAAACCCTAACCCTAACACGTACGCTAATCCTAACCCGTACCCTAAACCAAACCCTAACCCTAAAACTAACCCTAACCCTAACCCTAACCCTAACCCATACGCTACGCCGTACCCTCACCCATACCCTAACCCGTATCCTAAGCCGTACCCTAACCCTAAACCTAACCCTAACCTCTACCCTACGCCGTACCCTCACCCGTACCCTAACCCGTACCCAAAGCCTTACCCTAACCCTAACCCTAACCCTCACCCATACCCAACGCCGTAACCTAACCCATATCCTAACCCGTATCCTAAGCCGCACCCTAACCCTAACCAATAACCTACGCAGTACCCTCACCAGTAACCTCACCCGTATCCTAAGCCCTACCCTAACCCTAACCCTAACCCTAACCGCTACCCTACGCCGTACCCTATCCCATACCCTAAGTGGTACCCTAAAGCTAACACTAACCCTAACCCTAACCCTAAACCTAAACTACCCTTGATTGCTTTTGCCTCTATTAGATTTCCTAAGCACTAGTGTTTTAAGGAACAGGTTAAAAAGAAAATCCTAATGTGATTTTTTTATAATGTGTTTATTCTTTATCTTATCCTAGTGACTAAAATCTTCTCCATGGCTGGATCCCTAATAATATTCCTTTACGTGCTAAGTGGTATCTAGAGAGTGGGATAGGTTTAATAAATACCCTAATCCTAATGTGTACCCTAACCCTAACCCATACCCTAACCCTAACGCGTACCCTAACCCTAACCCAAAACCTAACCCTAACACGTACGCTAATCCTAACCCGTTCCCTAAACCAATCCCTAACCCTAAAACTAACCCTAACCCTAACCCTAACCCTAACCCTTACCCTACGCCGTACCCTCACCCGTACCCTAACCCGTAGCCTAAGACGTACCCTAACCCTAACCCTAAGCCATACGCTACGCCGTACCCTCACCCGTACCCTAACCCGTATCCTAAGCCGTACGCTAACCCTAACCCTAACCCTAACCCTAACCCTAACCCATACCCTACGCCATACCCTAACCCGTACCCTAACCCGTATCCTAAGCCATATCCTAACCCTAACCAATACCCTACGCAGTACCCTCACCCGTACCCTCACCCGTACCCTAAGCCGTACCCTAACCCCAACCGTAACCCTAACTCTAACCCTAACCCCTACCCTACGCCGTACCCTCACCCGTACCCTATCCCATACGCTAAGCCGTACCCTAACGCTAACACTAACACTAACCCTAACCCTAACCCTAACCCATACCCTACGCCGTACCCTCACCCGTACCCTAACCCGTACCCAAAGCCTTACCCTAACCCTAACCCTAACCCTCACCCATAGCCAACGCCGTAACCTAACCCATATCCTAACCCGTATCCTAAGCCGTACCCTAACCCTAACCAATAACCTACGCAGTACCCTCACCAGTACCCTCACCCGTATCCTAAGCCCTACCCTAACCCTAACCCTAACCCTAACCCTAAACTACCCTTTACTGCTTTTGCCTCCATTAGATTTCCTAAACACTAGTGTTTTAAACAACAGGTTAAAAAGGAAACCTTATGTGATTTTTTTTATAATGTGTTTATTCTTTATCTTATCCTAGTGACTAAAATCTTCTCCATGGCTGAACCCCAAATAATATTCCTTTACGTGCTAAGTGGTATCTAGAGAGTGGGATAGGTTTAATAAATACCCTAATCCTAACGTGTACCCTAAACCTAACCCATACCCTAACCCTAACGCGTACCCTAACCCTAACCAAAACCCTAACCCGAACAAGTACGCTAATCCTAACCCGTACCCTAAACCAATCTCTAACCCTAAAACTAACCCTAACCCTAACCCTAACCCTAACCCATAACCTACGCCGTACCCTCACCCATACCCTAACCCGTACCCTAAGCCGTACCCTAACCCTAACCCTAACCCTAACCCATACGCTACGCCGCACCCTCACCCGTACCCTAACCCGTATCCTAAGCCGTACCCTAACCCTAACCCTAACCCTAACCACTACCCTACACCGTACCCTATCCCATACCCTAAGCGGTACCCTAAACCTAACACTAACCGTAAACCTAACCCTAACCCCTACCCTACGCCGTACCCTCACCCGTAACCTATCCCATACCCTAAGCCGTACCCTAACCCTAACCCTAACCCTAACCTATACACTACGCCGTACCCTCACCCGTACCCTAACCCGTACCCTAAGCCGTACCCTAAACCTAACGCTAACCCTAACCCTAACCCTAACCCATACCCTACGCCGTACCCTAAACCGTACCCTAACCCGTATTCTAAGCCGTACCCTAACCATAACCAATACCCTACACAGTACCCTCAACCGTACCCTAACCCGTACCCTAAGCCGTACCCTAACCCTAACCCTAACCCTAAACTATACCCTACGCCGTAACCTCACCCGTACCCTAACCCGTACCCTAAGCCGTACCCAACCCTAACCCTAACCCTAACCCCTACCCTACGCCGTACCCTCACCCGTACCCTATCCCATACCCTAAGCCGTACCCTAAACCTAACACTAACCCTAACCCTAACCCTAACCCTAAACTACCCTTGATTGCTTTTGCCTCTATTAGATTTCCTAAGCACTAGTGTTTTAAGGAACAGGTTAAAAAGAAAATCCTAATGTGATTTTTTTATAATGTGTTTATTCTTTATCTTATCCTAGTGACTAAAATCTTCTCCATGGCTGGATCCCTAATAATATTCCTTTACGTGCTAAGTGGTATCTAGAGAGTGGGATAGGTTTAATAAATACCCTAATCCTAACGTGTACCCTAACCCTAACCCATACCCTAACCCTAACGCGTACCCTAACCCTAACCCAAAACCTAACCCTAACACGTACGCTAATCCTAACCCGTACCCTAAACCAATCCCTAACCCTAAAACTAACCCTAACCCTAACCCTAACCCTAACCCTTACCCTACGCCGTACCCTCACCCGTAACCTAACCCGTACCCTAAGACGTACCCTAACCCTAACCCTAACCCATACACTACGCCGTACCCTCACCCGTACCCTAACCCGTATCCTAAGCCGTACCCTAACCCTAAACCTAACCCTAACCCTAACCCTAACCCATACCCTACGCCATACCCTAACCCGTACCCTAACCCGTATCCTAAGCCATATCCTAACCCTAACCAATACCCTACGCAGTACCCTCACCCATACCCTCACCCGTACCCTAAGCCGTACCCTAACCCCAACCCTAACCCTAACTCTAACCCTAACCCCTACCCTACGCCGTACCCTCACCCGTACCCTATCCCATACTCTAAGCCGTACCCTAACCCTAACACTAACACTAACCCTAACCCTAACCCTAACCCTAAACCATACCCTATGCCGTACCCTCACCCGTAACCTAACCCGTACCCTAAGCCGTACCCTAACCCTAACCCTAACCTATACACTATGCCGTACCCTCACCCATACCCTAACCCGTACCCTAAGCCGTACCCTAACTCTAACCCTAACCCTAACCCTAACCCTTACCCATACCCTGCGCCGTACCCTAACCCATACAATAACCTGTATCCTAAGCCTTAACCTAACCCTAACCAATGACCTACACAGTACCCTCACCCGTACCCTAAGCCATACCCTAACCCTAACCCTAACACTAACCCTAACCCTAAACCCTACCCTATGCCGTACCCTCACCCATACCCTATCCCATATCCTAAGCCGTAGCCTAACCCTAACACTAACCCTAACCCTAACCCTAACCCTAAACTACCCTTGACTGCTTTTGCCTCCATTAGATTTCCTAAGCACTAGTGTTTTAAGGAACAGGTTAAAAAGAAAATCCTAATGTGATTTTTTTATAATGTGATTATTCTTTATCTTATCCTAGTGACGAAAATATTCTCCATGGCTGGACCCTAAATAATATTCCTTTACGTGCTAAGTGGTATCTAGAGAGTGGGATAGGTTTAATAAATACCCTAATCCTAACGTGTACCCTAACCCTAACCCATACCCTAACCCTAACGCGTACCCTAACCCTAACCCAAACCCTAACCCTAACACGTACGCTAATCCTAACCCGTACCCTAAACCAATCCCTAACCCTAAAACTAACCCTAACCCTAACCCTAACCCTAACCCATACGCTACGCCGTACCCTCACCCATACCCTAACCCGTATCCTAAGCCGTACCCTAACCCTAAACCTAACCCTAACCTCTACCCTACGCCGTACCCTCACCCGTACCCTAACCCGTACCCAAAGCCTTACCCTAACCCTAACCCTAACCCTCACCCATACCCAACGCCGTAACCTAACCCATATCCTAACCCGTATCCTAAGCCGCACCCTAACCCTAACCAATAACCTACGCAGTACCCTCACCAGTAACCTCACCCGTATCCTAAGCCGTACCCTAACCCTAACCCTAACCCTAACCGCTACCCTACGCCGTACCCTATCCCATACCCTAAGCGGTACCCTAAAGCTAACACTAACCCTAACCCTAACCCTAACCCTAAACTACCCTTGATTGCTTTTGCCTCTATTAGATTTCCTAAGCACTAGTGTTTTAAGGAACAGGTTAAAAAGAAAATCCTAATGTGATTTTTTTATAATGTGTTTATTCTTTATCTTATCCTAGTGACTAAAATCTTCTCCATGGCTGGATCCCTAATAATATTCCTTTACGTGCTAAGTGGTATCTAGAGAGTGGGATAGGTTTAATAAATACCCTAATCCTAATGTGTACCCTAACCCTAACCCATACCCTAACCCTAACGCGTACCCTAACCCTAACCCAAAACCTAACCCTAACACGTACGCTAATCCTAACCCGTTCCCTAAACCAATCCCTAACCCTAAAACTAACCCTAACCCTTACCCTACGCCGTACCCTCACCCGTACCCTAACCCGTAGCCTAAGACGTACCCTAACCCTAACCCTAAGCCATACGCTACGCCGTACCCTCACCCGTACCCTAACCCGTATCCTAAGCCGTAAGCTAACCCTAACCCTAACCCTAACCCTAACCCTAACCCATACCCTACGCCATACCCTAACCCGTACCCTAACCCGTATCCTAAGCCATATCCTAACCCTAACCAATACCCTACGCAGTACCCTCACCCGTACCCTCACCCGTACCCTAAGCCGTACCCTAACCCCAACCCTAACCCTAACTCTAACCCTAACCCCTACCCTACGCCGTACCCTCACCCGTACCCTATCCCATACGCTAAGCCGTACCCTAACGCTAACACTAACACTAACCCTAACCCTAACCCTAACCCATACCCTACGCCGTACCCTCACCCGTACCCTAACCCGTACCCAAAGCCTTACCCTAACCCTAACCCTAACCCTCACCCATACCCAACGCCGTAACCTAACCCATATCCTAACCCGTATCCTAAGCCGTACCCTAACCCTAACCAATAACCTACGCAGTACCCTCACCAGTACCCTCACCCGTATCCTAAGCCCTACCCTAACCCTAACCCCTACCCTAACCCTAAACTACCCTTTACTGCTTTTGCCTCCATTAGATTTCCTAAACACTAGTGTTTTAAACAACAGGTTAAAAAGGAAACCTTATGTGATTTTTTTTATAATGTGTTTATTCTTTATCTTATCCTAGTGACTAAAATCTTCTCCATGGCTGAACCATAAATAATATTCCTTTAAGTGCTAAGTGGTATCTAGAGAGTGGGATAGGTTTAATAAATACCCTAATCCTAACGTGTACCCTAAACATAACCCATACCCTAACCCTAACGCGTACACTAACCCTAACCAAAACCCTAACCCGAACAAGTACGCTAATCCTAACCCGTACCCTAAACCAATCTCTAACCCTAAAACTAAACCTAACCCTAACCCTAACCCTAACCCATAACCTACGCCGTACCCTCACCCATACCCTAACCCGTACCCTAAGCCGTACCCTAACCCTAACCCTAACCCATACGCTACGCCGCACCCTCACCCGTACCCTAACCCGTATCCTAAGCCGTACCCTAACCCTAACCCTAACCCTAACCACTACCCTACACCGTACCCTATCCCATACCCTAAGCGGTACCCTAAACCTAACACTAACCGTAAACCTAACCCTAACCCCTACCCTACGCCGTACCCTCACCCGTAACCTATCCCATACCCTAAGCCGTACCCTAACCCTAACCCTAACCCTAACCTATACACTACGCCGTACCCTCACCCGTACCCTAACCCGTACCCTAAGCCGTACCCTAAACCTAACGCTAACCCTAACCCTAACCCTAACCCATACCCTACGCCGTACCCTAAACCGTACCCTAACCCGTATTCTAAGCCGTACCCTAACCATAACCAATACCCTACACAGTACCCTCAACCGTACCCTAACCCGTACCCTAAGCCGTACCCTAACCCTAACCCTAACCCTAAACTATACCCTACGCCGTAACCTCACCCGTACCCTAACCCGTACCCTAAGCCGTACCCAACCCTAACCCTAACCCTAACCCCTACCCTACGCCGTACCCTCACCCGTACCCTATCCCATACCCTAAGCCGTACCCTAAACCTAACACTAACCCTAACCCTAACCCTAACCCTAAACTACCCTTGATTGCTTTTGCCTCTATTAGATTTCCTAAGCACTAGTGTTTTAAGGAACAGGTTAAAAAGAAAATCCTAATGTGATTTTTTTATAATGTGTTTATTCTTTATCTTATCCTAGTGACTAAAATCTTCTCCATGGCTGGATCCCTAATAATATTCCTTTACGTGCTAAGTGGTATCTAGAGAGTGGGATAGGTTTAATAAATACCCTAATCCTAACGTGTACCCTAACCCTAACCCATACCCTAACCCTAACGCGTACCCTAACCCTAACCCAAAACCTAACCCTAACACGTACGCTAATCCTAACCCGTACCCTAAACCAATCCCTAACCCTAAAACTAACCCTAACCCTAACCCTAACCCTAACCCTTACCCTACGCCGTACCCTCACCCGTAACCTAACCCGTACCCTAAGACGTACCGTAACCCTAACCCTAACCCATACACTACGCCGTACCCTCACCCGTACCCTAAGCCGTTTCCTAAGCCGTACCCTAACCCTAAACCTAACCCTAACCCTAACCCTAACCCATACCCTACGCCATACCCTAACCCGTACCCTAACCCGTATCCTAAGCCATATCCTAACCCTAACCAATACCCTACGCAGTACCCTCACCCATACCCTCACCCGTACCCTAAGCCGTACCCTAACCCCAACCCTAACCCTAACTCTAACCCTAACCCCTACCCTACGCCGTACCCTCACCCGAACCCTATCCCATACTCTAAGCCGTACCCTAACCCTAACACTAACACTAACCCTAACCCTAACCCTAACCCTAAACCATACCCTATGCCGTACCCTCACCCGTAACCTAACCCGTACCCTAAGCCGTACCCTAACCCTAACCCTAACCTATACACTATGCCGTACCCTCACCCGTACCCTAACCCGTACCCTAAGCCGTACCCTAACTCTAACCCTAACCCTAACCCTAACCCTTACCCATACCCTGCGCCGTACCCTAACCCATACAATAACCTGTATCCTAAGCCTTAACCTAACCCTAACCAATGACCTACACAGTACCCTCACCCGTACCCTAAGGCATACCCTAACCCTAACCCTAACACTAACCCTAACCCTAAACCCTACCCTATGCCGTACCCTCACCCATACCCTATCCCATATCCTAAGCCGTAGCCTAACCCTAACACTAACCCTAACCCTAACCCTAACCCTAAACTACCCTTGACTGCTTTTGCCTCCATTAGATTTCCTAAGCACTAGTGTTTTAAGGAACAGGTTAAAAAGAAAATCCTAATGTGATTTTTTTATAATGTGATTATTCTTTATCTTATCCTAGTGACGAAAATATTCTCCATGGCTGGACCCTAAATAATATTCCTTTACGTGCTAAGTGGTATCTAGAGAGTGGGATAGGTTTAATAAATACCCTAATCCTAACGTGTACCCTAACCCTAACCCATACCCTAACCCTAACGCGTACCCTAACCCTAACCCAAACCCTAACCCTAACACGTACGCTAATCCTAACCCGTACCCTAAACCAATCCCTAACCCTAAAACTAACCCTAACCCTAACCCTAACCCTAACCCATACGCTACGCCGTACCCTCACCCATACCCTAACCCGTATCCTAAGCCGTACCCTAACCCTAAACCTAACCCTAACCTCTACCCTACGCCGTACCCTCACCCGTACCCTAACCCGTACCCAAAGCCTTACCCTAACCCTAACCCTAACCCTCACCCATACCCAACGCCGTAACCTAACCCATATCCTAACCCGTATCCTAAGCCGCACCCTAACCCTAACCAATAACCTACGCAGTACCCTCACCAGTAACCTCACCCGTATCCTAAGCCCTACCCTAACCCTAACCCTAACCCTAACCGCTACCCTACGCCGTACCCTATCCCATACCCTAAGCGGTACCCTAAAGCTAACACTAACCCTAACCCTAACCCTAACCCTAAACTACCCTTGATTGCTTTTACCTCTATTAGATTTCCTAAGCAATAGTGTTTTAAGGAACAGGTTAAAAAGAAAATCCTAATGTGATTTTTTTATAATGTGTTTATTCTTTATCTTATCCTAGTGACTAAAATCTTCTCCATGGCTGGATCCCTAATAATATTCCTTTACGTGCTAAGTGGTATCTAGAGAGTGGGATAGGTTTAATAAATACCCTAATCCTAATGTGTACCCTAACCCTAACCCATACCCTAACCCTAACGCGTACCCTAACCCTAACCCAAAACCTAACCCTAACACGTACGCTAATCCTAACCCGTTCCCTAAACCAATCCCTAACCCTAAAACTAACCCTAACCCTAACCCTAACCCTAACCCTTACCCTACGCCGTACCCTCACCCGTACCCTAACCCGTAGCCTAAGACGTACCCTAACCCTAACCCTAAGCCATACGCTACGCCGTACCCTCACCCGTACCCTAACCCGTATCCTAAGCCGTACGCTAACCCTAACCCTAACCCTAACCCTAACCCTAACCCATACCCTACGCCATACCCTAACCCGTACCCTAACCCGTATCCTAAGCCATATCCTAACCCTAACCAATACCCTACGCAGTACCCTCACCCGTACCCTCACCCGTACCCTAAGCCGTACCCTAACCCCAACCCTAACCCTAACTCTAACCCTAACCCCTACCCTACGCCGTACCCTCACCCGTACCCTATCCCATACGCTAAGCCGTACCCTAACGCTAACACTAACACTAACCCTAACCCTAACCCTAACCCATACCCTACGCCGTACCCTCACCCGTACCCTAACCCGTACCCAAAGCCTTACCCTAACCCTAACCCTAACCCTCACCCATACCCAACGCCGTAACCTAACCCATATCCTAACCCGTATCCTAAGCCGTACCCTAACCCTAACCAATAACCTACGCAGTACCCTCACCAGTACCCTCACCCGTATCCTAAGCCCTACCCTAACCCTAACCCTAACCCTAACCCTAAACTACCCTTTACTGCTTTTGCCTCCATTAGATTTCCTAAACACTAGTGTTTTAAACAACAGGTTAAAAAGGAAACCTTATGTGATTTTTTTTATAATGTGTTTATTCTTTATCTTATCCTAGTGACTAAAATCTTCTCCATGGCTGAACCCCAAATAATATTCCTTTACGTGCTAAGTGGTATCTAGAGAGTGGGATAGGTTTAATAAATACCCTAATCCTAACGTGTACCCTAAACCTAACCCATACCCTAACCCTAACGCGTACCCTAACCCTAACCAAAACCCTAACCCGAACAAGTACGCTAATCCTAACCCGTACCCTAAACCAATCTATAACCCTAAAACTAACCCTAACCCTAACCCTAACCCTAACCCATAACCTACGCCGTACCCTCACCCATACCCTAACCCGTACCCTAAGCCGTACCCTAACCCTAACCCTAACCCTAACCCATACGCTACGCCGCACCCTCACCCGTACCCTAACCCGTATCCTAAGCCGTACCCTAACCCTAACCCTAACCCTAACCACTACCCTACACCGTAACCTATCCCATACCCTAAGCGGTACCCTAAACCTAACACTAACCGTAAACCTAACCCTAACCCCTACCCTACGCCGTACCCTCACCCGTAACCTATCCCATACCCTAAGCCGTACCCTAACCCTAACCCTAACCCTAACCTATACACTACGCCGTACCCTCACCCGTACCCTAACCCGTACCCTAAGCCGTACCCTAAACCTAACGCTAACCCTAACCCTAACCCTAACCCATACCCTACGCCGTACCCTAAACCGTACCCTAACCCGTATTCTAAGCCGTACCCTAACCATAACCAATACCCTACACAGTACCCTCAACCGTACCCTAACCCGTACCCTAAGCCGTACCCTAACCCTAACCCTAACCCTAAACTATACCCTACGCCGTAACCTCACCCGTACCCTAACCCGTACCCTAAGCCGTACCCAACCCTAACCCTAACCCTAACCCCTACCCTACGCCGTACCCTCACCCGTACCCTATCCCATACCCTAAGCCGTACCCTAAACCTAACACTAACCCTAACCCTAACCCTAACCCTAAACTACCCTTGATTGCTTTTGCCTCTATTAGATTTCCTAAGCACTAGTGTTTTAAGGAACAGGTTAAAAAGAAAATCCTAATGTGATTTTTTTATAATGTGTTTATTCTTTATCTTATCCTAGTGACTAAAATCTTCTCCATGGCTGGATCCCTAATAATATTCCTTTACGTGCTAAGTGGTATCTAGAGAGTGGGATAGGTTTAATAAATACCCTAATCCTAACGTGTACCCTAACCCTAACCCATACCCTAACCCTAACGCGTACCCTAACCCTAACCCAAAACCTAACCCTAACACGTACGCTAATCCTAACCCGTACCCTAAACCAATCCCTAACCCTAAAACTAACCCTAACCCTAACCCTAACCCTAACCCTTACCCTACGCCGTACCCTCACCCGTAACCTAACCCGTACCCTAAGACGTACCCTAACCCTAACCCTAACCCATACACTACGCCGTACCCTCACACGTACCCTAACCCGTATCCTAAGCCGTACCCTAACCCTAAACCTAACCCTAACCCTAACCCTAACCCATACCCTACGCCATACCCTAACCCGTACCCTAACCCGTATCCTAAGCCATATCCTAACCCTAACCAATACCCTACGCAGTACCCTCACCCATACCCTCACCCGTACCCTAAGCCGTACCCTAACCCTAACACTAACACTAACCCTAACCCTAACCCTAACCCTAAACCATACCCTATGCCGTACCCTCACCCGTAACCTAACCCGTACCCTAAGCCGTACCCTAACCCTAACCCTAACCTATACACTATGCCGTACCCTCACCCGTACCCTAACCCGTACCCTAAGCCGTACCCTAACTCTAACCCTAACCCTAACCCTAACCCTTACCCATACCCTGCGCCGTACCCTAACCCATACAATAACCTGTATCCTAAGCCTTAACCTAACCCTAACCAATGACCTACACAGTACCCTCACCCGTACCCTAAGCCATACCCTAACCCTAACCCTAACACTAACCCTAACCCTAAACCCTACCCTATGCCGTACCCTCACCCATACCCTATCCCATATCCTAAGCCGTAGCCTAACCCTAACACTAACCCTAACCCTAACCCTAACCCTAAACTACCCTTGACTGCTTTTGCCTCCATTAGATTTCCTAAGCACTAGTGTTTTAAGGAACAGGTTAAAAAGAAAATCCTAATGTGATTTTTTTATAATGTGATTATTCTTTATCTTATCCTAGTGACGAAAATATTCTCCATGGCTGGACCCTAAATAATATTCCTTTACGTGCTAAGTGGTATCTAGAGAGTGGGATAGGTTTAATAAATACCCTAATCCTAACGTGTACCCTAACCCTAACCCATACCCTAACCCTAACGCGTACCCTAACCCTAACCCAAACCCTAACCCTAACACGTACGCTAATCATAACCCGTACCCTAAACCAATCCCTAACCCTAAAACTAACCCTAACCCTAAACCTAACCCTAACCCATACGCTACGCCGTACCCTCACCCATACCCTAACCCGTATCCTAAGCCGTACCCTAACCCTAAACCTAACCCTAACCTCTACCCTACGCCGTACCCTCACCCGTACCCTAACCCGTACCCAAAGCCTTACCCTAACCCTAACCCTAACCCTCACCCATACCCAACGCCGTAACCTAACCCATATCCTAACCCGTATCCTAAGCCGCACCCTAACCCTAACCAATAACCTACGCAGTACCCTCACCAGTAACCTCACCCGTATCCTAAGCCCTACCCTAACCCTAACCCTAACCCTAACCGCTACCCTACGCCGTACCCTATCCCATACCCTAAGCGGTACCCTAAAGCTAACACTAACCCTAACCCTAACCCTAACCCTAAACTACCCTTGATTGCTTTTGCCTCTATTAGATTTCCTAAGCACTAGTGTTTTAAGGAACAGGTTAAAAAGAAAATCCTAATGTGATTTTTTTATAATGTGTTTATTCTTTATCTTATCCTAGTGACTAAAATCTTCTCCATGGCTGGATCCCTAATAATATTCCTTTACGTGCTAAGTGGTATCTAGAGAGTGGGATAGGTTTAATAAATACCCTAATCCTAATGTGTACCCTAACCCTAACCCATACCCTAACCCTAACGCGTACCCTAACCCTAACCCAAAACCTAACCCTAACACGTACGCTAATCCTAACCCGTTCCCTAAACCAATCCCTAACCCTAAAACTAACCCTAACCCTAACCCTAACCCTAACCCTTACCCTACGCCGTACCCTCACCCGTACCCTAACCCGTAGCCTAAGACGTACCCTAACCCTAACCCTAAGCCATACGCTACGCCGTACCCTCACCCATACCCTAACCCGTATCCTAAGCCGTACGCTAACCATAACCCTAACCCTAACCCTAACCCTAACCCATACCCTACGCCATACCCTAACCCGTACCCTAACCCGTATCCTAAGCCATATCCTAACCCTAACCAATACCCTACGCAGTACCCTCACCCGTACCCTCACCCGTACCCTAAGCCGTACCCTAACCCCAACCCTAACCCTAACTCTAACCCTAACCCCTACCCTACGCCGTACCCTCACCCGTACCCTATCCCATACGCTAAGCCGTACCCTAACGCTAACACTAACACTAACCCTAACCCTAACCCTAACCCATACCCTACGCCGTACCCTCACCCGTACCCTAACCCGTACCCAAAGCCTTACCCTAACCCTAACCCTAACCCTCACCCATACCCAACGCCGTAACCTAACCCATATCCTAACCCGTATCCTAAGCCGTACCCTAACCCTAACCAATAACCTACGCAGTACCCTCACCAGTACCCTCACCCGTATCCTAAGCCCTACCCTAACCCTAACCCTAACCCTAACCCTAAACTACCCTTTACTGCTTTTGCCTCCATTAGATTTCCTAAACACTAGTGTTTTAAACAACAGGTTAAAAAGGAAACCTTATGTGATTTTTTTTATAATGTGTTTATTCTTTATCTTATCCTAGTGACTAAAATCTTCTCCATGGCTGAACCCCAAATAATATTCCTTTACGTGCTAAGTGGTATCTAGAGAGTGGGATAGGTTTAATAAATACCCTAATCCTAACGTGTACCCTAAACCTAACCCATACCCTAACCCTAACGCGTACCCTAACCCTAACCAAAACCCTAACCCGAACAAGTACGCTAATCCTAACCCGTACCCTAAACCAATCTCTAACCCTAAAACTAACCCTAACCCTAACCCTAACCCTAACCCATAACCTACGCCGTACCCTCACCCATACCCTAACCCGTACCCTAAGCCGTACCCTAACCCTAACCCTAACCCTAAACCATACGCTACGCCGCACCCTCACCCATACGCTAACCCGTATCCTAAGCCGTACCCTAACCCTAACCCTAACCCTAACCACTACCCTACACCGTACCCTATCCCATACCCTAAGCGGTACCCTAAACCTAACACTAACCGTAAACCTAACCCTAACCCCTACCCTACGCCGTACCCTCACCCGTAACCTATCCCATACCCTAAGCCGTACCCTAACCCTAACCCTAACCCTAACCTATACACTACGCCGTACCCTCACCCGTACCCTAACCCGTACCCTAAGCCGTACCCTAAACCTAACGCTAACCCTAACCCTAACCCTAACCCATACCCTACGCCGTACCCTAAACCGTACCCTAACCCGTATTCTAAGCCGTACCCTAACCATAACCAATACCCTACACAGTACCCTCAACCGTACCCTAACCCGTACCCTAAGCCGTACCCTAACCCTAACCCTAACCCTAAACTATACCCTACGCCGTAACCTCACCCGTACCCTAACCCGTACCCTAAGCCGTACCCAACCCTAACCCTAACCCTAACCCCTACCCTACGCCGTACCCTCACCCGTACCCTATCCCATACCCTAAGCCGTACCCTAAACCTAACACTAACCCTAACCCTAACCCTAACCCTAAACTACCCTTGATTGCTTTTGCCTCTATTAGATTTCCTAAGCACTAGTGTTTTAAGGAACAGGTTAAAAAGAAAATCCTAATGTGATTTTTTTATAATGTGTTTATTCTTTATCTTATCCTAGTGACTAAAATCTTCTCCATGGCTGGATCCCTAATAATATTCCTTTACGTGCTAAGTGGTATCTAGAGAGTGGGATAGGTTTAATAAATACCCTAATCCTAACGTGTACCCTAACCCTAACCCATACCCTAACCCTAACGCGTACCCTAACCCTAACCCAAAACCTAACCCTAACACGTACGCTAATCCTAACCCGTACCCTAAACCAATCCCTAACCCTAAAACTAACCCTAACCCTAACCCTAACCCTAACCCTTACCCTACGCCGTACCCTCACCCGTAACCTAACCCGTACCCTAAGACGTACCCTAACCCTAACCCTAACCCATACACTACGCCGTACCCTCACCCGTACCCTAACCCGTATCCTAAGCCGTACCCTAACCCTAAACCTAACCCTAACCCTAACCCTAACCCATACCCTACGCCATACCCTAACCCGTACCCTAACCCGTATCCTAACCCATATCCTAACCCTAACCAATACCCTACGCAGTACCCTCACCCATACCCTCACCCGTACCCTAAGCCGTACCCTAACCCCAACCCTAACCCTAACTCTAACCCTAACCCCTACCCTACGCCGTACCCTCACCCGTACCCTATCCCATACTCTAAGCCGTACCCTAACCCTAACACTAACACTAACCCTAACCCTAACCCTAACCCTAAACCATACCCTATGCCGTACCCTCACCCGTAACCTAACCCGTACCCTAAGCCGTACCCTAACCCTAACCCTAACCTATACACTATGCCGTACCCTCACCCGTACCCTAACCCGTACCCTAAGCCGTACCCTAACTCTAACCCTAACCCTAACACTAACCCTTACCCATACCCTGCGCCGTACCCTAACCCATACAATAACCTGTATCCTAAGCCTTAACCTAACCCTAACCAATGACCTACACAGTACCCTCACCCGTACCCTAAGCCATACCCTAACCCTAACCCTAACACTAACCCTAACCCTAAACCCTACCCTATGCCGTACCCTCACCCATACCCTATCCCATATCCTAAGCCGTAGCCTAACCCTAACACTAACCCTAACCCTAACCCTAACCCTAAACTACCCTTGACTGCTTTTGCCTCCATTAGATTTCCTAAGCACTAGTGTTTTAAGGAACAGGTTAAAAAGAAAATCCTAATGTGATTTTTTTATAATGTGATTATTCTTTATCTTATCCTAGTGACGAAAATATTCTCCATGGCTGGACCCTAAATAATATTCCTTTACGTGCTAAGTGGTATCTAGAGAGTGGGATAGGTTTAATAAATACCCTAATCCTAACGTGTACCCTAACCCTAACCCATACCCTAACCCTAACGCGTACCCTAACCCTAACCCAAACCCTAACCCTAACACGTACGCTAATCCTAACCCGTACCCTAAACCAATCCCTAACCCTAAAACTAACCCTAACCCTAACGCTAACCCTAACCCATAACCTACGCCGTACCCTCACCCGTACCCTAACCCGTATCCTAAGCCGTACCCTAACCCTAACCCTAACCCTAACCCATACGCTACGCCGCACCCTCACCCATACCCTAACCCGTATCCTAAGCCGTACCCTAACCCTAACCCTAACCCTAACCACTACCCTACACCGTACCCTATCCCATACCCTAAGCGGTACCCTAAACCTAACACTAACCGTAAACCTAACCCTAACCCCTACCCTACGCCGTACCCTCACCCGTAACCTATCCCATACCCTAAGCCGTACCCTAACCCTAAACCTAACCCTAACCTATACACTACGCCGTACCCTCACCCGTACCCTAACCCGTACCCTAAGCCGTACCCTAAACCTAACGCTAACCCTAACCCTAACCCTAACCCATACCCTACGCCGTACCCTAAACCGTACCCTAACCCGTATTCTAAGCCGTACCCTAACCATAACCAATACCCTACACAGTACCCTCAACCGTACCCTAACCCGTACCCTAAGCCGTACCCTAACCCTAACCCTAACCCTAAACTATACCCTACGCCGTAACCTCACCCGTACCCTAACCCGTACCCTAAGCCGTACCCAACCCTAACCCTAACCCTAACCCCTACCCTACGCCGTACCCTCACCCGTACCCTATCCCATACCCTAAGCCGTACCCTAAACCTAACACTAACCCTAACCCTAACCCTAACCCTAAACTACCCTTGATTGCTTTTGCCTCTATTAGATTTCCTAAGCACTAGTGTTTTAAGGAACAGGTTAAAAAGAAAATCCTAATGAGATTTTTTTATAATGTGTTTATTCTTTATCTTATCCTAGTGACTAAAATCTTCTCCATGGCTGGATCCCTAATAATATTCCTTTACGTGCTAAGTGGTATCTAGAGAGTGGGATAGGTTTAATAAATACCCTAATCCTAACGTGTACCCTAAACCTAACCCATACCCTAACCCTAACGCGTACCCTAAACCTAACCAAAACCCTAACCCGAACAAGTATGCTAATCCTAACCCGTACCCTAAACCAATCCCTAACCCTAAAACTTACCCTAACCCTAACCCTAACCCTAACCCATAACCTACGCCGTAACCTCACCCGTACCCTAACCCGTACACTAAGCCGTACCCTAACTCTAACCCTAACCCTAACCCATACGCTACGCCGCACCCTCACCCATACCCTAACCCGTATCCTAAGCCGTACCCTAACCCTAACCCTAACCGCTACCCTACGCCGTACCCTATCCCATACCCTAAGCGGTACCCTAAACCTAACACTAACCCTAAACCTAACCCTAACCCCTACCCTACGCCGTACCCTCACCGTAACCTATCCCATACCCTAAGCCGTACCCTAACCCTAAAACTAACCCTAACCCTAAACCTAACCCCTACCCTACGCCGTACCCTCACCCGTACCCTAACCCGTATCCTAAGCCGTACCCTAACCCTAACCCTAACACTAACCTTAACCCATAACCTACGCCGTACCCTCACCCGTACCCTAACACGTACCCTAAGACGTACCGTAACCCTAACCCTAACACTAACCCTAACCCTAACCCACACTCTACGCCGTACCCTAACCCGTACCCTAACACGTATCCTAAGCCGTACCCTAACCCTAACCAATACCCTACGCAGTACCCTCACCCGTACCCTAACCCGTACCCTAATCCGTACCCTAACCCTAACCCTAACAATAACCCTAACCGCTACCCTACGCCGTACCCTATCCCATACCCTAAGCGGTACCCTAAACCTAACACTAACCCTAAACCTAACCCTAACCCCTACCCTACGCCGTACCCTCACCCGTAACCTATCCCATACCCTAAGCCGTACCCTAACCCTAACACTAACCCTAACCCTAAACCTAACCCCTACCCTACGCCGTACCCTCACACGTACCCTATCCCATACCCTAAGCCGTACCCTAACCCTAACCATAACCCTAACCTATACACTACGCCATACCCTCACCCGTACCCTAACCCTTACCCTAAGCCGTACCCTAACCCTAACCCTAAACCTAACCTATACACTACACCGTACCCTCACCCGTACCCTAACCCGTATCCTAAGCCGTACCCTAACCCTAACCCTAACCCTAAACTATACCCTACGCCGTACCCTATCCCGTACCCTAACCCGTATTCTAAGCCGTACCCTAACCATAACCAATACCCTACACAGTACCCTCACCCGTTCCCTCACCCGTACCCTAAGCCATACCCTAACCCTAACCCTAACCCTAACCTATACACTACACCATACCCTCACCCGTACCCTAACCCGTACCCTAAGCCGTACCCTAACCCTAACCCTAA
Organism: Eubalaena glacialis; assembly: GCF_028564815.1. Taxonomy (NCBI): domain Eukaryota; kingdom Metazoa; phylum Chordata; class Mammalia; order Artiodactyla; family Balaenidae; genus Eubalaena; species Eubalaena glacialis. The sequence goes on along the minus strand of NW_026871298.1, from coordinate 189,818 downwards.
CCCTAAACCATACGCTATGCCGTACCCTCACCCGTACCCTAACCCGTATCCTAAGCCGTACCCTAACCCTAACCCTAACCCTAAACTATACCCTACGCCGTAACCTCACCCGTACCCTAACCCGTACCCTAAGCCGTACCCTAACCCTAACCCTAACCCTAACCCTAACCCTAACCCTAACCCTAACCCATACCGTACGCCATACCCTAACACGTACCCTAACCCGTATCCTAAGCCGTACCCTAACCCTAACCAATACCCTACGCAGTATCCTCACCCATACCCTCACCCGTACCCTAAGCCGTACCCTAACCCTAACCCTAACCCTAACCCTAACCCTAACCCCTACCCTATGCCATACCCTCACCTGTACCCTATCCCATAACCTAAGCCGTACCATAACCCTAACACTAACCCTAACCCTAACCCATAACCTACGCCGTACCCTCACCCGTACCCAAACACGTATCCTAAGCCGTACCCTAACCCTAACCCTAACCCTAACCCTAACCCATAACCTACGCCGTACCCTCACCCGTACCCTAACACGTACCCTAAGACGTACCGTAACCCTAACCCTAACACTAACCCTAACCCTAACCCACACTCTACGCCGTACCCTAACCCGTACCCTAACACGTATCCTAAGCCGTACCCTAACCCTAACCAATACCCTACGCAGTACCCTCACCCGTACCCTCACCCGTACCCTAAGCCATACCCTAACCCTAACCCTAACCCTAACCCTAACCCCTACCCTACGCCGTACCCTCACCCGTACCCTATCCCATATGCTAAGCCGTACCCTAACCCTAACAGTAACACTAACCCTAACCCTAAACCATAACCTATGCCGTACCCTCACCCGTACCCTAACCCGTATTCTAAGACGTACCGTAACCCTAACCAATACCCTACGCAGTATCCTCACCCATACCCTCACCCGTACCCTAAGCCGTACCCTAACCCTAACCCTAACCCTAACCCATACCCTTTGCCATACCCTCACCTGTACCCTATCCCATAACCTAAGCCGTACCCTAACCCTAACCCTAACCCTAACCGTAACCCATACGCTACGCCGTACCTTCACCCGTACCCTAACCTGTATCCTAAGCCGTACCCTAACCCTCACCCTAACCCTAACCCTAACCCTAACCCTAACCCTAACCCATACCCTACGCCATACCCTAACCCGTACCCTAACCCGTATCCTAATCCGTATCCTAACCCTAACCAATACCCTACGCAGTACCCTCGCCCGTACCCTCACCCGTACCCTAAGCCGTACCCTAACCCCAACCCTAACCTTAACTCTAACCCTAACCCCTACCCTACGCCGTACCCTCACCCGTACCCTATCCCATACTCTAAGCCGTACCCTAACCCTAACACTAACCCTAACCCTAACCCTAACCCTAAACCATACCCTATGCCGTACCCTCACCCGTAACCTAACCCGTACCCTAAGCCGTACCCTAACCCTAACCCTAACCTATACACTATGCCGTACCCTCACCCGTACCCTAACCCGTACCCTAAGCCGTACCCTAACTCTAACCCTAACCCTAACCCTAACCCTTACCCATACCCTGCGCCGTACCCTAACCCATACAATAACCTGTATCCTAAGCCTTAACCTAACCCTAACCAATGACCTACACAGTACCCTCACCCGTACCCTAAGCCATACTCTAACCCTAACCCTAACACTAACCCTAAACCTAAACCCTACCCTATGCCGTACCCTCACCCATACCCTATCCCATACCCTAAGCCGTACCCTAACCCTAACACTAACCCTAACCCTAACCCTAAACTACCCTTGACTGCTTTTGCCTCCATTAGATTTCCTAAGCACTAGTGTTTTAAGGAACAGGTTAAAAAGAAAATCCTAATGTGATTTTTTTATAATGTGTTTATTCTTTATCTTATCCTAGTGACGAAAATCTTCTCCATGGCTGGACCCTAAATAATATTCCTTTACGTGCTAAGTGGTATCTAGAGAGTGGGATAGGTTTAATAAATACCCTAATCCTAACGTGTACCCTAAACCTAACCCATACCCTAACCCTAACGCGTACCCTAACCCTAAACAAAACCCTAACCCGAACAAGTACGCTAATCCTAACCCGTACCCTAAACCAATCTCTAACCCTAAAACTAACCCTAACCCTAACCCTAACCCTAACCCATAACCTACGCCGTACCCTCACCCATACCCTAACCCGTACCCTAAGCCGTACCCTAACCCTAACCCTAACCCTAACCCATACGTTACGCCGCACCCTCACCCGTACCCTAACCCGTATCCTAAGCCGTACCCTAACCCTAACCCTTACCCTAACCACTACCCTACACCGTACCCTATCCCATACCCTAAGCGGTACCCTAAACCTAACACTAACCGTAAACCTAACCCTAACCCCTACCCTACGCCGTACCCTCACCCGTAACCTATCCCATACCCTAAGCCGTACCCTAACCCTAACCCTAACCCTAACCTATACACTACGCCGTACCCTCACCCGTACCCTAACCCGTACCCTAAGCCGTACCCTAAACCTAACGCTAACCCTAACCCTAACCCTAACCCATACCCTACGCCGTACCCTAAACCGTACCCTAACCCGTATTCTAAGCCGTACCCTAACCATAACCAATACCCTACACAGTACCCTCAACCGTACCCTAACCCGTACCCTAAGCCGTACCCTAACCCTAACCCTAACCCTAAACTATACCCTACGCCGTAACCTCACCCGTACCCTAACCCGTACCCTAAGCCGTACCCAACCCTAACCCTAACCCCTACCCTACGCCGTACCCTCACCCGTACCCTATCCCATAACCTAAGCCGTACCCTAAACCTAACACTAACCCTAACCCTAACCCTAACCCTAAACTACCCTTGATTGCTTTTGCCTCTATTAGATTTCCTAAGCACTAGTGTTTTAAGGAACAGGTTAAAAAGAAAATCCTAATGTGATTTTTTTATAATGTGTTTATTCTTTATCTTATCCTAGTGACTAAAATCTTCTCCATGGCTGGATCCCTAATAATATTCCTTTACGTGCTAAGTGGTATCTAGAGAGTGGGATAGGTTTAATAAATACCCTAATCCTAACGTGTACCCTAACCCTAACCCATACCCTAACCCTAACGCGTACCCTAACCCTAACCCAAAACCTAACCCTAACACGTACGCTAATCCTAACCCGTACCCTAAACCAATTCTAACCCTAATACTAACCCTAACCCTAACCCTAACCCTAACCCTTACCCTACGCCGTACCCTCACCCGTAACCTAACCCGTACCCTAAGACGTACCCTAACCCTAACCCTAACCCATACACTACGCCGTACCCTCACCCGTACCCTAACCCGTATCCTAAGCCGTACCCTAACCCTAAACCTAACCCTAACCCTAACCCTAACCCATACCCTACGCCATACCCTAACCCGTACCCTAACCCGTATCCTAAGCCATATCCTAACCCTAACCAATACCCTACGCAGTACCCTCACCCATACCCTCACCCGTACCCTAAGCCGTACCCTAACCCCAACCCTAACCCTAACTCTAACCCTAACCCCTACCCTACGCCGTACCCTCACCCGTACCCTATCCCATACTCTAAGCCGTACCCTAACCCTAACACTAACACTAACCCTAACCCTAACCCTAACCCTAAACCATACCCTATGCCGTACCCTCACCCGTAACCTAACCCGTACCCTAAGCCGTACCCTAACCCTAACCCTAACCTATACACTATGCCGTACCCTCACCCGTACCCTAACCCGTACCCTAAGCCGTACCCTAACTCTAACCCTAACCCTAACCCTAACCCTTACCCATACCCTGCGCCGTACCCTAACCCATACAATAACCTGTATCCTAAGCCTTAACCTAACCCTAACCAATGACCTACACAGTAACCTCACCCGTACCCTAAGCCATACTCTAACCCTAACCCTAACACTAACCCTAAACCTAAACCCTACCCTATGCCGTACCCTCACCCATACCCTATCCCATACCCTAAGCCGTACCCTAACCCTAACACTAACCCTAACCCTAACCCTAACCCTAAACTACCCTTGACTGCTTTTGCCTCCATTAGATTTCCTAAGCACTAGTGTTTTAAGGAACAGGTTAAAAAGAAAATCCTAATGTGATTTTTTTATAATGTGTTTATTCTTTATCTTATCCTAGTGACGAAAATCTTCTCCATGGCTGGACCCTAAATAATATTCCTTTACGTGCTAAGTGGTATCTAGAGAGTGGGATAGGTTTAATAAATACCCTAATCCTAACGTGTACCCTAAACCTAACCCATACCCTAACCCTAACGCGTACCCTAACCCTAACCAAAACCCTAACCCAAACAAGTACGCTAATACTAACCCGTACCCTAAACCAATCTCTAACCCTAAAACTAACCCTAACCCTAACCCTAACCCTAACCCATAACCTACGCCGTACCCTCACCCATACCCTAACCCGTACCCTAAGCCGTACCCTAACCCTAACCCTAACCCTAACCCATACGCTACGCCGCACCCTCACCCGTACCCTAACCCGTATCCTAAGCCGTACCCTAACCCTAACCCTAACCCTAACCACTACCCTACACCGTACCCTATCCCATACCCTAAGCGGTACCCTAAACCTAACACTAACCGTAAACCTAACCCTAAACCCTACCCTACGCCGTACCCTCACCCGTAACCTATCCCATACCCTAAGCCGTACCCTAACCCTAACCCTAACCCTAACCTATAAACTACGCCGTACCCTCACCCGTACCCTAACCCGTACCCTAAGCCGTACCCTAAACCTAACGCTAACCCTAACCCTAACCCTAACCCATACCCTACGCCGTACCCTAAACCGTACCCTAACCCGTATTCTAAGCCGTACCCTAACCATAACCAATACCCTACACAGTACCCTCAACCGTACCCTAACCCGTACCCTAAGCCGTACCCTAACCCTAACCCTAACCCTAAACTATACCCTACGCCGTAACCTCACCCGTACCCTAACCCGTACCCTAAGCCGTACCCAACCCTAACCCTAACCCTAACCCCTACCCTACGCCGTACCCTCACCCGTACCCTATCCCATACCCTAAGCCGTACCCTAAACCTAACACTAACCCTAACCCTAACCCTAACCCTAAACTACCCTTGATTGCTTTTGCCTCTATTAGATTTCCTAAGCACTAGTGTTTTAAGGAACAGGTTAAAAAGAAAATCCTAATGTGATTTTTTTATAATGTGTATATTCTTTATCTTATCCTAGTGACTAAAATCTTCTCCATGGCTGGATCCCTAATAATATTCCTTTACGTGCTAAGTGGTATCTAGAGAGTGGGATAGGTTTAATAAATACCCTAATCCTAACGTGTACCCTAAACCTAACCCATACCCTAACCCTAACGCGTACCCTAACCCTAACCAAAACCCTAACCCGAACAAGTATGCTAATCCTAACCCGTACCCTAAACCAATCCCTAACCCTAAAACTAACCCTAACCCTAACCCTAACCCTAACCCATAACCTACGCCGTAGCCTCACCCGTACCCTAACCCGTACCCTAAGCCGTACCCTAACCCTAACCAATACCCTACGCAGTACCCTCACCCGTACCCTAACCCGTACCCTAATCCGTACCCTAACCCTAACCCTAACCCTAACCCTAACCGCTACCCTACGCCGTACCCTATCCCATACCCTAAGCGGTACCCTAAACCAAACACTAACCCTAAACCTAACCCTAACCCCTACCCTACGCCGTACCCTCACCCGTAACCTATCCCATACCCTAAGCCGTACCCTAAACCTAACGCTAACCCTAACCCTAACCCTAACCCATACCCTACGCCGTACCCTAAACCGTACCCTAACCCGTATTCTAAGCCGTACCCTAACCATAACCAATACCCTACACAGTACCCTCAACCGTACCCTAACCCGTACCCTAAGCCGTACCCTAACCCTAACCCTAACCCTAAACTATACCCTACGCCGTAACCTCACCCGTACCCTAACCCGTACCCTAAGCCGTACCCAACCCTAACCCTAACCCTAACCCCTACCCTACGCCGTACCCTCACCCGTACCCTATCCCATACCCTAAGCCGTACCCTAAACCTAACACTAACCCTAACCCTAACCCTAACCCTAAACTACCCTTGATTGCTTTTGCCTCTATTAGATTTCCTAAGCACTAGTGTTTTAAGGAACAGGTTAAAAAGAAAATCCTAATGTGATTTTTTTATAATGTGTTTATTCTTTATCTTATCCTAGTGACTAAAATCTTCTCCATGGCTGGATCCCTAATAATATTCCTTTACGTGCTAAGTGGTATCTAGAGAGTGGGATAGGTTTAATAAATACCCTAATCCTAACGTGTACCCTAACCCTAACCCATACCCTAACCCTAACGCGTACCCTAACCCTAACCCAAAACCTAACCCTAACACGTACGCTAATCCTAACCCGTACCCTAAACCAATCCCTAACCCTAAAACTAACCCTAACCCTAACCCTAACCCTAACCCTTACCCTACGCCGTACCCTCACCCGTAACCTAACCCGTACCCTAAGACGTACCCTAACCCTAACCCTAACCCATACACTATGCCGTACCCTCACCCGTACCCTAACCCGTATCCTAAGCCGTACCCTAACCCTAAACCTAACCCTAACCCTAACCCTAACCCATACCCTACGCCATACCCTAACCCGTACCCTAACCCGTATCCTAAGCCATATCCTAACCCTAACCAATACCCTACGCAGTACCCTCACCCATACCCTCACCCGTACACTAAGCCGTACCCTAAGCCCAACCCTAACCCTAACTCTAACCCTAACCCCTACCCTACGCCGTACCCTCACCCGTACCCTATCCCATACTCTAAGCCGTACCCTAACCCTAACACTAACACTAACCCTAACCCTAACCCTAACCCTAAACCATACCCTATGCCGTACCCTCACCCGTAACCTAACCCGTACCCTAAGCCGTACCCTAACCCTAACCCTAACCTATACACTATGCCGTACCCTCACCCGTACCCTAACCTGTACCCTAAGCCGTACCCTAACTCTAACCCTAACCCTAACCCTAACCCTTACCCATACCCTGCGCCGTACCCTAACCCATACAATAACCTGTATCCTAAGCCTTAACCTAACCCTAACCAATGACCTACACAGTAACCTCACCCGTACCCTAAGCCATACTCTAACCCTAAACCTAACACTAACCATAAACCTAAACCCTACCCTATGCCGTACCCTCACCCATACCCTATCCCATACCCTAAGCCTTACCCTAACCCTAACACTAACCCTAACCCTAACCCTAACCCTAAACTACCCTTGACTGCTTTTGCCTCCATTAGATTTCCTAAGCACTAGTGTTTTAAGGAACAGGTTAAAAAGAAAATCCTAATGTGATTTTTTTATAATGTGTTTATTCTTTATCTTATCCTAGTGACGAAAATCTTCTCCATGGCTGGACCCTAAATAATATTCCTTTACGTGCTAAGTGGTATCTAGAGAGTGGGATAGGTTTAATAAATACCCTAATCCTAACGTGTACCCTAAACCTAACCCATACCCTAACCCTAACGCGTACCCTAACCCTAACCAAAACCCTAACCCGAACAAGTATGCTAATCCTAAACCTTACCCTAAACCAATGCCTAAACCTAAAACTAACCCTAACCCTAACCCTAACCCTAACCCATAACCTACGCCCTACCCTCACCCATACCCTAACCCGTACCCTAAGCCGTACCTTAACCCTAACCCTAACCCTAACACATACGCTACGCCGCACCCTCACCCGTACCCTAACCCGTATCCTAAGCCGTACCCTAACCCTAACCCTAACCCTAAACACTACCCTACGCCGTACCCTATCCCATACCATAAGCGGTACCCTAAACCTAACACTAACCGTAAACCTAACCCTAACCCCTACCCTACGCCGTACCCTCACCCGTAACCTATCCCATACCCTAAGCCGTACCCTAACCCTAACCCTAACCCTAACCTATACACTACGCCGTACCCTCACCCGTACCCTAACCCGTACCCTAAGCCGTACCCTAAACCTAACGCTAACCCTAACCCTAACCCTAACCCATACCCTACGCCGTACCCTAAACCGTACCCTAACCCGTATTCTAAGCCGTACCCTACCCATAACCAATACCCTACACAGTACCCTCAACCGTACCCTAACCCGTACCCTAAGCCGTACCCTAACCCTAACCCTGACCCTAAACTATACACTACGCCGTACCCTCACCCGTACCCTATCCCATACCCTAAGCCGTACCCTAACCCTAACCCTAACACTAACCCTTACCCTACGCCGTACCCTCACCCGTACCCTAACCCGTACCCAAAGCCTTACCCTAACCCTAACCCTAACCCTCACCCATACCCAACGCCGTAACCTAACCCCTATCCTAACCCGTATCCTAAGCCGTACCCTAACCCTAACCAATAACCTACGCAGTACCCTCACCAGTACCCTCACCCGTATCCTAAGCCCTACCCTAACCCTAACCCTAAACTACCCTTTACTGCTTTTGCCTCCATTAGATTTCCTAAACACTAGTGTTTTAAAGAACAGGTTAAAAAGAAAACCTTATGTGATTTTTTTATAATGTGTTTATTCTTTATCTTATCCTAGTGACTAAAATCTTCTCCATGGCTGAACCCCAAATAATAATCCTTTACGTGCTAAGTGGTATCTAGAGAGTGGGATAGGTTTAATAAATACCCTAATCCTAACGTGTACCCTAAACCTAACCCATACCCTAACCCTAACACTAACCCTAACCCTAACCCATAACCTATGCCGTACCCTCACCCGTACCCTAACCCGTATCCTAAGCCGTACCCTAACCCTAACCCTAACCCTAAACCTAACCCATAACCTACGCCGTACCCTCACCCGTACCCTAACACGTACCCTAAGACGTACCGTAACCCTAACCCTAACACTAACCCTAACCCTAACCCACACTCTACGCCGTACCCTAACCCGTACCCTAACACGTATCCTAAGCCGTACCCTATCCCTAACCAATACCCTACGCAGTACTCTCACCCGTACCCTCACCCGTACCCTAAGCCATACCCTAACCATAACCCTAACCCTAACCCTAACCCCTACCCTACGCCGTACCCTCACCCGTACCCTATCCCATACGCTAAGCTGTACCCTAACCCTAACAGTAACACTAACCCTAACCCTAACCCTAACCCATACCCTACGCCGTACACTCGCCCATAACCTAATCCGTACCCTAAGCCGTACCCTAACCCTAACCCTAACCTATACACTACGCCGTACCCTCACCCGTTCCCTAACCCGTACCCTAAGCCGTACCCTAACTCTAACCCTAACCCTAACCCTAACCCTTACCCATACCCTGCGCCGTACCCTAATCAATACAATAACCTGTATCCTAAGCCTTAACCTAACACTAACCAATGACCTACACAGTACCCTCACCCGTACCCTAAGCCATACCCTAACCCTAACCCTAACACTAACCCTAACCCTAAACCCTACCCTATGCTGTACCCTCACCCATACCCTAACCCATACCCTAAGCCGTACCCTAACCCTAACACTAACCCTAACCCTAACCTTAACCCTAAACTTCCCTTGACTGCTTTTGCCTCCATTAGATTTCCTAAGCACTAGTGTTTTAAGGAACAGGTTAAAAAGAAAATCCTAATGTGATTTTTTTATAATGTGTTTATTCTTTATCTTATCCTAGTGACGAAAATCTTCTCCATGGCTGGACCCTAAATAATATTCCTTTACGTGCTAAGTGGAATCTAGAGAGTGGGATAGGTTTAATAAATACCCTAATCCTAACGTGTACCCTAACCCTAACCCATACCCTAACCCTAATGCGTACCCTAACCCTAACCCAAACCCTAACCCTAACACGTACGCTAATCCTAACCCGTACCCTAAACCAATCCCTAACCCTAAAACTAACCCTAACCCTAACCCTAACCCTAACCCATACGCTACGCCGTACCCTCACCCATACCCTAACCCGTATCCTAAGCCGTACCCTAATCCTAAACCTAACCCTAACCTCTACCCTACGCCGTACCCTCACCCGTACCCTAACCCGTACCCAAAGCCTTACCCTAACCCTAACCTTAACCCTCACCCATACACAACGCCGTAACCTAACCCATATCCTAACCCGTATCCTAAGCCGTACCCTAACCCTAACCAATAACCTACGAAGTACCCTCACCAGTACCCTCACCCGTATCCTAAGCCCTACCCTAACCCTAACCCTAGCCCTAACCCTAAACTACCCTTTACTGCTTTTGCCTCCATTAGATTCCCTAAACACTAGTGTTTTAAGGAACAGGTTAAAAAGAAAACCTTTTGCGATTTTTTTATAATGTGTTTATTCTTTATCTTATCCTAGTGACTAAAATCTTCTCCATGGCTGAACCCCAAATAATATTCCTTTACGTGCTAAGTGGTATCTAGAGAGTGGGATAGGTTTAATAAATACCCTAATCCTAAAGTGTACCCTAAACCTAACCCATACCCTAACCCTAACGCGTACCCTAACCCTAACCAAAACACTAACCCGAACACGTATGCTAATCCTAACCCGTACCCTAAACCAATCCCTAACCCTAAAACAAACCCTAACCCTAACCCTAACCCTAACTCATAACCTACACCGTACCCTCACCCGTACCCTAACCCGTACCCTAAGCCGTACCCTAACCCTAACCCTAACCCTAACCTATACACTACGCCGTACCCTCACCCGTACCCTAACCCGTACCCTAAGACGTACCCTAACCCTAACCCTAACCCTAACACATACCCTACGCCGTACCCTAACCCGTACCCTAACCCGTATTCTAAGCCGTACCCTAAACATAACCAATACCCTACACAGTACCCTCACCCGTACCCTCACCCGTACCCTAAGCCATACCCTAACCCTAACCCTAACCCAAACCTATACACTACACCATACCCTCACCCCTACCCTAACCCGTACCCTAAGCCGTACCCTAACCCTAACCCTAACCCTAAACCATACGCTACGCCGTACCCTCACCCGTACCCTAACCCGTATCCTAAGCCGTACCCTAACCCTAACCCTAACCCTAACCCTAACCCTAACCCATACCGTACGCCATACCCTAACACGTACCCTAACCCGTATCCTAAGCCGTACCCTAACCCTAACCAATACCCTACGCAGTATCCTCACCCATACCCTCACCCGTACCCTAAGCCGTACTATAACCCTAACCCTAACCTTAACCCTAACCCTAAACCCTACCCTATGCCATACCCTCACCTGTACCCTATCCCATAACCTAAGCCGTACCATAACCCTAACACTAACCCTAACCCTAACCCATAACCTATGCCGTACCCTCACCCATACCCTAACCCGTATCCTAAGCCGTACCCTAACCCTAACCCTAACCCTAAACCTAACCCATAACCTACGCCGTACCCTCACCCGTACCCTAACACGTACCCTAAGACGTACCGTAACCCTAACCCTAACCCTAACCCTAACCCTAACCCACACTCTACGCCGTACCCTAACCCGTACCCTAACACGTATCCTAAGCCGTACCCTAACCCTAACCAATACCCTACGCAGTAACCTCACCCGTACCCTCACCCGTACCCTAACCCGTACCCTAAGCCGTACCCTAACCCTAACCCTAACCCTAAACCATACGCTACGCCGTACCCTCACCCGTACCCTAACCCGTATCCTAAGCCGTACCCTAACCCTAACCCTAACCCTAAACTATAACCTACGCCGTAACCTCACCCGTACCCTAACCCGTACCCTAAGCCGTACCCTAACCCTAACCCTAACCCTAACCTATACACTACGCCATACCCTCACTCGTACCCTAACCCGTACCCTAAGCCGTACCCTAAACCTAACCCTAACCCTAACCCTAACCCATACCGTACGCCATACCCTAACATGTACCCTAACCCATATCCTAAGCCGTACCCTAACCCTAACCAATACCCTATGCAGTATCCTCACCCATACCCTCACCCGTACCCTAAGCCGTACCCTAACCCTAACCCTAACCCTAACCCTAACCCTAACCCATACCCTATGCCATACCCTCACCTGTACCCTATCCCATAACCTAAGCCGTACCCTAACCCTAACCCTAACCCTAACCCATACGCTACGCCGTACCTTCACCCATACCCTAACCCGTATCCTAAGCCGTACCCTAACCCTAACCCTAACCCTAACCCTAACCCTAACCCATACCCTACGCCATACCCTAACCCGTACCCTAACCCGTATCCTAAGCCGTATCCTAACCCTAACCAATACCCTACGCAGTACCCTCACCCGTACCCTCACCCGTACACTAAGCCGTACCCTAACCCCCACCCTAACCCTAACTCTAACCCTAACCCCTACCCTACGCCGTACCCTCACCCGTACCCTATCCCGTACGCTAAGCCGTACCCTAACCCTAACACTAACACTAACCCTAACCCTAACCCTAACCCTAACCCATACCCTATGCCGTAACCTCACCCGTAACCTAACCCGTACCCTAAGCCGTACCCTAACCCTAACCCTAACCTATACACTATGCCGTACCCTCACCCGTACCCTTACCCGTACCCTAAGCCGTACCCTAACTCTAACCTTAACCCTAACCCTAACCCTTACCCATACCCTGCGCCGTACCCTAACCCATACAATAACCTGTATCCTAAGCCTTAACCTAACCCTAACCAATGACCTACACAGTACCCTCACCCGTACCCTAAGCCATACCCTAACCCTAACCCTAACCCTAACCCGTACCCTAAACCAAGCCCTAACCCTAAAACTAACCCTAACCCTAAACCTAACCCTAACCCATACGCTACGCCGTACCCTCACCCATACCCTAACCCGTATCCTAAGCCGTACCCTAACCCTAAACCTAACCCTAACCTCTACCCTACGCCGTACCCTCACCCGTACCCTAACCCGTACCCAAAGCCTTACCCTAACCCTAACCCTAACCCTCACCCATACCCAACCCCATAACCTAACCCATATCCTAACCCGTATCCTAAGCCGTACCCTAACCCTAACCAATAACCTACGCAGTACCCTCACCAGTACCCTCACCCGTATCCTAAGCCCTACCCTAACCCTAACCCTAACCCTAACCCTAAACTACCCTTTACTGCTTTTGCCTCCATTAGATTTCCTAAACACTAGTGTTTTAAGGAACAGGTTAAAAAGAAAACCTTATGTGATTTTTTTATAATGTGTTTATTCTTTATCTTATCCTAGTGACTAAAATCTTCTCCATGGCTGGATCCCTAATAATATTCCTTTACGTGCTAAGTGGTATCTAGAGAGTGGGATAGGTTTAATAAATACCCTAATCCTAAAGTGTACCCTAAACCTAACCCATACCCTAACCCTAACGCATACCCTAACCCTAACCAAAACCCTAACCCGAACAAGTATGCTAATCCTAACCCGTACCCAAAACCAATCCCTAACCCTAAAACTAACCCTAACCCTAACCCTAACCCTAACCCATAACCTACGCCGTACCCTCACCCGTACCCTAACCCGTATCCTAAGCCGTACCCTAACCCTAACTCTAAACTATACCCTACGCCGTAACCTCACCCGTACCCTAACCCGTACCCTAAGCCGTACCCTAACCCTAACCCTAACCCTAACCCTAACCCTAACCCATACCGTACGCCATACCCTAACACGTACCCTAACCCGTATCCTAAGCCGTACCCTAACCCTAACCAATACCCTACGCAGTATCCTCACCCATACCCTAACCCGTACCCTAAGCCGTACCCTAACCCTAACCCTAACCCTAACCCTAACCCTAACCCCTACCCTATGCCATACCCTCACCTGTACCCTATCCCATAACCTAAGCCGTACCATAACCCTAACACTAACCCTAACCCTAACCCATAGCCTACGCCGTACCCAAACCCGTACCCTAACCCGTATCCTAAGCCGTACCCTAACCCTAACCCTAACCCTAACCCTAACCCATAACCTACGCCGTACCCTCACCCGTACCCTAACACGTACCCTAAGACGTACCGTAACCCTAACCCTAACACTAACCCTAACCCTAACCCACACTCTACGGCGTACCCTAACCCGTACCCTAACACGTATCCTAAGCCGTACCCTAACCCTAACCAATACCCTACGCAGTACCCTCACCCGTACCCTCACCCGTACCCTAAGCCATACCCTAACCCTAACCCTAACCCCTACCCTACGCCGTACCCTCACCCGTACCCTATCCCATATCCTAAGCCGTACCCTAACCCTAACACTAACCCTAACCCTAACCCTAACCCTAAACTACCCTTGATTGCTTTTGCCTCTATTAGATTTCCTAAGCACTAGTGTTTTAAGGAACAGGTTAAAAAGAAAATCCTAATGTGATTTTTTTATAATGTGTTTATTCTTTATCTTATCCTAGTGACTAAAATCTTCTCCATGGCTGGATCCCTAATAATATTCCTTTACGTGCTACGTGGTATCTAGAGAGTGGGATAGGTTTAATAAATACCCTAATCCTAACGTGTACCCTAAACCTAACCCATACGCTAACCCTAACGCGTACCCTAACCCTAACCCAAAACCTAACCCTAACACGTACGCTAATCCTAACCCGTACCCTAAACCAATCCCTAACCCTAAAACTAACCCTAACCCTAACCCTAACCCTAACCCTTACCCTACGCCGTACCCTCACCCGTACCCTAACCCGTACCCTAAGACGTACCCTAACCCTAACCCTAACCCATAACCTACACCGTACCCTCACCCGTAACCTAACCCGTACCCTAAGCCGTACCCTAACCCTGACCCTAACCTATACACTACGCCGTACCCTCACCCGTACCCTAACCCGTACCCTAAGCCGTACCCTAACTCTAACCCTAACCCTAACCCTAACCCTTACCCATACCCTGCGCCGTACCCTAACCCATACAATAACCTGTATCCTAAGCCTTAACCTAACCCTAACCAATGACCTACACAGTACCCTCACCCGTACCCTAAGCCATACCCTAACCCTAACCCTAACACTAAACCTAACCCCTACCCTTCGCCGTACGCTCACCCATACCCTATGCCATACCCTAAGCCGTACCCTAACCCTAACACTAACCCTAACCCTAACCCTAACCCTAAACTACCCTTGATTGCTTTTGCCTCTATTAGATTTCCTAAGCACTAGTGTTTTAAGGAACAGGTTAAAAAGAAAATCCTAATGTGATTTTTTTATAATGTGTTTATTCTTTATCTTATCCTAGTGACTAAAATCTTCTCCATGGCTGGATCCCTACTAATATTCCTTTACGTGCTAAGTGGTATCTAGAGAGTGGGATAGGTTTAATAAATACCCTAATCCTAACGTGTACCCTAACCCTAACCTATACCCTAACCCTAACGCGTACCCTAACCCTAACCCAAAACCTAATCCTAACACGTACGATAATCCTAACCCGTACCCTAAACCAATCCCTAACCCTAAAACTAACCCTAACCCTAACCCTAACCCTAACCCTAACCCATACGCTACGCCGTACCCTCACCCGTACCCTAACCCTTATCCTAAGCCTTACCCTAACCCTAACCCTAACCCTAACCCTAACCCTAACCCATACCCTACGCCATACCCTAACCCGTACCCTAACCCGTATCCTAAGCCGTATCCTATCCCTAACCAATACCCTACGCAGTACCCTCACCCGTACCCTCACCCATACCCTAAGCCGTAACCTAACCCCAACCCTAACCCTAACTCTAACCCTAACCCCTACGCTACGCCGTACCCTCACCCGTACCCTATCCCATACGCTAAGCCGTACCCTAACCCTAACACTAACACTAACCCTAACCCTAACCCTAACCCTAACCCATACCCTACGCCGTACCCTCACCCGTAACCTAACCCGTACCCTAAGCCGTACCCTAACCCTAACCCTAACCTATACACTATGCCGTACCCTCACCCGTACCCTAACCCGTACCCTAAGCCGTACCCTAACTCTAACCCTAACCCTAACCCTTACCCATACCCTGCGCCGTACCCTAACCCATACAATAACCTGTATCCTAAGCCTTAACCTAACCCTAAACAATGACCTACACAGTACCCTCACCCGTACCCTAAGCCATACCCTAACCCTAACCCTAACACTAACCCTAACCCTAAACCCTACCCTATGCCGTACCCTCACCCATACCCTATCCCATACCCTAAGCCGTACCCTAACCCTAACACTAACCCTAACCCTAACCCTAACCCGAAACCATACGCTACGCCGTACCCTCACCCGTACCCTAACCCGTATCCTAAGCCGTACCCTAACCCTAACCCTAACTCTAAACTATACCCTACGCCGTAACCTCACCCGAACCCCAACCCGTACCCTAAGCCGTACCCTAACCCAAACCCTAACCCTAACCCTAACCCATGCCGTACGCCATACCCTAACACGTACCCTAACCCGTATCCTAAGCCGTACCCTAACCCTAACCAATACCCTATGCAGTATCCTCACCCATACCCTCACCCGTACCCTAAGCCGTACCCTAACCCTAACCCTAACCCTAACCCTAACCCCTACCCTATGCCATACCCTCACCTGTACCCTATCCCATAACCTAAGCCGTACCATAACCCTAACACTAACCCTAACCCTAACCCATAACCTACGCCGTACCCTAACCCGTATCCTAAGCCGTACCCTAACCCTAACCCTAACCCTAACCCTAACCCATAACCTACGCCGTACCCTCACCCATACCCTAACACGTACCCTAAGACGTACCGTAACCCTAACCCTAACACTAACCCTAACCCACACTCTACGCCGTACCCTAACCCGTACCCTAACACGTATCCTAAGCCGTACCCTAACCCTAACCAATACGGTACTCAGTACCCTCACCCGTACCCTCACCCGTACCCTAAGCCATACCCTAACCCTAACCCTAACCCCTACCCTACGCCGTACCCTCACCCGTACCCTATCCCATATCCTAAGCCGTACCCTAACCGTAACACTAACCCTAACCCTAACCCTAACCCTAAACTACCCTTGATTGCTTTTGCCTCTATTAGATTTCCTAAGCACTAGTGTTTTAAGGAACAGGTTAAAAAGAAAATCCTAATGTGATTTTTTTATAATGTGTTTATTCTTTATCTTATCCTAGTGACTAAAATCTTCTCCTTGGCTGGATCCCTAATAATATTCCTTTACGTGCTAAGTGGTATCTAGAGAGTGGGATAGGTTTAATAAATACCCTAATCCTAACGTTTACCCTAACCCTAACCCATACCCTAACCCTAACCCGTACCCTAACCCTAACCTAAAACCTAACCCTAACACGTACGCTAATCCTAACCCGTACACTAAACCAATCCCTAACCCTAAAACTAACCCTAACCCTAACCCTAACCCTTACCCTACGCCGTACCCTCACCCGTACCCTAACCCGTACCCTAAGACGTACCCTAAACCTAACCCTAACCCATACGCTACGCAGTACCCTCACCCGTACCCTAACCCGTATCCTAAGCCGTACCCTAACCCTAACCCTAACCCTAACCCTAACCCATACCCTACGCCATACCCTAACCCGTACCCTAACCCGTATCCTAAGCCATATCCTAACCCTAACCAATACCCTACGCAGTACCCTCACCCGTACCCTCACCCGTACCCTAAGCCGTACCCTAACGCCAACCCTAACCCTAACTCTAACCCTAACCCCTACCCTACGCTGTACCCTCACCCGTACCCTATCCCATACGCTAAGCCGTACCCTAACCCTAACACTAACACTAACCCTAACCCTAACCCTAACCCATACCCTACACCGTACCCTCACCCGTAACCTAACCCGTACCCTAAGCCGTACCCTAAATCTAACCCTAACCTATACACTACCCCGTACCCTCACCCGTACCCTAACCCGTACCCTAAGCCATACCCTAACTCTAACCCTAACCCTAACCCTAACCCTTACCCATACCCTGCGCCGTACCCTAACCCATACAATAACCTGTATCCTAAGCCTTAACCTAACCCTAACCAATGACCTACACAGTACCCTCACCCGTACCCTAAGCCATACCCTAACCCTAACCCTAACACTAACCCTAACCCTAAACCCTACCCTATGCCGTAACCTCACCCATACCCTATCCCATACCCTAAGCCGTACCCTAACCCTAAAACTAACCCTAACCCTAACTCTAACCCTAAACTACCGTTGACTGCTTTTGCCTCCATTAGATTTCCTAAGCACTAGTGTTTTAAGGAACAGGTTAAAAAGAAAATCCTAATGTGATTTTTTTATAATGTGTTTATTCTTTATCTTATCCTAGTGACGAAAATCTTCTCCATGGCTGTACCCTAAATAATATTCCTTTACGTGCTAAGTGGTATCTAGAGAGTGGGATAGGTTTAATAAATACCCTAATCCTAACGTGTACCCTAACCCTAACCCACACCTTAACCCTAATGCGTACCCTAACCCTAACCCAAACCCTAACCCTAACACGTACGCTAATCCTAACCCGTACCCTAAACCAATCCCTAACCCTAAAACTAACCCTAACCCTAACCCATACGCTACGCCGTACCCTCACACATACCTTAACCCGTATCCTAAGCCGTACCCTAACCCTAAACCTAACCCTAACCTCTACCCTACGCCGTACCATCACCCGTACCCTCACCCGTACCCAAAGCCTTACCCTAACCCTAACCCTAACCCTCAACCATACCCAACACCGTAACCTAACCCATATCCTAACCCGTATCCTAAGCCGTACCCTAACCCTAACCAATAACCTACGCAGTACCCTCACCAGTACCCTCACCCGTATCCTAAGCCCTACCCTAACACTAACCCTAACCCTAACCCTAAACTACACTTTACTGCTTTTGCCTCCATTAGATTTCCTAAACACTAGTGTTTTAAGGAACAGGTTAAAAAGAAAACCTTATGTGATTTTTTTATAATGTGTTTATTCTTTATCTTATCCTAGTGACTAAAATCTTCTCCATGGCTGAACCCCAAATAATATTCCTTTACGTGCTAAGTGGTATCTAGAGAGTGGGATAGGTTTAATAAATACCCTAATCCTAAAGTGTACCCTAAACCTAACCCATACCCTAACCCTAACGCGTACCCTAACCCTAACCAAAACCCTAACCCGAACACGTATGCTAATCCTAACCCGTACCCTAAACCAATCCCTAACCCTAAAACTAACCCTAACCCTAACCCTAACCCATAACCTACACCGTACCCTCACCCGTACCCTAACCCGTACCCTAAGCCGTACCCTAACCCTAACCCTAACCCTAAACCATACGCTACGCCGTACCCTCACCCGTACCCTAACCCGTATCCTAAGCCGTACCCTAACCCTAACCCTAACCCTAAACTATACCCTACGCCGTAACCTCACCCGTACCCTAACCCGTACCCTAAGCCGTACCCTAACCCTAACCCTAACCCTAACCCTAACCCTAACCCATACCGTACGCCATACCCTAACCCTAACCCTAACCCGTATCCTAAGCCGTACCCTAACCCTAAACCTAACCCTAACATCTACCCTACACCGTACCCTCACCCGTACCCTAACCCGTACCCAAAGCCTTACCCTAACCCTAACCCTAAACCTAACCCTAACCGCTACCCTACGCAGTACACTATCCCATACCCTAAGCGGTACCCTAACCCTAACACTAACCCTAAACCTAACCCTAACCCCTACCCTACGCCGTACCCTCAACCGTAACCTATCCCATACCCTAAGCCGTACCCTAACCCTAACACTAACCCTAACCCTAAACCTAAACCCTAACCTAAGCCGTACCCTCACCCCTACCCTATGCCATACCCTAAGCCGTACCCTAACCCTAACCCTAACCCTAACCTATACACTACGCCATACCCTCACCCGTACCCTAACCCGTACCCTAAGCCGTACCCTAACCCTAACCCTAACCCTGACCTATACACTACGCCGTACCCTCACCCGTACCCTAACCCGTACCCTAAGCCATACCCTAACCCTAACCCTAACCCTAACCCTAACCCATACCCTACGCCGTACCCTAACCCGTACCCTAACCCGTATTCTAAGCCGTACCCTAACCATAACCAATACCCTACACAGTACCCTCACCCGTACCCTCACCCGTACCCTAAGCCATACCCTAACCCTAACCCTAACCCTAACCTATACACTACGCCATACCCTCACCCGTACCCTAACCCGTACCCTAAGCCGTACCCTAACCCTAACCCTAACCCTAAACCATACGCTACGCCGTACCCTCACCCGTACCCTAACCCGTATCCAAAGCCGTACCCTAACCCTAACCCTAACCCTAAACTATACCCTACGCCGTAACCTCATCCGTACCCTAACCCGTACCCTAAGCCGTACCCTAACCCTAACCCTAACCCTAACCCTAACCCTAACCCATACCGTACGCCATACCCTAACACGTACCCTAACCCGTATCCTAAGCCGTACCCTAACCCTAACCAATACCTTACGCAGTATCCTCACCCATACCCTCACCCGTACCCTAAGCCGTACCCTAACCCTAACCCTAACCCTAACCCTAACCCTAACCCCTACCCTATGCCATACCCTCACCTGTACCCAATCCCATAACCTAAGCCGTACCATAACCCTAACACTAACCCTAACCCTAACCCCTAACCTACGCCGTACCCTCACCCATACCCTAACCCGTATCCTAAGCCGTACCCTAACCCTAACCCTAACCCTAAACCTAACCCATAACCTACGCCGTACCCTCACCCGTACCCTAACACGTACCCTAAGACGTACTGTAACCCTAACCCTAACACTAACCCTAACCCTAACCCACACTCTACGCCGTATCCTAACCCGTACCCTAACACGTATCCTAAGCCGTACCCTAACCCTAAGCAATACCCTACGCAGTACCCTCACCCGTACCCTCACCCGTACCCTAAGCCATACCCTAACCCTAACCCTAACCCTAACCCTAAGCCCTACCCTACGCCGTACCCTCACCCGTACCCTATCCCATATGCTAAGCCGTACCCTAACCCTAACACTAACACTAACCCTAACCCTAACCCTAACTCATACCCTACGCCGTACCCTCACCCGTACCCTATCCCATATGCTAAGCCGTACCCTAACCCTAACACTAACACTAACCCTAACCCTAACCCTAACCTATACACTACGCCGTACCCTCACCCGTACCCTAAGCCGTACCCTAACTCTAACCCTAACCCTAACCCTAACCCTTACCCATACCCTGCGCCGTACCCTAACCCATACAATAACCTGTATCCTAAGCCTTAACCTAACCCTAACCAATGACCTACACAGTACCCTCACCCGTACCCTAAGCCGTACCCTAACCCTAACCCTAACACTAACCCTAACCCTAAACCCTACCCTATGCCGTACCCTCACCCATACCCTATCCCATACCCTAAGCTGTACCCTAACCCTAACACTAACCCTAACCCTAACCCTAAACTACCCTTGACTGCTTTTGCCTCCATTAGATTTCCTAAGCACTACTGTTTTAAGGAACAGGTTAAAAAGAAAATCCTAATGTGATTTTTTTATAATGTGTTTATTCTTTATCTTATCCTAGTGACGAAAATCTTCTCCATGGCTGGACCCCAAATAATAATCCTTTACGTGCTAAGTGGTATCTAGAGAGTGGGATAGGTTTAATAAATACCCTAATCCTAACGTGTACCGTAACCCTAACCCACACCCTAACCCTAATGCGTACCCTAACCCTAACCCAAACCCTAACCCTAACACGTACGCTAATCCTAACCCGTACCCTAAACCAATCCCTAACCCTAAAACTAACCCTAACCCTAACCCTAACCCTAACCCATACGCTACGCCGTACCCTCACCCATACCCTAACCCGTATCCTAAGCCGTACCCTAACCCTAAACCTAACCCTAACCTCTACCCTACGCCGTACCCTCACCCGTACCCTAACCCGTACCCAAAGCCTTACCCTAACCCTAACCTTAACCCTCACCCATACCCAACGCCGTAACCTAACCCATATCCTAACCCGTATCCTAAGCCGTACCCTAACCCTAACCAATAACCTACGCAGTACCCTCACCAGTACCCTCACCCGTATCCTAAGCCCTACCCTAACCCTAACCCTAACCCTAACCCTAAACTAACCTTTACTGCTTTTGCCTCCATTAGATTTCCTAAACATTAGTGTTTTAAGGAACAGGTTAAAAAGAAAACCTTATGTGATTTTTTTATAATGTGTTTATTCTTTATCTTATCCTAGTGACTAAAATCTTCTCCATGGCTGAACCCCAAATAATAATCCTTTACGTGCTAAGTGGTATCTAGAGAGTGGGATAGGTTTAATAAATACTCTAATCCTAAAGTGTACCCTAAACCTAACCCATACCCTAACCCTAACGCGTACCCTAACCCTAACCAATACCCTAACCCGAACACGTATGCTAATCCTAACCCGTACCCTAAACCAATCCCTAACCATAAAACTAACCCTTACCCTAACCCTAACCCTAACCCTAACCCCTACCCTATGCCATACCCTCACCTGTACCCTATCCCATAACCTAAGCTGTACCATAACCCTAACACTAACCCTAACCCTAACCCATAACCTACGCTGTACCCTCACCCGTACCCTAACCCGTATCCTAAGCCGTACCCTAACCCTAACCCTAACCCTAACCCATAACCTACGCCGTACCCTCACCCGTACCCTAACACGTACCCTAAGACGTACCGTAACCCTAACCCTAACAGTAACCCTAACCCTAACCCACACTCTACGCCGTACCCTAACCCGTACCCTAACACGTATCCTAAGCCGTACCCTAACCCTAACCAATACCCTACGCAGTACCCTCACCCGTACCCTCACCCGTACCCTAAGCCATACCCTAACCCCAACCCTAACCCTAACCCTAACCCCTACCCTATGCCGTACCCTCACCCGTACCCTATCCCATACCCTAAGCCGTACCCTAACCCTAACACTAACCCTAACCCTAACCCTAACCCTAAACTACCCTTGATTGCTTTTGCCTCTATTAGATTTCCTAAGCACTAGTGTTTTAAGGAACAGGTTAAAAAGAAAATCCTAATGTGATTTTTTTATAATGTGTTTATTCTTTATCGTATCCTAGTGACTAAAATCTTCTCCATGGCTGGATCCCTAATAATATTCCTTTACGTGCTAAGAGGTATCTAGAGAGTGGGATAGGTTTAATAAATACCCTACTCCTAACGTGTACCGTAACCCTAACCCATACCCTAACCCTAACGCGTACCCTAACCCTAACCCAAAACCTAACCCTAACACGTACACTAATCCTAACCTGTACCCTAAACCAATCCCTAACCCTAAAACTAACCCTAACCCTAACCCTAACCCTAACCCTAACCCTAACCCTAACCCTAACCCTAACCCATACGCTACGCCGTACCCTCACCCGTACCCTAACCCGTATCCTAAGCCGTACCCCAACCCTAACCCTAACCCTAACCCTAACCCTAACCCATACCCTACGCCATACACTAACCCGTACCCTAACCCGTATCCTAAGCCGTATCCTAACCCTAACCAATACCCTACGCAGTACCCTCACCCGTACCCTCACCCGTACCCTAAGCCGTACCCTAACCCCAACCCTAACCCTAACTCTAACCCTAACCCCTACCCTACGCCGTACCCTCACCCGTACCCTATCCCATACGCTAAGCCGTACCCTAACCCTAACACTAACACTAACCCTAACCCTAACCCATACCCTACGCCGTACCCTCACCCGTAACCTAAACCGTACCCTACGCCGTACCCTAACCCTAACCCTAACCTATACACTACGCCGTACCCTCACCCGTACCCTAACCCGTACCCTAAGCCGTACCCTAACTCTTACCCTAACCCTAACCCTAACCCTTACCCATACCCTGTGCCGTACACTAACCCATACAATAACCTGTATCCTAAGCCTTAACCTAACACTAACCAATGCCCTACACAGTACCCTCACACGTACCCTAAGCCATACCCTAACCCTAACCCTAACCCT
Source organism: Eubalaena glacialis (assembly GCF_028564815.1). Lineage (NCBI taxonomy): Eukaryota > Metazoa > Chordata > Mammalia > Artiodactyla > Balaenidae > Eubalaena > Eubalaena glacialis. The sequence goes on along the minus strand of NW_026871298.1, from coordinate 165,541 downwards.
AACCCTAACCCATACCGTACGCCATACCCTAACCCTAACCCTAACCCGTATCCTAAGCCGTACCCTAACCCTAACCAATACCCTACGCAGTATCCTCACCCATACCCTCACCCGTACCCTAAGCCGTACCCTAACCCTAACCCTAACCCTAACCCTAACCCCTACCCTATGCCATACCCTCACCTGTACCCTATCCCATAACCTAAGCCGTACCATAACCCTAACACTAACCCTAACCCTAAACCATAAACTACGCCGTACCCTCACCCGTACCCTAACCCGTATCCTAAGCCGTACCCTAACCCTAACCCTAACCCTAACCCTAACCCATAACCTACGCCGTACCCTCACCCATACCCTAACACGTACCCTAAGACGTACCGTAACCCTAACCCTAACACTAACCCTAACCCTAACCCACACTCTACGCCGTACCCTAACCCGTACCCTAACACGTATCCTAAGCCGTACCCTAACCCTAAGCAATACCCTATGCAGTACCCTCACCCGTACCCTCACCCGTACCCTAAGCCATACCCTAACCCTAACCCTAACCCTAACCCTAACCCCTACCGTACGCCGTACCCTCACCCGTATCCTATACCATACCCTAAGCCGTACCCTAACCCTAACACTAACCCTAACCCTAACCCTAACTCATACCCTACGCCGTACCCTCACCAGTACCCTATCCCATATGCTAAGCCGTACCCTAACCCTAACACTAACACTAACCCTAACCCTAACCCTAACCTATACACTACGCCGTACCCTCACCCGTACCCTAAGCCGTACCCTAACTCTAACCCTAACCCTAACCCTAACCCTTACCCATACCCTGCACCGTACCCTAACCCATACAATAACCTGTATCCTAAGCCTTAACCTAACCCTAACCAATGACCTACACAGTACCCTCACCCGTACCCTAAGCCGTACCCTAACCCTAACCCTAACACTAACCCTAACCCTAAACCCTACCCTATGCCGTACCCTCACCCATACCCTATCCCATACCCTAAGCCGTACCCTAACCCTAACACTAACCCTAACCCTAACCCTAAACTACCCTTGACTGCTTTTGCCTCCATTAGATTTCCTAAGCACTACTGTTTTAAGGAACAGGTTAAAAAGAAAATCCTAATGTGATTTTTTTATAATGTGTTTATTCTTTATCTTATCCTAGTGACGAAAATCTTCTCCATGGCTGGACCCCAAATAATAATCCTTTACGTGCTAAGTGGTATCTAGAGAGTGGGATAGGTTTAATAAATACCCTAATCCTAACGTGTACCCTAACACTAACCCACACCCTAACCCTAATGCGTACCCTAACCCTAACCCAAACCCTAACCCTAACACGTACGCTAATCCTAACCCGTACCCTAAACCAATCCCTAACCCTAAAACTAACCCTAACCCTAACCCTAACCCTAACCCATACGCTACGCCGTACCCTCACCCATACCCTAACCCGTATCCTAAGCCGTACCCTAACCCTAAACCTAACCCTAACCTCTACCCTACGCCATACCCTCACCCGTACCCTAACCCGTACCCAAAGCCTTACCCTAACCCTAACCTTAACCCTCACCCATACCCAACGCCGTAACCTAACCCATATCCTAACCCGTGTCTTAAGCCGTACCCTAACCCTAACCAATAACCTACGCAGTACCCTCACCAGTACCCTCACCCGTATCCTAAGCCCTACCCTAACCCTAACCCTAACCCTAACCCTAAACTAACCTTTACTGCTTTTGCCTCCATTAGATTTCCTAAACACTAGTGTTTTAAGGAACAGGTTAAAAAGAAAACCTTATGTGATTTTTTTATAATGTGTTTATTCTTTATCTTATCCTAGTGACTAAAATCTTCTCCATGGCTGAACCCCAAATAATAATCCTTTACGTGCTAAGTGGTATCTAGAGAGTGGGATAGGTTTAATAAATACCCTAATCCTAAAGTGTACCCTAAACCTAACCCATACCCTAACCCTAACCCTAACCCTAACCCTAACCCTAACCCCTACCCTATGCCATACCCTCACCTGTACCCTATCCCATAACCTAAGCTGTACCATAACCCTAACACTAACCCTAACCCTAACCCATAACCTACGCTGTACCCTCACCCGTACCCTAACCCGTATCCTAAGCCGTATCCTAACCCTAACCCTAACCCTAACCCATAACCTACGCCGTACCCTCACCCGTACCCTAACACGTACCCTAAGACGTACCGTAACCCTAACCCTAACAGTAACCCTAACCCTAACCCACACTCTACGCCGTACCCTAACCCGTACCCTAACACGTATCCTAAGCCGTACCCTAACCCTAACCAATACCCTACGCAGTACCCTCACCCGTACCCTCACCCGTACCCTAAGCCATACCCTAACCCCAACCCTAACCCTAACCCTAACCCCTACCCTATGCCGTACCCTCACCCGTACCCTATCCCATACCCTAAGCCGTACCCTAACCCTAACACTAACCCTAACCCTAACCCTAACCCTAAACTACCCTTGATTGCTTTTGCCTCTATTAGATTTCCTAAGCACTAGTGTTTTAAGGAACAGGTTAAAAAGAAAATCCTAATGTGATTTTTTTATAATGTGTTTATTCTTTATCGTATCCTAGTGACTAAAATCTTCTCCATGGCTGGATCCCTAATAATATTCCTTTACGTGCTAAGAGGTATCTAGAGAGTGGGATAGGTTTAATAAATACCCTAATCCTAACGTGTACCCTAACCCTAACCCGTACCCTAACCCTAACGCGTACCCTAACCCTAACCCAAAACCTAACCCTAACACGTACGCTAATCCTAAACTGTACCCTAAACCAATCCCTAACCCTAAAACTAACCCTAACCCTAACCCTAACCCTAACCCTAACCCTAACCCTAACCCATACGCTACGCCGTACCCTCACCCGTACCCTAACCCGTATCCTAAGCCGTACCCTAACCCTAACCCTAACCCTAACCCTAACCCTAACCCATACCCTACGCCATACCGTACCCTAACCCGTATCCTAAGCCGAATCCTAACCCTAACCAATACCCTACGCAGTACCCTCACCCGTACCCTCACCCGTAGCCTAAGCCGTACCCTAACCCCAACCCTAAACCTAACTCTAACCCTAAACCCTACCCTACGCCGTACCCTCACCCGTACCCTATCCCATACACTAAGCCGTACCCTAACCCTAACACTAACACTAACCCTAACCCTAACCCATACCCTACGCCGTACCCTCACTCGTAACCTAAACCGTACCCTAAGCCGTACCCTAACCCTAACCCTAACCTATACACTACGCCGTACCCTCACCCGTACCCTAAGCCGTACCCTAAGCCGTACCCTAACTCTTACCCTAACCCTAACCCTAACCCTTACCCATACCCTGTGCCGTACACTAACCCATACAATAACCTGTATCCTAAGCCTTAACCTAACCCTAACCAATGCCCTACACATTACCCTCACTCGTACCCTAAGCCATACCCTAACCCTAACCCTAACACTAACCCTAACCCTAAACCCTACCCTATGCCGTACCCTCACCCATACCCTATCCCATACCCTAAGACGTACCCTAACCCTAACACTAACCCTAACCCTAACCCTAACCCTAAACTACCCTTGACTGCTTTTGCCTCCATTAGATTTCCTAAGCACTAGTGTTTTAAGGAACAGGTTAAAAAGAAAATCCTAATGTGATTTTTTTATAATGTGTTTATTCTTTATCTTATCCTAGTGACGAAAATCTTCTCCATGGCTGGACCCTAAATAATATTCCTTTACGTGCTAAGTGGTAAGTAGAGAGTGGGATAGGTTTAATAAATACCCTAATCCTAACGTGTACCCTAACCCTAACCCACACCCTAACCCTAATGCGTACCCTAACCCTAACCCAAACCCTAACCCTAACACGTACGCTAATCCTAACCCGTACCCTAAACCAATCCCTAACCCTAAAACTAACCCTAACCCTAACCCTAACCCTAACCCATAAGCTACGCCGTACCCTCACCCATACCCTAACCCGTATCCTAAGCCGTACCCTAAACCTAAACCTAACCCTAACCTCTACCCTACGCCGTACCCTCACCCGTACCCTAACCCGTACCCAAAGCCTTACCCTAACCCTAACCCTAACCCTCACCCATACCCAACGCCATAACCTAACCCATATCCTAACCCGTATCCTAAGCCGTACCCTAACCCTAACCAATAACCTACGCAGTACCCTCACCAGTACCCTCACCCGTATCCTAAGCCCTACCCTAACCCTAACCCTAACCCTAACCCTAAACTACCCTTTACTGCTTTTGCCTCCATTAGATTTCCTAAACACTAGTGTTTTAAGGAACAGGTTAAAAAGAAAACCTTATGTGATTTTTTTATAATGTGTTTATTCTTTATCTTATCCTAGTGACTAAAATCTTCTCCATGGCTGAACCCCAAATAATAATCCTTTACGTGCTAAGTGGTATCTAGAGAGTGGGATAGGTTTAAAAAATACCCTAATCCTAAAGTGTACCCTAAACCTAACCCATACCCTAACCCTAACGTGTACCCTAACCCTAACCAAAACCCTAACCCGAACAAGTATGCTAATCCTAACCCGTACCCTAAACCAATCCCTAACCCTAAAACTAACCCTAACCCTAACCCTAACCCTAACCCATAACCTACGCCGTACCCTCACCCGTACCCTAACCCGTGCCCTAAGCCGTACCCTAACCCTAACCCTAACCCTAACCCATACGCTACGCCGTACCCTCACCCGTACCCTAACCCGTATCCTAAGCCGTACCCTAACCCTAACCCTAACCGCTACCCTACGCCGTACCCTATCCCATACCCTAAGCGGTACCCTAAACCTAACACTAACCCTAACCCTAACCCTAACCCATACCCTACGCCGTACCCTCACCCGTACCCTAACCCGTATCCTAAGCCGTACCCTAACCCTAACCCTAACCCTAACCCTAACCCTAACCCATACCCTACGCCATACCCTAACCCGTACCCTAACCCGTATCCTAAGCCGTATCCTAACCCTAACCAATACCCTACGCAGTATCCTCACCCATACCCTCACCCGTACCCTAAGCCGTACCCTAACCCTAACCCTAACCCTAACCCTAACCCATAACCTACGCCGTGCCCTCATCTGTACCCTAACACGTACCCTAAGACGTACCGTAACCCTAACCCTAACACTAACCCTAACCCTAACCCACACTCTACGGCGTACCCTAACCCGTACCCTAACACGTATCCTAAGCCGTACCCTAACCCTAACCAATACCCTACGCAGTACCTTCACCCGTACCCTCACCCGTAACCTAACCCGTACCCTAAGCCATACCCTAACCCTAACCCTAACCTATACACTACGCCGTACCCTCACCCGTACCCTAACCCGTAACTTAAGCCGTACCCTAACTCTAACCCTAACCCTAACCCTAACCCTTACCCATACCCTGCGCCGTACCCTAACCCATACAATAACCTGTATCCTAAGCCTTAACCTAACCCTAACCAATGACCTACACAGTACCCTCACCCGTACCCTAAGCCATACCCTAACCCTAACCCTAACACTAACCTTAACCCTAAACCCTACCCTATGCCGTATCCTCACCCATACCCTATCCCATACTCTAAGCCGTACCCTAACCCTAACCCTAACCCTAACCCAAACCCTAACCCTAACACGTACGCTAATCCTAACCCGTACCCTAAACCAATCCCTAACCCTAAAACTAACCCTAACCCTAACCCTAACCCTCACCCATACCCAACGCCGTAACCTAACCAATATCCTAACCCGTATCCTAAGCCGTACCCTAACCCTAACCAATAACCTATGCAGTACCCTCACCAGTACCCTCACCCGTATCCTAAGTCCTACCCTAACCCTAACCCTGACCCTAACCCTAAAATACCCTTTACTGCTTTTGCCTCCATTAGATTTCCTAAACACTAGTGTTTTAAGGAACAGGTTAAAAAGAAAACCTTATGTGATTTTTTTATAATGTGTTTATTCTTTATCTTATCCTAGTGACTAAAATCTTCTCTATGGCTGAACCCCAAATAATATTCCTTTACGTGCTAAGTGGTATCTAGAGAGTGGGATAGGTTTAATAAATACCCTAATCCTAAAGTGTACCCTAAACCTAACCCATACCCTAACCCTAACGCGTACCCTAACCCTAACCAAAACCCTAACCCGAACACGTATGCTAATCCTAACCCGTACCCTAAACCAATCCCTAACCCTAACCCTAACCCTAATCCATAACCTACACCGTACCCTCACCCGTAACCTAACCCGTACCGTAAGCCATACCCTAACCCTAACCCTAACCCTAAACCATAGGCTACGCCGTACCCTCACCCGTACCCTAACCCGTATCCTAAGCCGTACCCTAACCCTAAACCTAACCCTAAACTATACCCTACGTCGTAACCTCACCCGTACCCTAACCCGTACCCTAAGCCGTACCCTAACCCTAACCCTAACCCTAACCCTAACCCTAACCCTAACCCATACCGTACGCCATACCCTAACATGTACCCTAACCCATATCCTAAGCCGTACCCTAACCCTAACCAATACCCTACGCAGTATCCTCACCCATACCCTCACCCGTACCCTAAGCCGTACCCTAACCCTTACCCTAACCCTAACCCTAACCCTAACCCCTACACTATGCCATACCCTCACCTGTACCCTATCCCATAACCTAAGCCGTACCATAACCCTAACACTAACCCTAACCCTAAACCATAACCTATGCCGTACCCTCACCCGTACACTAACCCGTATCCTAAGCCGTACCCTAACCCTAACCCTAACCCTAACCCTAACCCATAACCTACGCCGTACCCTCACCCGTACCCTAACACGTACCCTAAGACGTACCGTAACCCTAACGCTAACACTAACCCTAACCCTAACCCACACTCTACGCCGTACCCTAACCCGTACCCTAACACGTATCCTAAGCCGTACCCTAACCCTAAGCAATACCCTACGCAGTACCCTCACCCGTACCCTCACCCATACCCTAAGCCATACCCTAACCCTAACCCGAAACCTAACCCTAACCCCTAACCTACGCCGTACCCTCACCCGTATCCTATCCCATTCCCTAAGCCGTACCCTAACCCTAACACTAACCCTAACCCTAACCCTAACCTTAAACTACCCTTGATTGCTTTTGCCTTTATTAGATTTCCTAAGCACTAGTGTTTTAAGGAACAGGTTAAAAAGAAAATCCTAATGTGATTTTTTTATAATGTGTTTATTCTTTATCTTATCCTAGTGACTAAAATCTTCTCCATGGCTGGATCCCTAATAATATTCCTTTACGTGCTAAGTGGTATCTAGAGAGTGGGATAGGTTTAATAAATACCCTAATCCTAACGTGTACCCTAACCCTAACCCATACCGTAACCCTAACGCGTACCCTAACCCTAACCCAAAATCTAACCCTAACACGTATGCTAATCCTAACCCGTACCCTAAACCAATCCCTAACCCTAAAACTAACCCTAACCCTAACCCTAACCCTAAACCTTACCCTACGCCGTACCCTCACCCGTACCCTAACCCGTACCCTAAGACGTACCCTAAACCTAACCCTAACCCATACGCTACGCCATACCCTCACCCGTACCCTAACCCGTATCCTAAGCCGTACCCTAAACCGAAAACTAACCCTAACCTCTACCCTACGCCGTACCGTCACCCGTACCCTAACCCGTACCCAAAGCCTTACCCTAACCCTAACCCTAACCCTCACCCATACCCAACGCCGTAACCTAACCCATATCCTAACCCGTATCCTAAGCCGTACCCTAACCCTAACCAATAACCTACGCAGTACCCTCACCAGTACCCTCACCCGTATCCTAAGCCCTACCCTAACCCTAACCCTTACCCTAACCCTAAAATACCCTTTACTGCTTTTGCCTCCATTAGATTTCCTAAACACTAGTGTTTTAAGGAACAGGTTAAAAAGAAAACCTTATGTGATTTTTTTATAATGTGTTTATTCTTTATCTTATCCTAGTGACTAAAATCTTCTCCATGGCTGAACCCCAAATAATAATCCTTTACGTGCTAAGTGGTATCTAGAGAGTGGGATAGGTTTAATAAATACCCTAATCCTAAAGTGTACCCTAAACCTAACCCATACCCTAACCCTAACGTGTACCCTAACCCTAACCAAAACCCTAACCCGAACAAGTATGCTAATCCTAACCCGTACCCTAAACCAATCCCTAACCCTAAAACTAACCCTAACCCTAACCCTAACCCTAACCCATAACCTACGCCGTACCCTCACCCGTACCCTAACCCGTACCCTAAGCCGTACCCTAACCCTAACCCTAACCCTAACCCATACGCTACGCCGTACCCTCACCCGTACCCTAAACCGTATCCTAAGCCGTACCCTAACCCTAACCCTAACCCTAACCCTAACCGCTACCCTACGCTGTACCCTATCCCATACCCTAAGCGGTACCCTAAACCTAACACTAACCCTAAACCTAACCCTAACCCTTACCCTACGCCGTACCCTCACCTGTAACCTATCCCATACCCTAAGCCGTACCCTAACCCTAACACTAACCCTAACCCTAAACCTAACCCCTACCCTACGCCGTACCCTCACCCGTACCCTATCCCATACCCTAAGCCGTACCCTAACCCTAACCCTAACCCTAACATATACACTACGCCATACCCTCACCCGTACCCTAACCCGTACCCTAAGCCGAACCCTAACCCTAACACTAACCCTAACCTATACACTACTCCTTATCCTCACCCGTACCCTAAGCCGTACCCTAAGCCGTACCCTAACCCTAACCCTAACCCTAACCCTAAACCTAACCCTAACCCATACCGTACGCCATACCCTAACACGTACCATAACACTTATCCTAAGCCGTACCCTAACCCTAACCAATAGCCTACAGAGTACCCTCACCCAAACCCTCACCCGTACCCTAAGCCGTACCCTAACCCTAACCCTAACCCTAACCCTAACCCTAACCCCTACCCTATGCCATACCCTCACCTGTACCCTATCCCGTAACCTAAGCCGTACCATAACCCTAACACTAACCCTAAACCTAACCCATAACCTACGCCGTACCCTCACCCGTACCCTAACCCGTATCCTAAGCCGTACCCTAAACCTAACCCTAACACTAACCCTAACCCTAACCCATAACCTACGCCGTACCCTCACCCGTACCCTAACACGTACCCTAAGACGTACCGTAACCCTAACCCTAACACTAACCCTAACCCTAACCCACACTCTACGCCGTACCCTAACCCGTACCCTAACACGTATCCTAAGCCATACCCTAACCCTAACCAATACCCTACGCAGTACCCTCACCCGTACCCTCACCCGTACCTTAAGCCATACCCTAACTCTAACCCTAACCCTAACCCTAACCCCTACCCTATGCCGTACCCTCACCCGTACCCTATCCCATACGCTAAGCCGTACCCTAACCCTAACACTAACACTAACCCTAACCCTAACCCTAACCCTTACCCTAAACTACCCTTGACTGCTTTTGCCTCCATAAGATTTCCTAAGCACTAGTGTTTTAAGGAACAGGTTAAAAAGAAAATCCTAATGTGATTTTTTTATAATGTGTTTATTCTTTATCTTATCCTAGTGACGAAAATCTTCTCCATGGCTGGATCCTAAATAATATTCCTTTACGTGCTAAGTGGTATCTAGAGAGTGGGATAGGTTTAATAAATACCCTAATCCTAACGTGTACCCTAACCCTAACCCACACCTTAACCCTAATGCGTACTCTAACCCTAACCCAAACCCTAACCCTAACACGTACGCTAATCCTAACCCGTACCCTAAACCAATCCCTAACCCTAAAACTAACCCTAACCCTTACCCTAAACCTAACCCATACGCTACGCCGTACCCTCACCCATACCCTAACCCGTATCATAAGCCGTACCTTAACCCTAAACCTAACCCTAACCTCTACCCTACGCCGTACCCTCACCCGTACCCTAACCCTTACCCAAAGCCTTACCCTAACCCTAACCCTAACCCTCACCCATACCCAACGCCGTAACCTAACCCATATCCTAACCCGTATCCTAAGCCGTACCCTAACCCTAACCAATAACCTACGCAGTACCCTCACCAGTACCCTCACCCGTATCCTAAGTCCTACCCTAACCCTAACCCTAACCCTAAACTACCCTTTACTGCTTTTGCCTATATTAGATTTCCTAAACACTAGTGTTTTAAGGAACAGGTTAAAAAGAAAACCTTATGTGATTTTTTTATAATGTGTTTATTCTTTATCTTATCCTAGTGACTAAAATCTTCTCCATGGCTGAACCCCAAATAATATTCCTTTACGTGCTAAGTGGTATCTAGAGAGTGGGATAGGTTTAATAAATACCCTAATCCTAAAGTGTACCCTAAACCTAACCCATACCCTAACCCTAACGCGTACACTAACCCTAACCAAAACCCTAACCCGAACACGTATGCTAATCCTAACCCGTACCCTAAACCAATCCCTAACCCTAAAACTAACCCTAACCCTAACCCTAACCCTAATCCATAACCTACACCGTACCCTCACCCGTACCCTAACCCGTACCCTAAGCCGTACCCTAACCCTAACCCTAACCCTAAACCATACGCTACGCCGTACCCTCACCCGTACCCTAACCCGTATCCTAAGCCGTACCCTAACCCTAACCCTAACCCTAAACTATACCCTACGCCGTAACCTCACCCGTACCCTAACCCGTACCCTAAGCCGTACCCTAACCCTAACCCTAACCCTAACCCTAACCCTAACCCTAACCCATACCGTACGCCATACCCTAACACGTACCCTAACCCATATCCTAAGCCGTACCCTAACCCTAACCAATACCCTACGCAGTATCCTCACCCATACCCTCACCCGTACCCTAAGCCGTACCCTAACCCTTACCCTAACCCTAACCCTAACCCTAACCCCTAACCTATGCCATACCCTCACCTGTACCCTATCCCATAACCTAAGCCGTACCATAACCCTAACACTAACCCTAACCCTAAACCATAACCTATGCCGTACCCTCACCCGTACACTAACCCGTATCCTAAGCCGTACCCTAACCCTAACCCTAACCCTAACCCTAACCCATAACCTACGCCGTACCCTCACGCGTACCCTAACATGTACCCTAAGACGTACCGTAACCCTAACCCTAACACTAACGCTAACCCTAACCCACACTCTACACCGTACCCTAACCCGTACCCTAACACGTATCCTAAGTCATACCCTAACCCTAAGCAATACCCTACGCAGTACCCTCACCCGTACCCTCACCCGTACCCTAAGCCATACCCTAACCCTAACCCTAACCCCTAACCTACGCCGTACCCTCACCCGTATCCTATCCCATACCCTAAGCCGTACCTTAACCCTAACACTAACCCTAACCCTAACCCTAACCCTAAACTACCCTTGATTGCTTTTGCCTTTATTAGATTTCCTAAGCACTAGTGTTTTAAGGAACAGGTTAAAAAGAAAATCCTAATGTGATTTTTTTATAATGTGTTTATTCTTTATCTTATCCTAGTGACTAAAATCTTCTCCATGGCTGGATCCCTAATAATATTCCTTTACGTGCTAAGTGGTATCTAGAGAGTGGGATAGGTTTAATAAATACCCTAATCCTAACGTGTACCCTAGGCCTAACCCATACCGTAACCCTAACGCGTACCCTAACCCTAACCCAAAATCTAACCCTAACACGTACGCTAATCCTAAGCCGTACCCTAAACCAATCCCTAACCCTAAAACTAACACTAACCCTAACCCTAACCCTAAACCTTACCCTACGCCGTACCCTCACCCGTACCCTAACCCGTACCCTAAGACGTACCCTAACCCTAACCCTAACCCATACGCTACGCCATACCCTCACCCGTACCCTAACCCGTATCCTAAGACGTACCCTAACCCTAAACCTAACCCTAACCTCTACCCTACGCCGTACCCTCACCCGTACCCTAACCCGTACCCAAAGCCTTACCCTAACCCTAACCCTAACACTCACCCATACCCAACGCCGTAACCTAACCCATATCCTAACCTGTATCCTAAGCCGTACCCTAACCCTAACCAATAACCTACGCAGTACCCTCACCAATACCCTCACCCGTATCCTAAGCCCTACCCTAACCCTAACCCTTACCCTAACCCTAAACTACCCTTTACTGCTTTTGCCTCCATTAGATTTCCTAAACACTAGTGTTTTAAGGAACAGGTTAAAAAGAAAAACTTATGTGATTTTTTTATAATGTGTTTATTCTTTATCTTATCCTAGTGACTAAAATCTTCTCCATGGCTGAACCCCAAATAATATTCCTTTACGTGCTAAGTGGTATCTAGAGAGTGGGATAGGTTTAATAAATACCCTAATCCTAACGTGTACCCTAACCCTAACCCATACCGTAACCCTAACGCGTACCCTAACCCTAACCCAAAATCTAACCCTAACACGTACGCTAATCCTAACCCGTACCCTAAACCAATCCCTAACCCTAAAACTAACCCTAACCCTAACCCTAACCCTAAACCTTACCCTACGCCGTACCCTCACCCGTACCCTAACCCGTACCCTAAGACGTACCCTAACCCTAACCCTAACCCATACGCTACGCCATACCCTCACCCGTACCCTAACCCGTATCCTAAGCCGTACCCTAACCCTAAACCTAACCCTAACCTCTACCCTACGCCGTACCCTCACCCGTACCCTAACCCGTACCCAAAGCCTTACACTAACCCTAACCCTAACCCTCACCCATACCCAACGCCGTAACCTAACCCATATCCTAACCCGTATCCTAAGCCGTACCCTAACCCTAACCAATAACATATGCAGTACCCTCACCAGTACCCTCACCCGTATCCTAAGCCCTACCCTAACCCTAACCCTTACCCTAACCCTAAAATACCCTTTACTGCTTTTGCCTCCATTAGCTTTCCTAAACACTAGTGTTTTAAGGAACAGGTTAAAAAGAAAACCTTATGTGATTTTTTTATAATGTGTTTATTCTTTATCTTATCCTAGTGACTAAAATCTTCTCCATGGCTGAACCCCAAATAATATTCCTTTACGTGCTAAGTGGTATCTAGAGAGTGGGATAGGTTTAATAAATACCCTAATCCTAAAGTGTACCCTAAACCTAACCCATACCCTAACCCTAACGTGTACCCTAACCCTAACCAAAACCCTAACCCGAACAAGTATGCTAATCCTAACCCGTACCCTAAACCAATCCCTAACCCTAAAACTAACCCTAACCCTAACCCTAACCCTAACCCATAACCTACGCCGTACCCTCACCCGTACCCTAACCCGTACCCTAAGCCGTACCCTAACCCTAACCCTAACCCTAACCCATACGCTACGCCGTACCCTCACCCGTACCCTAAACCGTATCCTAAGCCGTACCCTAACCCTAACCCTAACCCTAACCCTAACCGCTACCCTACGCTGTACCCTATCCCATACCCTAAGCGGTACCCTAAACCTAACACTAACCCTAAACGTAACCCTAACCCCTACCCTACGCCGTACCCTCACCCGTAACCTATCCCATACCCTAAGCCGTACCCTAACCCTAACACTAACCCTAACTCTAAACCTAACCCCTACCCTACGCCGTACCCTCACCCGTACCCTATCCCATACCCTAAGCCGTACCCTAACCCTAACCCTAACCCTAACATATACACTACGCCATACCCTCACCCGTACCCTAACCCGTACCCTAAGCCGAACCCTAACCCTAACCCTAACCCTAACCTATACACTACTCCTTACCCTCACCCGTACCCTAAGCCGTACCCTAAGCCGTACCCTAACCCTAACCCTAACCTTAACCCTAACCCATACCCTACGCCGTAACCTAACCCGTACCCTAACCCGTATTCTAAGCCGTACCCTAACCATAACCAATAGCCTACAGAGTACCCTCACCCGTACCCTCACCCGTACCCTAAGCCATACCCTAACCCTAACCCTAACCCTAACCTATACACTACGCCATACCCTCACCCGTACCCTAACCCGTACCCTAAGCCGTACCCTAACCCTAACCCTAACCCTAAACCATACGCTACGCCGTACCCTCACCCGTACCCTAACCCGTATCCTAAGCCGTACCCTAACCCTAACCCTAACCCTAAACTATACCCTACGCCGTAACCTCACCCGTACCCTAACCCGTACCCTAAGCCGTACCCTAACCCTAACCCTAACCCTAACCCTAAACCTAACCCTAACCCATACCGTACGCCATACCCTAACACGTACCATAACCCTTATCCTAAGCCGTACCCTAACCCTAACTAATACCCTACGCAGTATCCTCACCCAAACCCTCACCCGTACCCTAAGCCGTACCCTAACCCTAACCCTAACCCTAACCCTAACCCCTACCCTATGCCATACCCTCACCTGTACCCTATCCCATAACCTAAGCCGTACCATAACCCTAACACTAACCCTAACCCTAACCCATAACCTACGCCGTACCCTCACCCGTACCCTAACCCGTACCCAAAGCCTTACCCTAACCCTAACCTTAACCCTCACCCATACCCAACGCCGTAACCTAACCCATATCCTAACCCGTATCCTAAGCCGTACCCTAACCCTAACCAATAACCTACGAAGTACCCTCACCAGTACCCTCACCCGTATCCTAAGCCCTACCCTAACCCTAACCCTAACCCTAACCCTAAACTACCCTTTACTGCTTTTGCCTCCATTAGATTCCCTAAACACTAGTGTTTTAAGGAACAGGTTAAAAAGAAAACCTTATGTGATTTTTTTATAATGTGTTTATTCTTTATCTTATCCTAGTGACTAAAATCTTCTCCATGGCTGAACCCCAAATAATAATCCTTTACGTGCTAAGTGGTATCTAGAGAGTGGGATAGGTTTAATAAATACCCTAATCCTAAAGTGTACCCTAAACCTAACCCATACCCTAACCCTAATGTGTACCCTAACCCTAACCAAAACCCTAACCCGAACAAGTATGCTAATCCTAACCCGTACCCTAAACCAATCCCTAACCCTAAAACTAACCCTAACCCTAACCCTAACCCTAACCCATAACCTACGCCGTACCCTCACCCGTACCCTAACCCGTACCCTAAGCCGTACCCTAACCCTAACCCTAACCCTAACCCATACGCTACGCCGTACCCTCACCCGTACCCTAAACCGTATCCTAAGCCGTACCCTAACCCTAACCCTAACCCTAACCCTAACCGCTACCCTACGCTGTACCCTATCCCATACCCTAAGCGGTACCCTAAACCTAACACTAACCCTAAACCTAACCCTAACCCCTACCCTACGCCATACCCTCACCCGTAACCTATCCCATACCCTAAGCCGTACCCTAACCCTAACACTAACCCTAACCCTAAACCTAACCCCTACCCTACGCCGTACCCTCACCCGTACCCTATCCCATACCCTAAGCCGTACCCTAACCCTAACCCTAACCCTAACATATACACTACGCCATACCCTCACCCGTACCCTAACCCGTACCCTAAGCCGAACCCTAACCCTAACCCTAACTCTAACCTATACACTACTCCTTACCCTCACCCGTACCCTAAGCCGTACCCTAAGCCGTACCCTAACCCTAACCCTAACCTTAACCCTAACCCATACCCTACGCCGTAACCTAACCCGTACCCTAACCCGTATTCTAAGCCGTACCCTAACCATAACCAATAGCCTACAGAGTACCCTCACCCGTACCCTCACCCGTACCCTAAGCCATACCCTAACCCTAACCCTAACCCTAACCTATACACTACGCCATACCCTCACCCGTACCCTAACCCGTACCCTAAGCCGTACCCTAACCCTAACCCTAACCCTAAACCATACGCTACGCCGTACCCTCACCCGTACCCTAACCCGTATCCTAAGCCGTACCCTAACCCTAACCCTAACCCTAAACTATACCCTACGCCGTAACCTCACCCGTACCCTAACCCGTACCCTAAGCCGTACCCTAACCCTAACCCTAACCCTAACCCTAAACCTAACCCTAACCCATACCGTACGCCATACCCTAACACGTACCATAACCCTTATCCTAAGCCGTACCCTAACCCTAACCAATACCCTACGCAGTATCCTCACCCAAACCCTCACCCGTACCCTAAGCCGTACCCTAACCCTAACCCTAACCCTAACCCTAACCCCTACCCTATGCCATACCCTCACCTGTACCCTATCCCATAACCTAAGCCGTACCATAACCCTAACACTAACCCTAACCCTAACCCATAACCTACGCCGTACCCTCACCCGTACCCTAACCCGTATCCTAAGCCGTACCCTAAACCTAACCCTAACACTAACCCTAACCCTAACCCATAACCTACGCCGTACCCTCACCCGTACCCTAACACATACCCTAAGACGTACCGTAACCCTAACCCTAACACTAACCCTAACCCTAACCCACACTCTACGCCGTACCCTAACCCGTACCCTAACACGTATCCTAAGCCATACCCTAACCCTAACCAATACCCTACGCAGTACCCTCACCCGTACCCTCACCCGTACCTTAAGCCATACCCTAACTCTAACCCTAACCCTAACCCTAACCCCTACCCTATGCCGTACCCTCACACGTACCCTATCCCATACGCTAAGCCGTACCCTAACCCTAACACTAACACTAACCCTAACCCTAACCCTAACCCTTACCCTACGCCGTACCCTCACCCGTAACCTAACCCGTACCCTAAGCCGTACCCTAACCCTAACCCTAACCTATACACTACGCCGTACCCTCACCCGTACCCTAACCCGTACCCTAAGCCGTACCCTAACTCTAACCCTAACCCTAACCCTAACCCTTACCCATACCCTGCGCCGTACCCTAACCCATACAATAACGTGTATCCTAAGCCATAACCTAACCCTAACCAATGACCTACACAGTACCCTCACCCGTACCCTAAGCCATACCCTAACCGTAACCCTAACACTAACCCTAACCCTAAACCCTACCCTATACCGTACCCTCACCTGTACCCTATCCCATAACCTAACCCTAACCATATCCCTAACACTAAACCTAACCCTAACCCATAACCTACGCCGTGCCCTCACCCGTACCCTAACCCGTATCCTAAGACGTACCGTAACCCTAACCAATACCCTACGCAGTATACTCACCCATACCCTCACCCGTACCCTAAGCCGTACCCTAACCCTAACCCTAACCCTAACCCTAACCCCTACCCTATGCCATACCCTCACCTGTACCCTATCCCATAACCTAAGACGTACCATAACCCTAACACTAACCCTAACCCTAACCCATAACCTACGCCGTACCCTCACCCGTACCCTAACCCGTATCCTAAGCCGTACCGTAACCCTAACCCTAACCCTAACCCTAACCCATAACCTACGCCGTACCCTCACCCGTACCCTAACACGTACCCTAAGATGTACCGTAACCCTAACCCTAACACTAACCCTAACCCTAACCCACACTCTACGCCGTACCATAACCCGTACCCTAACACGTATCCTAAGCCGTACCCTAACCCTAACCAATACACTACGCAGTACCCTCAGCCGTACCCTAAGCCATACCGTAACCGTAACCCTAAACCTAACCCTAACCCCTACCCTACGCCGTACCCTCACCCGTACCCTATCCCATACCCTAAGCCGTACCCTAACCCTAACACTAACCCTGACCCTAACCCTAACCCTAAACTACCCTTGACTGCTTTTGCGTCCATTAGATTTCCTAAGCACTAGTGTTTTAAGGAACAGGTTAAAAAGAAAATCCTAATGTGATTTTTTTATAATGTGTTTATTCTTTATCTTATCCTAGTGACGAAAATCTTCTCCATGGCTGGATCCTAAATAATATTCCTTTACGTGCTAAGTGGTATCTAGAGAGTGGGATAGGTTTAATAAATACCCTAATCCTAACGTGTACCCTAACCCTAACCCACACCTTAACCCTAATGCGTACTCTAACCCTAACCCAAACCCTAACCCTAACACGTACGCTAATCCTAACCCGTACCCTAAACCAATCCCTAACCCTAAAACTAACCCTAACCCTTACCCTAACCCTAACCCATACGCTACGCCGTACCCTCACCCATACCCTAACCCGTATCATAAGCCGTACCTTAACCCTAAACCTAACCCTAACCTCTACCCTACGCCGTACCCTCACCCGTACCCTAACCCTTACCCAAAGCCTTACCCTAACCCTAACCCTAACCCTCACCCATACCCAACGCCGTAACCTAACCCATATCCTAACCCGTATCCTAAGCCGTACCCTAACCCTAACCAATAACCTACGCAGTACCCTCACCAGTACCCTCACCCGTATCCTAAGTCCTACCCTAACCCTAACCCTAACCCTAACCCTAAACTACCCTTTACTGCTTTTGCCTATATTAGATTTCCTAAACACTAGTGTTTTAAGGAACAGGTTAAAAAGAAAACCTTATGTGATTTTTTTATAATGTGTTTATTCTTTATCTTATCCTAGTGACTAAAATCTTCTCCATGGCTGAACCCCAAATAATATTCCTTTACGTGCTAAGTGGTATCTAGAGAGTGGGATAGGTTTAATAAATACCCTAATCCTAAAGTGTACCCTAAACCTAACCCATACCCTAACCCTAACGCGTACACTAACCCTAACCAAAACCCTAACCCGAACACGTATGCTAATCCTAACCCGTACCCTAAACCAATCCCTAACCCTAAAACTAACCCTAACCCTAACCCTAACCCTAATCCATAACCTACACCGTACCCTCACCCGTACCCTAACCCGTACCCTAAGCCGTACCCTAACCCTAACCCTAACCCTAAACCATACGCTACGCCGTACCCTCACCCGTACCCTAACCCGTATCCTAAGCCGTACCCTAACCCTAACCCTAACCCTAAACTATACCCTACGCCGTAACCTCACCCGTACCCTAACCCGTACCCTAAGCCGTACCCTAACCCTAACCCTAACCCTAACCCTAACCCTAACCCTAACCCATACCGTACGCCATACCCTAACACGTACCCTAACCCATATCCTAAGCCGTACCCTAACCCTAACCAATACCCTACGCAGTATCCTCACCCATACCCTCACCCGTACCCTAAGCCGTACCCTAACCCTTACCCTAACCCTAACCCTAACCCTAACCCCTAACCTATGCCATACCCTCACCTGTACCCTATCCCATAACCTAAGCCGTACCATAACCCTAACACTAACCCTAACCCTAAACCATAACCTATGCCGTACCCTCACCCGTACACTAACCCGTATCCTAAGCCGTACCCTAACCCTAACCCTAACCCTAACCCTAACCCATAACCTACGCCGTACCCTCACCCGTACCCTAACATGTACCCTAAGACGTACCGTAACCCTAACCCTAACACTAACCCTAACCCTAACCCACACTCTACACCGTACCCTAACCCGTACCCTAACACGTATCCTAAGTCATACCCTAACCCTAAGCAATACCCTACGCAGTACCCTCACCCGTACCCTCACCCGTACCCTAAGCCATACCCTAACCCTAACCCTAACCCCTAACCTACGCCGTACCCTCACCCGTATCCTATCCCATACCCTAAGCCGTACCTTAACCCTAACACTAACCCTAACCCTAACCCTAACCCTAAACTACCCTTGATTGCTTTTGCCTTTATTAGATTTCCTAAGCACTAGTGTTTTAAGGAACAGGTTAAAAAGAAAATCCTAATGTGATTTTTTTATAATGTGTTTATTCTTTATCTTATCCTAGTGACTAAAATCTTCTCCATGGCTGGATCCCTAATAATATTCCTTTACGTGCTAAGTGGTATCTAGAGAGTGGGATAGGTTTAATAAATACCCTAATCCTAACGTGTACCCTAGGCCTAACCCATACCGTAACCCTAACGCGTACCCTAACCCTAACCCAAAATCTAACCCTAACACGTACGCTAATCCTAAGCCGTACCCTAAACCAATCCCTAACCCTAAAACTAACACTAACCCTAACCCTAACCCTAAACCTTACCCTACGCCGTACCCTCACCCGTACCCTAACCCGTACCCTAAGACGTACCCTAACCCTAACCCTAACCCATACGCTACGCCATACCCTCACCCGTACCCTAACCCGTATCCTAAGCCGTACCCTAACCCTAAACCTAACCCTAACCTCTACCCTACGCCGTACCCTCACCCGTACCCTAACCCGTACCCAAAGCCTTACCCTAACCCTAACCCTAACACTCACCCATACCCAACGCCGTAACCTAACCCATATCCTAACCTGTATCCTAAGCCGTACCCTAACCCTAACCAATAACCTACGCAGTACCCTCACCAATACCCTCACCCGTATCCTAAGCCCTACCCTAACCCTAACCCTTACCCTAACCCTAAACTACCCTTTACTGCTTTTGCCTCCATTAGATTTCCTAAACACTAGTGTTTTAAGGAACAGGTTAAAAAGAAAAACTTATGTGATTTTTTTATAATGTGTTTATTCTTTATCTTATCCTAGTGACTAAAATCTTCTCCATGGCTGAACCCCAAATAATATTCCTTTACGTGCTAAGTGGTATCTAGAGAGTGGGATAGGTTTAATAAATACCCTAATCCTAAAGTGTACCCTAAACCTAACCCATACCCTAACCCTAACGCGTACCCTAACCCTAACCAAAACCCTAACCCGAACACGTATGCTAATCCTAACCCGTACCCTAAACCAATCCCTAACCCTAACCCTAACCCTAATCCATAACCTACACCGTACCCTCACCCGTACCCTAACCCGTACCCTAAGCCGTACCCTAACCCTAACCCTAACCCTAAACCATACGCTACGCCGTACCCTCACCCGTACCCTAACCCGTATCCTAAGCCGTACCCTAACCCTAACCCTAACCCTAAACTATACCCTACGCCGTAACCTCACCCGTACCCTAAGCCGTACCCTAACCCTAACCCTAACCTTAACCCTAACCCTAACCCATACCGTACGCCATACCCTAACATGTACCCTAACCCATATCCTAAGCCGTACCCTAACCCTAACCAATACCCTATGCAGTATCCTCACCCATACCCTCACCCGTACCCTAAGCCGTACCCTAACCCTTACCCTAACCCTAACCCTAACCCTAAACCCTACCCTATGCCATACCCTCACCTGTACCCTATCCCATAACCTAAGCCGTACCATAACCCTAACACTAACCCTAACCCTAAACCATAACCTATGCCGTACCCTCACCCGTACACTAACCCGTATCCTAAGCCGTACCCTAACCCTAACCCTAACCCTAACCCTAACCCATAACCTACGCCGTACCCTCACCCGTACCCTAACACGTACCCTAAGACGTACCGTAACCCTAACCCTAACACTAACCCTAACCCTAACCCACACTCTACGCCGTACCCTAACCCGTACCCTAACACGTATCCTAAGCCGTACCCTAACCCTAAGCAATACCCTACGCAGTACCCTCACCCGTACCCTCACCCGTACCCTAAGCCATACCCTAACCCTAACCCTAACCCTAACCCTAACCCCTAACCTACGCCGTACCCTCACCCGTACCCTATCCCATACCCTAAGCCGTACCCTAACCCTAACACTAACCCTAACCCTAACCCTAACCCTAAACTACCCTTGATTGCTTTTGCCTTTATTAGATTTCCTAAGCACTAGTGTTTTAAGGAACAGGTTAAAAAGAAAATCCTAATGTGATTTTTTTATAATGTGTTTATTCTTTATCTTATCCTAGTGACTAAAATCTTCTCCATGGCTGGATCCCTAATAATATTCCTTTACGTGCTAAGTGGTATGTAGAGAGTGGGATAGGTTTAATAAATACCCTAATCCTAACGTGTACCCTAACCCTAACCCATACCGTAACCCTAACGCGTACCCTAACCCTAACCCAAAATCTAACCCTAACACGTACGCTAATCCTAACCCGTACCCTAAACCAATCCCTAACCCTAAAACTAACCCTAACCCTAACCCTAACCCTAAACCTTACCCTACGCCGTACCCTCACCCGTACCCTAACCCGTACCCTAAGACGTACCCTAACCCTAACCCTAACCCATACGCTACGCCATACCCTCACCCGTACCCTAACCCGTATCCTAAGCCGTACCCTAACCCTAAACCTAACCCTAACCTCTACCCTACGCCGTACCCTCACCCGTACCCTAACCCGTACCCAAAGCCTTACACTAACCCTAACCCTAACCCTCACCCATACCCAACGCCGTAACCTAACCCATATCCTAACCCGTATCCTAAGCCGTACCCTAACCCTAACCAATAACATATGCAGTACCCTCACCAGTACCCTCACCCGTATCCTAAGCCCTACCCTAACCCTAACCCTTACCCTAACCCTAAAATACCCTTTACTGCTTTTGCCTCCATTAGCTTTCCTAAACACTAGTGTTTTAAGGAACAGGTTAAAAAGAAAACCTTATGTGATTTTTTTATAATGTGTTTATTCTTTATCTTATCCTAGTGACTAAAATCTTCTCCATGGCTGAACCCCAAATAATATTCCTTTACGTGCTAAGTGGTATCTAGAGAGTGGGATAGGTTTAATAAATACCCTAATCCTAAAGTGTACCCTAAACCTAACCCATACCCTAACCCTAACGTGTACCCTAACCCTAACCAAAACCCTAACCCGAACAAGTATGCTAATCCTAACCCGTACCCTAAACCAATCCCTAACCCTAAAACTAACCCTAACCCTAACCCTAACCCTAACCCATAACCTACGCCGTACCCTCACCCGTACCCTAACCCGTACCCTAAGCCGTACCCTAACCCTAACCCTAACCCTAACCCATACGCTACGCCGTACCCTCACCCGTACCCTAAACCGTATCCTAAGCCGTACCCTAACCCTAACCCTAACCCTAACCCTAACCGCTACCCTACGCTGTACCCTATCCCATACCCTAAGCGGTACCCTAAACCTAACACTAACCCTAAACCTAACCCTAACCCCTACCCTACGCCGTACCCTCACCCGTAACCTATCCCATACCCTAAGCCGTACCCTAACCCTAACACTAACCCTAACCCTAAACCTAACCCCTACCCTACGCCGTACCCTCTCCCGTACCCTATCCCATACCCTAAGCCGTACCCTAACCCTAACCCTAACCCTAACATATACACTACGCCATACCCTCACCCGTACCCTAACCCGTACCCTAAGCCGAACCCTAACCCTAACCCTAACCCTAACCTATACACTACTCCTTACCCTCACCCGTACCCTAAGCCGTACCCTAAGCCGTACCCTAACCCTAACCCTAACCTTAACCCTAACCCATACCCTACGCCGTAACCTAACCCGTACCCTAACCCGTATTCTAAGCCGTACCCTAACCATAACCAATAGCCTACAGAGTACCCTCACCCGTACCCTCACCCGTACCCTAAGCCATACCCTAACCCTAACCCTAACCCTAACCTATACACTACGCCATAACCTCACCCGTACCCTAACCCGTACCCTAAGCCGTACCCTAACCCTAACCCTAACCCTAAACCATACGCTACGCCGTACCCTCACCCGTACCCTAACCCGTATCCTAAGCCGTACCCTAACCCTAACCCTAACCCTAAACTATACCCTACGCCGTAACCTCACCCGTACCCTAACCCGTACCCTAAGCCGTACCCTAACCCTAACCCTAACCCTAAACCATACGCTACGCCGTACCCTCACCCGTACCCTAACCCGTATCCTAAGCCGTACCCTAACCCTAACCCTAACCCTAAACTATACCCTACGCCGTAACCTCACCCGTACCCTAAGCCGTACCCTAACCCTAACCCTAACCTTAACCCTAACCCTAACCCATACCGTACGCCATACCCTAACATGTACCCTAACCCATATCCTAAGCCGTACCCTAACCCTAACCAATACCCTATGCAGTATCCTCACCCATACCCTCACCCGTACCCTAAGCCGTACCCTAACCCTTACCCTAACCCTAACCCTAACCCTAAACCCTACCCTATGCCATACCCTCACCTGTACCCTATCCCATAACCTAAGCCGTACCATAACCCTAACACTAACCCTAACCCTAAACCATAACCTATGCCGTACCCTCACCCGTACACTAACCCGTATCCTAAGCCGTACCCTAACCCTAACCCTAACCCTAACCCTAACCCATAACCTACGCCGTACCCTCACCCGTACCCTAACACGTACCCTAAGACGTACCGTAACCCTAACCCTAACACTAACCCTAACCCTAACCCACACTCTACGCCGTACCCTAACCCGTACCCTAACACGTATCCTAAGCCGTACCCTAACCCTAAGCAATACCCTACGCAGTACCCTCACCCGTACCCTCACCCGTACCCTAAGCCATACCCTAACCCTAACCCTAACCCTAACCCTAACCCCTAACCTACGCCGTACCCTCACCCGTACCCTATCCCATACCCTAAGCCGTACCCTAACCCTAACACTAACCCTAACCCTAACCCTAACCCTAAACTACCCTTGATTGCTTTTGCCTTTATTAGATTTCCTAAGCACTAGTGTTTTAAGGAACAGGTTAAAAAGAAAATCCTAATGTGATTTTTTTATAATGTGTTTATTCTTTATCTTATCCTAGTGACTAAAATCTTCTCCATGGCTGGATCCCTAATAATATTCCTTTACGTGCTAAGTGGTATGTAGAGAGTGGGATAGGTTTAATAAATACCCTAATCCTAACGTGTACCCTAACCCTAACCCATACCGTAACCCTAACGCGTACCCTAACCCTAACCCAAAATCTAACCCTAACACGTACGCTAATCCTAACCCGTACCCTAAACCAATCCCTAACCCTAAAACTAACCCTAACCCTAACCCTAACCCTAAACCTTACCCTACGCCGTACCCTCACCCGTACCCTAACCCGTACCCTAAGACGTACCCTAACCCTAACCCTAACCCATACGCTACGCCATACCCTCACCCGTACCCTAACCCGTATCCTAAGCCGTACCCTAACCCTAAACCTAACCCTAACCTCTACCCTACGCCGTACCCTCACCCGTACCCTAACCCGTACCCAAAGCCTTACACTAACCCTAACCCTAACCCTCACCCATACCCAACGCCGTAACCTAACCCATATCCTAACCCGTATCCTAAGCCGTACCCTAACCCTAACCAATAACATATGCAGTACCCTCACCAGTACCCTCACCCGTATCCTAAGCCCTACCCTAACCCTAACCCTTACCCTAACCCTAAAATACCCTTTACTGCTTTTGCCTCCATTAGCTTTCCTAAACACTAGTGTTTTAAGGAACAGGTTAAAAAGAAAACCTTATGTGATTTTTTTATAATGTGTTTATTCTTTATCTTATCCTAGTGACTAAAATCTTCTCCATGGCTGAACCCCAAATAATATTCCTTTACGTGCTAAGTGGTATCTAGAGAGTGGGATAGGTTTAATAAATACCCTAATCCTAAAGTGTACCCTAAACCTAACCCATACCCTAACCCTAACGTGTACCCTAACCCTAACCAAAACCCTAACCCGAACAAGTATGCTAATCCTAACCCGTACCCTAAACCAATCCCTAACCCTAAAACTAACCCTAACCCTAACCCTAACCCTAACCCATAACCTACGCCGTACCCTCACCCGTACCCTAACCCGTACCCTAAGCCGTACCCTAACCCTAACCCTAACCCTAACCCATACGCTACGCCGTACCCTCACCCGTACCCTAAACCGTATCCTAAGCCGTACCCTAACCCTAACCCTAACCCTAACCCTAACCGCTACCCTACGCTGTACCCTATCCCATACCCTAAGCGGTACCCTAAACCTAACACTAACCCTAAACCTAACCCTAACCCCTACCCTACGCCGTACCCTCACCCGTAACCTATCCCATACCCTAAGCCGTACCCTAACCCTAACACTAACCCTAACCCTAAACCTAACCCCTACCCTACGCCGTACCCTCTCCCGTACCCTATCCCATACCCTAAGCCGTACCCTAACCCTAACCCTAACCCTAACATATACACTACGCCATACCCTCACCCGTACCCTAACCCGTACCCTAAGCCGAACCCTAACCCTAACCCTAACCCTAACCTATACACTACTCCTTACCCTCACCCGTACCCTAAGCCGTACCCTAAGCCGTACCCTAACCCTAACCCTAACCTTAACCCTAACCCATACCCTACGCCGTAACCTAACCCGTACCCTAACCCGTATTCTAAGCCGTACCCTAACCATAACCAATAGCCTACAGAGTACCCTCACCCGTACCCTCACCCGTACCCTAAGCCATACCCTAACCCTAACCCTAACCCTAACCTATACACTACGCCATACCCTCACCCGTACCCTAACCCGTACCCTAAGCCGTACCCTAACCCTAACCCTAACCCTAAACCATATGCTACGCCGTACCCTCACCCGTACCCTAACCCGTATCCTAAGCCGTACCCTAACCCTAACCCTAACCCTAAACTATACCCTACGCCGTAACCTCACCCGTACCCTAACCCGTACCCTAAGCCGTACCCTAACCCTAACCCTAACCCTAACCCTAAACCTAACCCTAACCCATACCGTACGCCATACCCTAACACGTACCATAACCCTTATCCTAAGCCGTACCCTAACCCTAACTAATACCCTACGCAGTATCCTCACCCAAACCCTCACCCGTACCCTAAGCCGTACCCTAACCCTAACCCTAACCCTAACCCTAACCCCTACCCTATGCCATACCCTCACCTGTACCCTATCCCATAACCTAAGCCGTACCATAACCCTAACACTAACCCTAACCCTAACCCATAACCTACGCCGTACCCTCACCCGTACCCTAACCCGTACCCAAAGCCTTACCCTAACCCTAACCTTAACCCTCACCCATACCCAACGCCGTAACCTAACCCATATCCTAACCCGTATCCTAAGCCGTACCCTAACCCTAACCAATAACCTACGAAGTACCCTCACCAGTACCCTCACCCGTATCCTAAGCCCTACCCTAACCCTAACCCTAACCCTAACCCTAAACTACCCTTTACTGCTTTTGCCTCCATTAGATTCCCTAAACACTAGTGTTTTAAGGAACAGGTTAAAAAGAAAACCTTATGTGATTTTTTTATAATGTGTTTATTCTTTATCTTATCCTAGTGACTAAAATCTTCTCCATGGCTGAACCCCAAATAATAATCCTTTACGTGCTAAGTGGTATCTAGAGAGTGGGATAGGTTTAATAAATACCCTAATCCTAAAGTGTACCCTAAACCTAACCCATACCCTAACCCTAATGTGTACCCTAACCCTAACCAAAACCCTAACCCGAACAAGTATGCTAATCCTAACCCGTACCCTAAACCAATCCCTAACCCTAAAACTAACCCTAACCCTAACCCTAACCCTAACCCATAACCTACGCCGTACCCTCACCCGTACCCTAACCCGTACCCTAAGCCGTACCCTAACCCTAACCCTAACCCTAACCCATACGCTACGCCGTACCCTCACCCGTACCCTAAACCGTATCCTAAGCCGTACCCTAACCCTAACCCTAACCCTAACCCTAACCGCTACCCTACGCTGTACCCTATCCCATACCCTAAGCGGTACCCTAAACCTAACACTAACCCTAAACCTAACCCTAACCCCTACCCTACGCCATACCCTCACCCGTAACCTATCCCATACCCTAAGCCGTACCCTAACCCTAACACTAACCCTAACCCTAAACCTAACCCCTACCGACGCCGTACCCTCACCCGTACCCTATCCCATACCCTAAGCCGTACCCTAACCCTAACCCTAACCCTAACATATACACTACGCCATACCCTCACCCGTACCCTAACCCGTACCCTAAGCCGAACCCTAACCCTAACCCTAACTCTAACCTATACACTACTCCTTACCCTCACCCGTACCCTAAGCCGTACCCTAAGCCGTACCCTAACCCTAACCCTAACCTTAACCCTAACCCATACCCTACGCCGTAACCTAACCCGTACCCTAACCCGTATTCTAAGCCGTACCCTAACCATAACCAATAGCCTACAGAGTACCCTCACCCGTACCCTCACCCGTACCCTAAGCCATACCCTAACCCTAACCCTAACCCTAACCTATACACTACGCCATACCCTCACCCGTACCCTAACCCGTACCCTAAGCCGTACCCTAACCCTAACCCTAACCCTAAACCATACGCTACGCCGTACCCTCACCCGTACCCTAACCCGTATCCTAAGCCGTACCCTAACCCTAACCCTAACCCTAAACTATACCCTACGCCGTAACCTCACCCGTACCCTAACCCGTACCCTAAGCCGTACCCTAACCCTAACCCTAACCCTAACCCTAAACCTAACCCTAACCCATACCGTACGCCATACCCTAACACGTACCATAACCCTTATCCTAAGCCGTACCCTAACCCTAACCAATACCCTACGCAGTATCCTCACCCAAACCCTCACCCGTACCCTAAGCCGTACCCTAACCCTAACCCTAACCCTAACCCTAACCCCTACCCTATGCCATACCCTCACCTGTACCCTATCCCATAACCTAAGCCGTACCATAACCCTAACACTAACCCTAACCCTAACCCATAACCTACGCCGTACCCTCACCCGTACCCTAACCCGTATCCTAAGCCGTACCCTAAACCTAACCCTAACACTAACCCTAACCCTAACCCATAACCTACGCCGTACCCTCACCCGTACCCTAACACATACCCTAAGACGTACCGTAACCCTAACCCTAACACTAACCCTAACCCTAACCCACACTCTACGCCGTACCCTAACCCGTACCCTAACACGTATCCTAAGCCATACCCTAACCCTAACCAATACCCTACGCAGTACCCTCACCCGTACCCTCACCCGTACCTTAAGCCATACCCTAACTCTAACCCTAACCCTAACCCTAACCCCTACCCTATGCCGTACCCTCACACGTACCCTATCCCATACGCTAAGCCGTACCCTAACCCTAACACTAACACTAACCCTAACCCTAACCCTACCCCTTACCCTACGCCGTACCCTCACCCGTAACCTAACCCGTACCCTAAGCCGTACCCTAACCCTAACCCTAACCTATACACTACGCCGTACCCTCACCCGTACCCTAACCCGTACCCTAAGCCGTACCCTAACTCTAACCCTAACCCTAACCCTAACCCTTACCCATACCCTGCGCCGTACCCTAACCCATACAATAACGTGTATCCTAAGCCATAACCTAACCCTAACCAATGACCTACACAGTACCCTCACCCGTACCCTAAGCCATACCCTAACCGTAACCCTAACACTAACCCTAACCCTAAACCCTACCCTATACCGTACCCTCACCTGTACCCTATCCCATAACCTAACCCTAACCATATCCCTAACACTAAACCTAACCCTAACCCATAACCTACGCCGTGCCCTCACCCGTACCCTAACCCGTATCCTAAGACGTACCGTAACCCTAACCAATACCCTACGCAGTATCCTCACCCATACCCTCACCCGTACCCTAAGCCGTACCCTAACCCTAACCCTAACCCTAACCCTAACCCTAACCCCTACCCTATGCCATACCCTCACCTGTACCCTATCCCATAACCTAAGACGTACCATAACCCTAACACTAACCCTAACCCTAACCCATAACCTACGCCGTACCCTCACCCGTACCCTAACCCGTATCCTAAGCCGTACCGTAACCCTAACCCTAACCCTAACCCTAACCCATAACCTACGCCGTACCCTCACCCGTACCCTAACACGTACCCTAAGATGTACCGTAACCCTAACCCTAACACTAACCCTAACCCTAACCCACACTCTACGCCGTACCATAACCCGTACCCTAACACGTATCCTAAGCCGTACCCTAACCCTAACCAATACACTACGCAGTACCCTCAGCCGTACCCTAAGCCATACCCTAACCGTAACCCTAAACCTAACCCTAACCCCTACCCTACGCCGTACCCTCACCCGTACCCTATCCCATACCCTAAGCCGTACCCTAACCCTAACACTAACCCTGACCCTAACCCTAACCCTAAACTACCCTTGACTGCTTTTGCGTCCATTAGATTTCCTAAGCACTAGTGTTTTAAGGAACAGGTTAAAAAGAAAATCCTAATGTGATTTTTTTATAATGTGTTTATTCTTTATCTTATCCTAGTGACGAAAATCTTCTCCATGGCTGGATCCTAAATAATATTCCTTTACGTGCTAAGTGGTATCTAGAGAGTGGGATAGGTTTAATA
This sequence comes from Eubalaena glacialis, assembly GCF_028564815.1. NCBI lineage: Eukaryota > Metazoa > Chordata > Mammalia > Artiodactyla > Balaenidae > Eubalaena > Eubalaena glacialis. The sequence goes on along the minus strand of NW_026871298.1, from coordinate 135,024 downwards.
AATACCCTAATCCTAACGTGTACCCTAACCCTAACCCACACCTTAACCCTAATGCGTACTCTAACCCTAACCCAAACCCTAACCCTAACACGTACGCTAATCCTAACCCGTACCCTAAACCAATCCCTAACCCTAAAACTAACCCTAACCCTTACCCTAACCCTAACCCATACGCTACGCCGTACCCTCACCCATACCCTAACCCGTATCATAAGCCGTACCTTAACCCTAAACCTAACCCTAACCTCTACCCTACGCCGTACCCTCACCCGTACCCTAACCCTTACCCAAAGCCTTACCCTAACCCTAACCCTAACCCTCACCCATACCCAACGCCGTAACCTAACCCATATCCTAACCCGTATCCTAAGCCGTACCCTAACCCTAACCAATAACCTACGCAGTACCCTCACCAGTACCCTCACCCGTATCCTAAGTCCTACCCTAACCCTAACCCTAACCCTAACCCTAAACTACCCTTTACTGCTTTTGCCTCCATTAGATTTCCTAAACACTAGTGTTTTAAGGAACAGGTTAAAAAGAAAACCTTATGTGATTTTTTTATAATGTGTTTATTCTTTATCTTATCCTAGTGACTAAAATCTTCTCCATGGCTGAACTCCAAATAATATTCCTTTACGTGCTAAGTGGTATCTAGAGAGTGGGATAGGTTTAATAAATACCCTAATCCTAACGTGTACCCTAAGCCTAACCCATACCGTAACCCTAACGCGTACCCTAACCCTAACCCAAAATCTAACCCTAACACGTACGCTAATCCTAAGCCATACCCTAAACCAATCCCTAACCCTAAAACTAACACTAACCCTAACCCTAACCCTAAACCTTACCCTACGCCGTACCCTCACCCGTACCCTAACCCGTACCCTAAGACGTACCCTAACCCTAACCCTAACCCATACGCTACGCCATACCCTCACCCGTACCCTAACCCGTATCCTAAGCCGTACCCTAACCCTAAACCTAACCCTAACCTCTACCCTACGCCGTACCCTCACCCGTACCCTAACCCGTACCCAAAGCCTTACCCTAACCCTAACCCTAACACTCACCCATACCCAACGCCGTAACCTAACCCATATCCTAACCTGTATCCTAAGCCGTACCCTAACCCTAACCAATAACCTACGCAGTACCCTCACCAATACCCTCACCCGTATCCTAAGCCCTACCCTAACCCTAACCCTTACCCTAACCCTAAACTACCCTTTACTGCTTTTGCCTCCATTAGATTTCCTAAACCCTAGTGTTTTAAGGAACAGGTTAAAAAGAAAAACTTATGTGATTTTTTTATAATGTGTTTATTCTTTATCTTATCCTAGTGACTAAAATCTTCTCCATGGCTGAACCCCAAATAATATTCCTTTACGTGCTAAGTGGTATCTAGAGAGTGGGATAGGTTTAATAAATACCCTAATCCTAAAGTGTACCCTAAACCTAACCCATACCCTAACCCTAACGCGTACCCTAACCCTAACCAAAACCCTAACCCGAACACGTATGCTAATCCTAACCCGTACCCTAAACCAATCCCTAACCCTAACCCTAACCCTAATCCATAACCTACACCGTACCCTCACCCGTACCCTAACCCGTGCCCTAAGCCGTACCCTAACCCTAACCCTAACCCTAAACCATACGCTACGCCGTACCCTCACCCGTACCCTAACCCGTATCCTAAGCCGTACCCTAACCCTAACCCTAACCCTAAACTATACCCTACGCCGTAACCTCACCCGTACCCTAACCCGTACCCTAAGCCGTACCCTAACCCTAACCCTAACCCTAACCCTAACCCTAACCCTAACCCATACCGTACGCCATACCCTAACATGTACCCTAACCCATATCCTAAGCCGTACCCTAACCCTAACCAATACCCTATGCAGTATCCTCACCCATACCCTCACCCGTACCCTAAGCCGTACCCTAACCCTTACCCTAACCCTAACCCTAACCCTAACCCCTACCCTATGCCATACCCTCACCTGTACCCTATCCCATAACCTAAGCCGTACCATAACCCTAACACTAACCCTAACCCTAAACCATAACCTATGCCGTACCCTCACCCGTACACTAACCCGTATCCTAAGCCGTACCCTAACCCTAACCCTAACCCTAACCCTAACCCATAACCTACGCCGTACCGTCACCCGTACCCTAACACGTACCCTAAGACGTACCGTAACCCTAACCCTAACACTAAACCTAACCCTAACCCACACTCTACGCCGTACCCTAACCCGTACCCTAACACGTATCCTAAGCCGTACCCTAACCCTAAGCAATACCCTACGCAGTACCCTCACCCGTACCCTCACCCGTACCCTAAGCCATACCCTAACCCTAACCCTAACCCTAACCCTAACCCCTAACCTACGCCGTACCCTCACCCGTATCCTATCCCATACCCTAAGCCGTACCCTAAACCTAACACTAACCCTAACCCTAACCCTAACCCTAAACTACCCTTGATTGCTTTTGCCTTTATTAGATTTCCTAAGCACTAGTGTTTTAAGGAACAGGTTAAAAAGAAAATCCTAATGTGATTTTTTTATAATGTGTTTATTCTTTATCTTATCCTAGTGACTAAAATCTTCTCCATGGCTGGATCCCTAATAATATTCCTTTACGTGCTAAGTGGTATGTAGAGAGTGGGATAGGTTTAATAAATACCCTAATCCTAACGTGTACCCTAACCCTAACCCATACCGTAACCCTAACGCGTACCCTAACCCTAACCCAAAATCTAACCCTAACACGTACGCTAATCCTAACCCGTACCCTAAACCAATCCCTAACCCTAAAACTAACCCTAACCCTAACCCTAACCCTAAACCTTACCCTACGCCGTACCCTCACCCGTACCCTAACCCGTACCCTAAGACGTACCCTAACCCTAACCCTAACCCATACGCTACGCCATACCCTCACCCGTACCCTAACCCGTATCCTAAGCCGTACCCTAACCCTAAACCTAACCCTAAACTCTACCCTACGCCGTACCCTCACCCGTACCCTAACCCGTACCCAAAGCCTTACACTAACCCTAACCCTAACCCTCACCCATACCCAACGCCGTAACCTAACCCATATCCTAACCCGTATCCTAAGCCGTACCCTAACCCTAACCAATAACCTATGCAGTACCCTCACCAGTACCCTCACCCGTATCCTAAGCCCTACCCTAACCCTAACCCTTACCCTAACCCTAAAATAACCTTTACTGCTTTTGCCTCCATTAGATTTCCTAAACACTAGTGTTTTAAGGAACAGGTTAAAAAGAAAACCTTATGTGATTTTTTTATAATGTGTTTATTCTTTATCTTATCCTAGTGACTAAAATCTTCTCCATGGCTGAACCCCAAATAATATTCCTTTACGTGCTAAGTGGTATCTAGAGAGTGGGATAGGTTTAATAAATACCCTAATCCTAAAGTGTACCCTAAACCTAACCCATACCCTAACCCTAACGTGTACCCTAACCCTAACCAAAACCCTAACCCGAACAAGTATGCTAATCCTAACCCGTACCCTAAACCAATCCCTAACCCTAAAACTAACCCTAACCCTAACCCTAACCCTAACCCATAACCTACGCCGTACCCTCACCCGTACCCTAACCCGTACCCTAAGCCGTACCCTAACCCTAACCCTAACCCTAACCCATACGCTACGCCGTACCCTCACCCGTACCCTAAACCGTATCCTAAGCCGTACCCTAACCCTAACCCTAACCCTAACCCTAACCGCTACCCTACGCTGTACCCTATCCCATACCCTAAGCGGTACCCTAAACCTAACACTAACCCTAAACCTAACCCTAACCCCTACCCTACGCCGTACCCTCACCCGTAACCTATCCCATACCCTAAGCCGTACCCTAACCCTAACACTAACCCTAACCCTAAACCTAACCCCTACCCTACGCCGTACCCTCACCCGTACCCTATCCCATACCCTAAGCCGTACCCTAACCCTAACCCTAACCCTAACATATACACTACGCCATACCCTCACCCGTACCCTAACCCGTACCCTAAGCCGAACCCTAACCCTAACCCTAACCCTAACCTATACACTACTCCTTACCCTCACCCGTACCCTAAGCCGTACCCTAAGCCGTACCCTAACCCTAACCCTAACCTTAACCCTAACCCATACCCTACGCCGTAACCTAACCCGTACCCTAACCTGTATTCTAAGCCGTACCCTAACCATAACCAATAGCCTACAGAGTACCCTCACCCGTACCCTCACCCGTACCCTAAGCCATACCCTAACCCTAACCCTAACCCTAACCTATACACTACGCCATACCCTCACCCGTACCCTAACCCGTACCCTAAGCCGTACCCTAACCCTAACCCTAACCCTAAACCATACGCTACGCCGTACCCTCACCCGTACCCTAACCCGTATCCTAAGCCGTACCCTAACCCTAACCCTAACCCTAAACTATACCCTACGCCGTAACCTCACCCGTACCCTAACCCGTACCCTAAGCCGTACCCTAACCCTAACCCTAACCTTAACCCTAAACCTAACCCTAACCCATACCGTACGCCATACCCTAACACGTACCATAACCCTTATCCTAAGCCGTACCCTAACCCTAACCAATACCCTACGCAGTATCCTCACCCAAACCCTCACCCGTACCCTAAGCCGTACCCTAACCCTAACCCTAACCCTAACCCTAACCCCTACCCTATGCCATACCCTCACCTGTACCCTATCCCATAACCTAAGCCGTACCATAACCCTAACACTAACCCTAACCCTAACCCATAACCTACGCCGTACCCTCACCCGTACCCTAACCCGTACCCAAAGCCTTATCCTAACCCTAACCTTAACCCTCACCCATACCCAACGCCGTAACCTAACCCATATCCTAACCCGTATCCTAAGCCGTACCCTAACCCTAACCAATAACCTACGAAGTACCCTCACCAGTACCCTCACCCGTATCCTAAGCCCTACCCTAACCCTAACCCTAACCCTAACCCTAAACTACCCTTTACTGCTTTTGCCTCCATTAGATTCCCTAAACACTAGTGTTTTAAGGAACAGGTTAAAAAGAAAACCTTATGTGATTTTTTTATAATGTGTTTATTCTTTATCTTATCCTAGTGACTAAAATCTTCTCCATGGCTGAACCCCAAATAATAATCCTTTACGTGCTAAGTGGTATCTAGAGAGTGGGATAGGTTTAATAAATACCCTAATCCTAAAGTGTACCCTAAACCTAACCCATACCCTAACCCTAATGTGTACCCTAACCCTAACCAAAACCCTAACCCGAACAAGTATGCTAATCCTAACCCGTACCCTAAACCAATCCCTAACCCTAAAACTAACCCTAACCCTAACCCTAACCCTAACCCATAACCTACGCCGTACCCTCACCCGTACCCTAACCCGTACCCTAAGCCGTACCCTAACCCTAACCCTAACCCTAACCCATACGCTACGCCGTACCCTCACCCGTACCCTAAACCGTATCCTAAGCCGTACCCTAACCCTAACCCTAACCCTAACCCTAACCGCTACCCTACGCTGTACCCTATCCCATACCCTAAGCGGTACCCTAAACCTAACACTAACCCTAAACCTAACCCTAACCCCTACCCTACGCCGTACCCTCACCCGTAACCTATCCCATACCCTAAGCCGTACCCTAACCCTAACACTAACCCTAACCCTAAACCTAACCCCTACCCTACGCCGTACCCTCACCCGTAGCCTATCCCATACCCTAAGCCGTACCCTAACCCTAACCCTAACCCTAACATATACACTACGCCATACCCTCACCCGTACCCTAACCCGTACCCTAAGCCGAACCCTAACCCTAACCCTAACCCTAACCTATACACTACTCCTTACCCTCACCCGTACCCTAAGCCGTACCCTAAGCCGTACCCTAACCCTAACCCTAACCTTAACCCTAACCCATACCCTACGCCGTAACCTAACCCGTACCCTAACCCGTATTCTAAGCCGTACCCTAACCATAACCAATAGCCTATAGAGTACCCTCACCCGTACCCTCACCCGTACCCTAAGCCATACCCTAACCCTAACCCTAACCCTAACCTATACACTACGCCATAACCTCACCCGTACCCTAACCCGTACCCTAAGCCGTACCCTAACCCTAACCCTAACCCTAAACCATACGCTACGCCGTACCCTCACCCGTACCCTAACCCGTATCCTAAGCCGTACCCTAACCCTAACCCTAACCCTAAACTATACCCTACGCCGTAACCTCACCCGTACCCTAACCCGTACCCTAAGCCGTACCCTAACCCTAACCCTAACCCTAACCCTAAACCTAACCCTAACCCATACCGTACGCCATACCCTAACACGTACCATAACCCTTATCCTAAGCCGTACCCTAACCCTAACCAATACCCTACGCAGTATCCTCACCCAAACCCTCACCCGTACCCTAAGCCGTACCCTAACCCTAACCCTAACCCTAACCCTAACCCCTACCCTATGCCATACCCTCACCTGTACCCTATCCCATAACCTAAGCCGTACCATAACCCTAACACTAACCCTAACCCTAACCCATAACCTACGCCGTACCCTCACCCGTACCCTAACCCGTATCCTAAGCCGTACCCTAAACCTAACCCTAACACTAACCCTAACCCTAACCCATAACCTACGCCGTACCCTCACCCGTACCCTAACACATACCCTAAGACGTACCGTAACCCTAACCCTAACACTAACCCTAACCCTAACCCACACTCTACGCCGTACCCTAACCCGTACCCTAACACGTATCCTAAGCCATACCCTAACCCTAACCAATACCCTACGCAGTACCCTCACCCGTACCCTCACCCGTACCTTAAGCCATACCCTAACTCTAACCCTAACCCTAACCCTAACCCCTACCCTATGCCGTACCCTCACACGTACCCTATCCCATACGCTAAGCCGTACCCTAACCCTAACACTAACACTAACCCTAACCCTAACCCTTACCCTACGCCGTACCCTCACCCGTAACCTAACCCGTACCCTAAGCCGTACCCTAACCCTAACCCTAACCTATACACTACGCCGTACCCTCACCCGTACCCTAACCCGTACCCTAAGCCGTACCCTAACTCTAACCCTAACCCTAACCCTAACCCTTACCCATACCCTGCGCCGTACCCTAACCCATACAATAACGTGTATCCTAAGCCATAACCTAACCCTAACCAATGACCTACACAGTACCCTCACCCGTACCCTAAGCCATACCCTAACCGTAACCCTAACACTAACCCTAACCCTAAACCCTACCCTATACCGTACCCTCACCTGTACCCTATCCCATAACCTAACCCTAACCATATCCCTAACACTAAACCTAACCCTAACCCATAACCTACGCCGTGCCCTCACCCGTACCCTAACCCGTATCCTAAGACGTACCGTAACCCTAACCAATACCCTACGCAGTATCCTCACCCATACCCTCACCCGTACCCTAAGCCGTACCCTAACCCTAACCCTAACCCTAACCCTAACCCTAACCCCTACCCTATGCCATACCCTCACCTGTACCCTATCCCATAACCTAAGACGTACCATAACCCTAACACTAACCCTAACCCTAACCCATAACCTACGCCGTACCCTCACCCGTACCCTAACCCGTATCCTAAGCCGTACTGTAACCCTAACCCTAACCCTAACCCTAACCCATAACCTACGCCGTACCCTCACCCGTACCCTAACACGTACCCTAAGATGTACCGTAACCCTAACCCTAACACTAACCCTAACCCTAACCCACACTCTACGCCGTACCCTAACCCGTACCCTAACACGTATCCTAAGCCGTACCCTAACCCTAACCAATACACTACGCAGTACCCTCAGCCGTACCCTAAGCCATACCCTAACCGTAACCCTAAACCTAACCCTAACCCCTACCCTACGCCGTACCCTCACCCGTACCCTATCCCATACCCTAAGCCGTACCCTAACCCTAACACTAACCCTGACCCTAACCCTAACCCTAAACTACCCTTGACTGCTTTTGCGTCCATTAGATTTCCTAAGCACTAGTGTTTTAAGGAACAGGTTAAAAAGAAAATCCTAATGTGATTTTTTTATAATGTGTTTATTCTTTATCTTATCCTAGTGACGAAAATCTTCTCCATGGCTGGATCCTAAATAATATTCCTTTACGTGCTAAGTGGTATCTAGAGAGTGGGATAGGTTTAATAAATACCCTAATCCTAACGTGTACCCTAACCCTAACCCACACCTTAACCCTAATGCGTACTCTAACCCTAACCCAAACCCTAACCCTAACACGTACGCTAATCCTAACCCGTACCCTAAACCAATCCCTAACCCTAAAACTAACCCTAACCCTTACCCTAACCCTAACCCATACGCTACGCCGTACCCTCACCCATACCCTAACCCGTATCATAAGCCGTACCTTAACCCTAAACCTAACCCTAACCTCTACCCTACGCCGTACCCTCACCCGTACCCTAACCCTTACCTAAAGCCTTACCCTAACCCTAACCCTAACCCTCACCCATACCCAACGCCGTAACCTAACCCATATCCTAACCCGTATCCTAAGCCGTACCCTAACCCTAACCAATAACCTACGCAGTACCCTCACCAGTACCCTCACCCGTATCCTAAGTCCTACCCTAACCCTAACCCTAACCCTAACCCTAAACTACCCTTTACTGCTTTTGCCTCCATTAGATTTCCTAAACACTAGTGTTTTAAGGAACAGGTTAAAAAGAAAACCTTATGTGATTTTTTTATAATGTGTTTATTCTTTATCTTATCCTAGTGACTAAAATCTTCTCCATGGCTGAACTCCAAATAATATTCCTTTACGTGCTAAGTGGTATCTAGAGAGTGGGATAGGTTTAATAAATACCCTAATCCTAACGTGTACCCTAAGCCTAACCCATACCGTAACCCTAACGCGTACCCTAACCCTAACCCAAAATCTAACCCTAACACGTACGCTAATCCTAAGCCGTACCCTAAACCAATCCCTAACCCTAAAACTAACACTAACCCTAACCCTAACCCTAAACCTTACCCTACGCCGTACCCTCACCCGTACCCTAACCCGTACCCTAAGACGTACCCTAACCCTAACCCTAACCCATACGCTACGCCATACCCTCACCCATAACCTAACCCGTATCCTAAGCCGTACCCTAACCCTAAACCTAACCCTAACCTCTACCCTACGCCGTACCCTCACCCGTACCCTAACCCGTACCCAAAGCCTTACCCTAACCCTAACCCTAACACTCACCCATACCCAACGCCGTAACCTAACCCATATCCTAACCTGTATCCTAAGCTGTACCCTAACCCTAACCAATAACCTACGCAGTACCCTCACCAATACCCTCACCCGTATCCTAAGCCCTACCCTAACCCTAACCCTTACCCTAACCCTAAACTACCCTTTACTGCTTTTGCCTCCATTAGATTTCCTAAACACTAGTGTTTTAAGGAACAGGTTAAAAAGAAAAACTTATGTGATTTTTTTATAATGTGTTTATTCTTTATCTTATCCTAGTGACTAAAATCTTCTCCATGGCTGAACCCCAAATAATATTCCTTTACGTGCTAAGTGGTATCTAGAGAGTGGGATAGGTTTAATAAATACCCTAATCCTAAAGTGTACCCTAAACCTAACCCATACCCTAACCCTAACGCGTACCCTAACCCTAACCAAAACCCTAACCCGAACACGTATGCTAATCCTAACCCGTACCCTAAACCAATCCCTAACCCTAACCCTAACCCTAATCCATAACCTACACCGTACCCTCACCCGTACCCTAACCCGTACCCTAAGCCGTACCCTAACCCTAACCCTAACCCTAAACCATACGCTACGCCGTACCCTCACCCGTACCCTAACCCGTATCCTAAGCCGTACCCTAACCCTAACCCTAACCCTAAACTATACCCTACGCCGTAACCTCACCCGTACCCTAACCCGTACCCTAAGCCGTACCCTAACCCTAACCCTAACCCTAACCCTAACCCTAACCCTAACCCATACCGTACGCCATACCCTAACATGTACCCTAACCCATATCCTAAGACGTACCCTAACCCTAAACAATACCCTATGCAGTATCCTCACCCATACCCTCACCCGTACCCTAAGCCGTACCCTAACCCTTACCCTAACCCTAACCCTAACCCTAACCCCTACCCTATGCCATACCCTCACCTGTACCCTATCCCATAACCTAAGCCGTACCATAACCCTAACACTAACCCTAACCCTAAACCATAAACTATGCCGTACCCTCACCCGTACACTAACCCGTATCCTAAGCCGTACCCTAACCCTAACCCTAACCCTAACCCATAACCTACGCCGTACCCTCACCCGTACCCTAACACGTACCCTAAGACGTACCGTAACCCTAACCCTAACACTAACCCTAACCCTAACCCACACTCTACGCCGTACCCTAACCCGTACCCTAACACGTATCCTAAGCCGTACCCTAACCCTAAGCAATACCCTACGCAGTACCCTCACCCGTACCCTCACCCGTACCCTAAGCCATACCCTAACCCTAACCCTAACCCTAACCCTAACCCCTAACCTACGCCGTACCCTCACCCGTATCCTCTCCCATACCCTAAGCCGTACCCTAACCCTAACACTAACCCTAACCCTAACCCTAACCCTAAACTACCCTTGATTGCTTTTGCCTTTATTAGATTTCCTAAGCACTAGTGTTTTAAGGAACAGGTTAAAAAGAAAATCCTAATGTGATTTTTTTATAATGTGTTTATTCTTTATCTTATCCTAGTGACTAAAATCTTCTCCATGGCTGGATCCCTAATAATATTCCTTTACGTGCTAAGTGGTATGTAGAGAGTGGGATAGGTTTAATAAATACCCTAATCCTAACGTGTACCCTAACCCTAACCCATACCGTAACCCTAACGCGTACCCTAACCCTAACCCAAAATCTAACCCTAACACGTACGCTAATCCTAACCCGTACCCTAAACCAATCCCTAACCCTAAAACTAACCCTAACCCTAACCCTAAACCTTACCTTACGCCGTACCCTCACCCGTACCCTAACCCGTACCCTAAGACGTACCCTAACCCTAACCCTAACCCATACGCTACGCCATACCCTCACCCGTATCCTAACCCGTATCCTAAGCCGTACCCTAACCCTAAACCTAACCCTAACCTCTACCCTACGCCGTACCCTCACCCGTACCCTAACCCGTACCCAAAGCCTTACCCTAACCCTAACCCTAACCCTCACCCATACCCAACGCCGTAACCTAACCCATATCCTAACCCGTATCCTAAGCCGTACCCTAACCCTAACCAATAACCTATGCAGTACCCTCACCAGTACCCTCACCCGTATCCTAAGCCCTACCCTAACCCTAACCCTTACCCTAACCCTAAAATACCCTTTACTGCTTTTGCCTCCATTAGATTTCCTAAACACTAGTGTTTTAAGGAACAGGTTAAAAAGAAAACCTTATGTGATTTTTTTATAATGTGTTTATTCTTTATCTTATCCTAGTGACTAAAATCTTCTCCATGGCTGAACCCCAAATAATATTCCTTTACGTGCTAAGTGGTATCTAGAGAGTGGGATAGGTTTAATAAATACCCTAATCCTAAAGTGTACCCTAAACCTAACCCATACCCTAACCCTAACGTGTACCCTAACCCTAACCAAAACCCTAACCCGAACAAGTATGCTAATCCTAACCCGTACCCTAAACCAATCCCTAACCCTAAAACTAACCCTAACCCTAACCCTAACCCTAACCCATAACCTACGCCGTACCCTCACCCGTACCCTAACCCGTACCCTAAGCCGTACCCTAACCCTAACCCTAACCCTAACCCATACGCTACGCCGTACCCTCACCCGTACCCTAAACCGTATCCTAAGCCGTACCCTAACCCTAACCCTAACCCTAACCCTAACCGCTACCCTACGCTGTACCCTATCCCATACCCTAAGCGGTACCCTAAACCTAACACTAACCCTAAACCTAACCCTAACCCCTACCCTACGCCGTACCCTCACCCGTAACCTATCCCATACCCTAAGCCGTACCCTAACCCTAACACTAACCCTAACCCTAAACCTAACCCCTACCCTACGCCGTACCCTCACCCGTACCCTATCCCATACCCTAAGCCGTACCCTAACCCTAACCCTAACCCTAACATATACACTACGCCATACCCTCACCCGTACCCTAACCCGTACCCTAAGCCGAACCCTAACCCTAACCCTAACCCTAACCTATACACTACTCCTTACCCTCACCCGTACCCTAAGCCGTACCCTAAGCCGTACCCTAACCCTAACCCTAACCTTAACCCTAACCCATACCCTACGCCGTAACCTAACCCGTACCCTAACCCGTATTCTAAGCCGTACCCTAACCATAACCAATAGCCTACAGAGTACCCTCACCCGTACCCTCACCCGTACCCTAAGCCATACCCTAACCCTAACCCTAACCCTAACCTATACACTACGCCATACCCTCACCCGTACCCTAACCCGTACCCTAAGCCGTACCCTAACCCTAACCCTAACCCTAAACCATACGCTACGCCGTACCCTCACCCGTACCCTAACCCGTATCCTAAGCCGTACCCTAACCCTAACCCTAACCCTAAACTATACCTTACGCCGTAACCTCACCCGTACCCTAACCCGTACCCTAAGCCGTACCATAACCCTAACCCTAACCCTAACCCTAAACCTAACCCTAACCCATACCGTACGCCATACCCTAACACGTACCATAACCCTTATCCTAAGCCGTACCCTAACCCTAACCAATACCCTACGCAGTATCCTCACCCAAACCCTCACCCGTACCCTAAGCCGTACCCTAACCCTAACCCTAACCCTAACCCTAACCCCTACCCTATGCCATACCCTCACCTGTACCCTATCCCATAACCTAAGCCGTACCATAACCCTAACACTAACCCTAACCCTAACCCATAACCTACGCCGTACCCTCACCCGTACCCTAACCCGTACCCAAAGCCTTACCCTAACCCTAACCTTAACCCTCACCCATACCCAATGCCGTAACCTAACCCATATCCTAACCCGTATCCTAAGCCGTACCCTAACCCTAACCAATAACCTACGAAGTACCCTCACCAGTACCCTCACCCGTATCCTAAGCCCTACCCTAACCCTAACCCTAACCCTAACCTTAAACTACCCTTTACTGCTTTTGCCTCCATTAGATTCCCTAAACACTAGTGTTTTAAGGAACAGGTTAAAAAGAAAACCTTATGTGATTTTTTTATAATGTGTTTATTCTTTATCTTATCCTAGTGACTAAAATCTTCTCCATGGCTGAACCCCAAATAATAATCCTTTACGTGCTAAGTGGTATCTAGAGAGTGGGATAGGTTTAATAAATACCCTAATCCTAAAGTGTACCCTAAACCTAACCCATACCCTAAGCCTAACGTGTACCCTAACCCTAACCAAAACCCTAACCCGAACAAGTATGCTAATCCTAACCCGTACCCTAAACCAATCCCTAACCCTAAAACTAACCCTAACCCTAACCCTAACCCTAACCCATAACCTACGCCGTACCCTCACCCGTACCCTAACCCGTACCCTAAGCCGTACCCTAACCCTAACCCTAACCCTAACCCATACGCTACGCCGTACCCTCACCCGTACCCTAAACCGTATCCTAAGCCGTACCCTAACCCTAACCCTAACCCTAACCCTAACCGCTACCCTACGCTGTACCCTATCCCATACCCTAAGCGGTACCCTAAACCTAACACTAACCCTAAACCTAACCCTAACCCCTACCCTACGCCGTACCCTCACCCGTAACCTATCCCATACCCTAAGCCGTACCCTAACCCTAACACTAACCCTAACCCTAAACCTAACCCCTACCCTACGCCGTACCCTCACCCGTACCCTATCCCATACCCTAAGCCGTACCCTAACCCTAACCCTAACCCTAACATATACACTACGCCATACCCTCACCCGTACCCTAACCCGTACCCTAAGCCGAACCCTAACCCTAACCCTAACCCTAACCTATACACTACTCCTTACCCTCACCCGTACCCTAAGCCGTACCCTAAGCCGTACCCTAACCCTAACCCTAACCTTAACCCTAACCCATACCCTACGCCGTAACCTAACCCGTACCCTAACCCGTATTCTAAGCCGTACCCTAACCATAACCAATAGCCTACAGAGTACCCTCACCCGTACCCTCACCCGTACCCTAAGCCATACCCTAACCCTAACCCTAACCCTAACCTATACACTACGCCATACCCTCACCCGTACCCTAACCCGTACCCTAAGCCGTACCCTAACCCTAACCCTAACCCTAAACCATACGCTACGCCGTACCCTCACCCGTACCCTAACCCGTATCCTAAGCCGTACCCTAACCCTAACCCTAACCCTAAACTATACCCTACGCCGTAACCTCACCCGTACCCTAACCCGTACCCTAAGCCGTACCCTAACCCTAACCCTAACCCTAACCCTAAACCTAACCCTAACCCATACCGTACGCCATACCCTAACACGTACCATAACCCTTATCCTAAGCCGTACCCTAACCCTAACCAATACCCTACGCAGTATCCTCACCCAAACCCTCACCCGTACCCTAAGCCGTACCCTAACCCTAACCCTAACCCTAACCCTAACCCCTACCCTATGCCATACCCTCACCTGTACCCTATCCCATAACCTAAGCCGTACCATAACCCTAACACTAACCCTAACCCTAACCCATAACCTACGCCGTACCCTCACCCGTACCCTAACCCGTATCCTAAGCCGTACCCTAAACCTAACCCTAACACTAACCCTAACCCTAACCCATAACCTACGCCGTACCCTCACCCGTACCCTAACACATACCCTAAGACGTACCGTAACCCTAACCCTAACACTAACCCTAACCCTAACCCACACTCTACGCCGTACCCTAACCCGTACCCTAACACGTATCCTAAGCCATACCCTAACCCTAACCAATACCCTACGCAGTACCCTCACCCGTACCCTCACCCGTACCTTAAGCCATACCCTAACTCTAACCCTAACCCTAACCCTAACCCCTACCCTATGCCGTACCCTCACACGTACCCTATCCCATACGCTAAGCCGTACCCTAACCCTAACACTAACACTAACCCTAACCCTAACCCTTACCCTACGCCGTACCCTCACCCGTAACCTAACCCGTACCCTAAGCCGTACCCTAACCCTAACCCTAACCTATACACTACGCCGTACCCTCACCCGTACCCTAACCCGTACCCTAAGCCGTACCCTAACTCTAACCCTAACCCTAACCCTAACCCTTACCCATACCCTGCGCCGTACCCTAACCCATACAATAACGTGTATCCTAAGCCATAACCTAACCCTAACCAATGACCTACACAGTACCCTCACCCGTACCCTAAGCCATACCCTAACCGTAACCCTAACACTAACCCTAACCCTAAACCCTACCCTATACCGTACCCTCACCTGTACCCTATCCCATAACCTAACCCTAACCATATCCCTAACACTAAACCTAACCCTAACCCATAACCTACGCCGTGCCCTCACCCGTACCCTAACCCGTATCCTAAGACGTACCGTAACCCTAACCAATACCCTACGCAGTATCCTCACCCATACCCTCACCCGTACCCTAAGCCGTACCCTAACCCTAACCCTAACCCTAACCCTAACCCTAACCCCTACCCTATGCCATACCCTCACCTGTACCCTATCCCATAACCTAAGACGTACCATAACCCTAACACTAACCCTAACCCTAACCCATAACCTACGCCGTACCCTCACCCGTACCCTAACCCGTATCCTAAGCCGTACTGTAACCCTAACCCTAACCCTAACCCTAACCCATAACCTACGCCGTACCCTCACCCGTACCCTAACACGTACCCTAAGATGTACCGTAACCCTAACCCTAACACTAACCCTAACCCTAACCCACACTCTACGCCGTACCCTAACCCGTACCCTAACACGTATCCTAAGCCGTACCCTAACCCTAACCAATACACTACGCAGTACCCTCAGCCGTACCCTAAGCCATACCCTAACCGTAACCCTAAACCTAACCCTAACCCCTACCCTACGCCGTACCCTCACCCGTACCCTATCCCATACCCTAAGCCGTACCCTAACCCTAACACTAACCCTGACCCTAACCCTAACCCTAAACTACCCTTGACTGCTTTTGCGTCCATTAGATTTCCTAAGCACTAGTGTTTTAAGGAACAGGTTAAAAAGAAAATCCTAATGTGATTTTTTTATAATGTGTTTATTCTTTATCTTATCCTAGTGACGAAAATCTTCTCCATGGCTGGATCCTAAATAATATTCCTTTACGTGCTAAGTGGTATCTAGAGAGTGGGATAGGTTTAATAAATACCCTAATCCTAACGTGTACCCTAACCCTAACCCACACCTTAACCCTAATGCGTACTCTAACCCTAACCCAAACCCTAACCCTAACACGTACGCTAATCCTAACCCGTACCCTAAACCAATCCCTAACCCTAAAACTAACCCTAACCCTACCCTAACCCTAACCCATACGCTACGCCGTACCCTCACCCATACCCTAACCCGTATCATAAGCCGTACCTTAACCCTAAACCTAACCCTAACCTCTACCCTACGCCGTACCCTCACCCGTACCCTAACCCTTACCCAAAGCCTTACCCTAACCCTAACCCTAACCCTCACCCATACCCAACGCCGTAACCTAACCCATATCCTAACCCGTATCCTAAGCCGTACCCTAACCCTAACCAATAACCTACGCAGTACCCTCACCAGTACCCTCACCCGTATCCTAAGTCCTACCCTAACCCTAACCCTAACCCTAACCCTAAACTACCCTTTACTGCTTTTGCCTCCATTAGATTTCCTAAACACTAGTGTTTTAAGGAACAGGTTAAAAAGAAAACCTTATGTGATTTTTTTATAATGTGTTTATTCTTTATCTTATCCTAGTGACTAAAATCTTCTCCATGGCTGAACTCCAAATAATATTCCTTTACGTGCTAAGTGGTATCTAGAGAGTGGGATAGGTTTAATAAATACCCTAATCCTAAAGTGTACCCTAAACCTAACCCATACCCTAACCCTAACGCGTACCCTAACCCTAACCAAAACCCTAACCCGAACACGTATGCTAATCCTAACCCGTACCCTAAACCAATCCCTAACCCTAAAACTAACCCTAACCCTAACCCTAACCCTAATCCATAACCTACACCGTACCCTCACCCGTACCCTAACCCGTACCCTAAGCCGTACCCTAACCCTAACCCTAACCCTAAACCATACGCTACGCCGTACCCTCACCCGTACCCTAACCCGTATCCTAAGCCGTACCCTAACCCTAACCCTAACCCTAAACTATACCCTACGCCGTAACCTCACCCGTACCCTAACCCGTACCCTAAGCCGTACCCTAACCCTAACCCTAACCTTAACCCTAACCCTAACCCATACCGTACGCCATACCCTAACACGTACCCTAACCCATATTCTAAGCCGTACCCTAACCCTAACAAATACCCTACGCAGTATCCTCACCCATACCCTCACCCGTACCCTAAGCCGTACCCTAACCCTTACCCTAACCCTAACCCTAACCCTAACCCCTACCCTATGCCATACCCTCACCTGTACCCTATCCCATAACCTAAACCGTACCATAACCCTAACACTAATCCTAACCCTAAACCATAACCTATGCCGTACCCTCACCCGTACACAAACCCGTATCCTAAGCCGTACCCTAACCCTAACCCTAACCCTAACCCTAACCCATAACCTACGCCGTACCCTCACCCGTACCCTAACACGTACCCTAAGACGTACCGTAACCCTAACCCTAACACTAACCCTAACCCTAACCCACACTCTACGCCGTACCCTAACCCGTACCCTAACACGTATCCTAAGCCGTACCCTAACCCTAAGCAATACCCTACGCAGTACCCTCACCCGTACCCTCACCCGTACCCTAAGCCATACCCTAACCCTAACCCTAACCCTAACCCCTAACCTACGCCGTACCCTCACCCGTATCCTATCCCATACCCTAAGCCGTACCCTAACCCTAACACTAACCCTAACCCTAACCCTAACCCTAAACTACCCTTGATTGCTTTTGCCTTTATTAGATTTCCTAAGCACTAGTGTTTTAAGGAACAGGTTAAAAAGAAAATCCTAATGTGATTTTTTTATAATGTGTTTATTCTTTATCTTATCCTAGTGACTAAAATCTTCTCCATGGCTGGATCCCTAATAATATTCCTTTACGTGCTAAGTGGTATCTAGAGAGTGGGATAGGTTTAATAAATACCCTAATCCTAACGTGTACCCTAACCCTAACCCATACCGTAACCCTAACGCGTACCCTAACCCTAACCCAAAATCTAACCCTAACACGTACGCTAATCCTAAGCCGTACCCTAAACCAATCCCTAACCCTAAAACTAACACTAACCCTAACCCTAACCCTAAACCTTACCCTACGCCGTACCATCACCCGTACCCTAACCCGTACCCTAAGACGTACCCTAACCCTAACCCTAACCCATACGCTACGCCATACCCTCACCCGTACCCTAACCCGTATCCTAAGCCGTACCCTAACCCTAAACCTAACCCTAACCTCTACCCTACGCCGTACCCTCACCCGTACCCTAACCCGTACCCAAAGCCTTACCCTAACCCTAACCCTAACACTCACCCATACCCAACGCCGTAACCTAACCCATATCCTAACCCGTATCCTAAGCCGTACCCTAACCCTAACCAATAACCTACGCAGTACCCTCACCAATACCCTCACCCGTATCCTAAGCCCTACCCTAACCCTAACCCTTACCCTAACCCTAAACTACCCTTTACTGCTTTTGCCTCCATTAGATTTCCTAAACACTAGTGTTTTAAGGAACAGGTTAAAAAGAAAAACTTATGTGATTTTTTTATAATGTGTTTATTCTTTATCTTATCCTAGTGACTAAAATCTTCTCCATGGCTGAACCCCAAATAATATTCCTTTACGTGCAAAGTGGTATCTAGAGAGTGGGATAGGTTTAATAAATACCCTAATCCTAAAGTGTACCCTAAACCTAACCCATACCCTAACCCTAACGCGTACCCTAACCCTAACCAAAACCCTAACCCGAACACGTATGCTAATCCTAACCCGTACCCTAAACCAATCCCTAACCCTAACCCTAACCCTAATCCATAACCTACACCGTACCCTCACCCGTACCCTAACCCGTACCCTAAGCCGTACCCTAACCCTAACCCTAACCCTAAACCATACGCTACGCCGTACCCTCACCCGTACCCTAACCCGTATCCTAAGCCGTACCCTAACCCTAACCCTAACCCTAAACTATACCCTACGCCGTAACCTCACCCGTACCCTAACCCGTACCCTAAGCCGTACCCTAACCCTAACCCTAACCCTAACCCTAACCCTAACCCTAACCCATACCGTACGCCATACCCTAACATGTACCCTAACCCATATCCTAAGCCGTACCCTAACCCTAACCAATACCTTATGCAGTATCCTCACCCATACCCTCACCCGTACCCTAAGCCGTACCCTAACCCTTACCCTAACCCTAACCCTAACCCTAACCCCTACCCTATGCCATACCCTCACCTGTACCCTATCCCATAACCTAAGCCGTACCATAACCCTAACACTAACCCTAACCCTAAACCATAACCTATGCCGTACCCTCACCCGTACACTAACCCGTATCCTAAGCCGTACCCTAACCCTAACCCTAACCCTAACCCTAACCCATAACCTACGCCGTACCCTCACCCGTACCCTAACACGTACCCTAAGACGTACCGTAACCCTAACCCTAACACTAACCCTAACCCTAACCCACACTCTACGCCGTACCCTAACCCGTACCCTAACACGTATCCTAAGCCGTACCCTAACCCTAAGCAATACCCTACGCAGTACCCTCACCCGTACCCTCACCCGTACCCTAAGCCATACCCTAACCCTAACCCTAACCCTAACCCTAACCCCTAACCTACGCCGTACCCTCACCCGTATCCTATCCCATACCCTAAGCCGTACCCTAACCCTAACACTAACCCTAACCCTAACCCAAACCCTAAACTACCCTTGATTGCTTTTGCCTTTATTAGATTTCCTAAGCACTAGTGTTTTAAGGAACAGGTTAAAAAGAAAATCCTAATGTGATTTTTTTATAATGTGTTTATTCTTTATCTTATCCTAGTGACTAAAATCTTCTCCATGGCTGGATCCCTAATAATATTCCTTTACGTGCTAAGTGGTATGTAGAGAGTGGGATAGGTTTAATAAATACCCTAATCCTAACGTGTACCCTAACCCTAACCCATACCGTAACCCTAAGGCGTACCCTAACCCTAACCCAAAATCTAACCCTAACACGTACGCTAATCCTAACCCGTACCCTAAACCAATCCCTAACCCTAAAACTAACCCTAACCCTAACCCTAACCCTAAACCTTACCCTACGCCGTACCCTCACCCATACCCTAACCCGTACCCTAAGACGTACCCTAACCCTAACCCTAACCCATACACTACGCCATACCCTCACCCGTACCCTAACCCGTATCCTAAGCCGTACCCTAACCCTAAACCTAACCCTAACCTCTACCCTACGCCGTACCCTCACCCGTACCCTAACCCGTACCCAAAGCCTTACACTAACCCTAACCCTAACCCTCACCCATACCCAACCGCCGTAACCTAACCCATATCCTAACCCGTATCCTAAGCCGTACCCTAACCCTAACCAGTAACCTATGCAGTACCCTCACCAGTACCCTCACCCGTATCCTAAGCCCTACCCTAACCCTAACCCTTACCCTAACCCTAAAATACCCTTTACTGCTTTTGCCTCCATTAGATTTCCTAAACACTAGTGTTTTAAGGAACAGGTTAAAAGAAAACCTTATGTGATTTTTTTATAATGTGTTTATTCTTTATCTTATCCTAGTGACTAAAATCTTCTCCATGGCTGAACCCCAAATAATATTCCTTTACGTGCTAAGTGGTATCTAGAGAGTGGGATAGGTTTAATAAATACCCTAATCCTAAAGTGTACCCTAAACCTAACCCATACCCTAACCCTAACGTGTACCCTAACCCTAACCAAAACCCTAACCCGAACAAGTATGCTAATCCTAACCCGTACCCTAAACCAATCCCTAACCCTAAAACTAACCCTAACCCTAACCCTAACCCTAACCCATAACCTACGCCGTACCCTCACCCGTACCCTAACCCGTACCCTAAGCCGTACCCTAACCCTAACCCTAACCCTAACCCATACGCTACGCTGTACCCTCACCCGTACCCTAAACCGTATCCTAAGCCGTACCCTAACCCTAACCCTAACCCTAACCCTAACCGCTACCCTACGCTGTACCCTATCCCATACCCTAAGCGGTACCCGAAACCTAACACTAACCCTAAACCTAACCCTAACCCCTACCCTACGCCGTACCCTCACCCGTAACCTATCCCATACCCTAAGCCGTACCCTAACCCTAACACTAACCCTAACCCTAAACCTAACCCCTACCCTACGCCGTACCCTCACCCGTACCCTATCCCATACCCTAAGCGTACCCTAACCCTAACCCTAACCCTAACATATACACTACGCCATACCCTCACCCGTACCCTAACCCGTACCCTAAGCCGAACCCTAACCCTAACCCTAACCCTAACCTATACACTACTCCTTACCCTCACCCGTACCCTAAGCCGTACCCTAAGCCGTACCCTAACCCTAACCCTAACCTTAACCCTAACCCATACCCTACGCCGTAACCTAACCCGTACCCTAACCCGTATTCTAAGCCGTACCCTAACCATAACCAATAGCCTACAGAGTACCCTCACCCGTACCCTCACCCGTACCCTAAGCCATACCTAACCCTAACCCTAACCCTAACCTATACACTACGCCATACCCTCACCCGTACCCTAACCCGTACCCTAAGCCGTACCCTAACCCTAACCCTAACCCTAAACCATACGCTACGCCGTACCCTCACCCGTACCCTAACCCGTATCCTAAGCCGTACCCTAACCCTAACCCTAACCCTAAACTATACCCTACGCCGTAACCTCACCCGTACCCTAACCCGTACCCTAAGCCGTACCCTAACCCTAACCCTAACCCTAACCCTAAACCTAACCCTAACCCATAACGTACGCCATACCCTAACACGTACCATAACCCTTATCCTAAGCCGTACCCTAACCCTAACCAATACCCTACGCAGTATCCTCACCCAAACCCTCACCCGTACCCTAAGCCGTACCCTAACCCTAACCCTAACCCTAACCCTAACCCCTACCCTATGCCATACCCTCACCTGTACCCTATCCCATAACCTAAGCCGTACCATAACCCCTAACACTAACCCTAACCCTAACCCATAACCTACGCCGTACCCTCACCCGTACCCTAACCCGTATCCTAAGCCGTACCCTAAACCTAACCCTAACACTAACCCTAACCCTAACCCATAACCTACGCCGTACCCTCACCCGTACCCTAACACATACCCTAAGACGTACCGTAACCCTAACCCTAACACTAACCCTAACCCTAACCCACACTCTACGCCGTACCCTAACCCGTACCCTAACACGTATCCTAAGCCATACCCTAACCCTAACCAATACCCTACGCAGTACCCTCACCCGTACCCTCACCCGTACCTTAAGCCATACCCTAACTCTAACCCTAACCCTAACCCTAACCCTTACCCTACGCCGTACCCTCACCCGTAACCTAACCCCGTACCCAAAGCCGTACCCTAACCCTAACCCTAACCTATACACTACGCCGTACCCTCACCCGTACCCTAACCCGTACCCTAAGCCGTACCCTAACTCTAACCCTAACCCTAACCCTAACCCTTACCCATACCCTGCGCCGTACCCTAACCCATACAATAACGTGTATCCTAAGCCATAACCTAACCCTAACCAATGACCTACACAGTACCCTCACCCGTACCCTAAGCCATACCCTAACCGTAACCCTAACACTAACCCTAACCCTAAACCCTACCCTATACCGTACCCTCACCTGTACCCTATCCCATAACCTAACCCTAACCATATCCCTAACACTAAACCTAACCCTAACCCATAACCTACGCCGTGCCCTCACCCGTACCCTAACCCGTATCCTAAGACGTACCGTAACCCTAACCAATACCCTACGCAGTATCCTCACCCATACCCTCACCCGTACCCTAAGCCGTACCCTAACCCTAACCCTAACCCTAACCCTAACCCTAACCCCTACCCTATGCCATACCCTCACCTGTACCCTATCCCATAACCTAAGACGTACCATAACCCTAACACTAACCCTAACCCTAACCCATAACCTACGCCGTACCCTCACCCGTACCCTAACCCGTATCCTAAGCCGTACCGTAACCCTAACCCTAACCCTAACCCTAACCCATAACCTACGCCGTACCCTCACCCGTACCCTAACACGTACCCTAAGATGTACCGTAACCCTAACCCTAACACTAACCCTAACCCTAACCCACACTCTACGCCGTACCCTAACCCGTACCCTAACACGTATCCTAAGCCGTACCCTAACCCTAACCAATACCCTACGCAGTACCCTAAGCCATACCCTAACCGTAACCCTAAACCTAACCCTAACCCCTACCCTACGCCGTACCCTCACCCGTACCCTATCCCATACCCTAAGCCGTACCCTAACCCTAACACTAACCCTGACCCTAACCCTAACCCTAAACTACCCTTGACTGCTTTTGCGTCCATTAGATTTCCTAAGCACTAGTGTTTTAAGGAACAGGTTAAAAAGAAAATCCTAATGTGATTTTTTTATAATGTGTTTATTCTTTATCTTATCCTAGTGACGAAAATCTTCTCCATGGCTGGATCCTAAATAATATTCCTTTACGTGCTAAGTGGTATCTAGAGAGTGGGATAGGTTTAATAAATACCCTAATCCTAACGTGTACCCTAACCCTAACCCACACCTTAACCCTAATGCGTACTCTAACCCTAACCCAAACCCTAACCCTAACACGTACGCTAATCCTAACCCGTACCCTAAACCAATCCCTAACCCTAAAACTAACCCTAACCCTTACCCTAACCCTAACCCATACGCTACGCCGTACCCTCACCCATACCCTAACCCGTATCATAAGCCGTACCTTAACCCTAAACCTAACCCTAACCTCTACCCTACGCCGTACCCTCACCCGTACCCTAACCCTTACCCAAAGCCTTACCCTAACCCTAACCCTAACCCTCACCCATACCCAACGCCGTAACCTAACCCATATCCTAACCCGTATCCTAAGCCGTACCCTAACCCTAACCAATAACCTACGCAGTACCCTCACCAGTACCCTCACCCGTATCCTAAGTCCTACCCTAACCCTAACCCTAACCCTAACCCTAAACTACCCTTTACTGCTTTTGCCTCCATTAGATTTCCTAAACACTAGTGTTTTAAGGAACAGGTTAAAAAGAAAACCTTATGTGATTTTTTTATAATGTGTTTATTCTTTATCTTATCCTAGTGACTAAAATCTTCTCCATGGCTGAACTCCAAATAATATTCCTTTACGTGCTAAGTGGTATCTAGAGAGTGGGATAGGTTTAATAAATACCCTAATCCTAAAGTGTACCCTAAACCTAACCCATACCCTAACCCTAACGCGTACCCTAACCCTAACCAAAACCCTAACCCGAACACGTATGCTAATCCTAACCCGTACCCTAAACCAATCCCTAACCCTAAAACTAACCCTAACCCTAACCCTAACCCTAATCCATAACCTACACCGTACCCTCACCCGTACCCTAACCCGTACCCTAAGCCGTACCCTAACCCTAACCCTAACCCTAAACCATACGCTACGCCGTACCCTCACCCGTACCCTAACCCGTATCCTAAGCCGTACCCTAACCCTAACCCTAACCCTAAACTATACCCTACGCCATAACCTCACCCGTACCCTAACCCGTACCCTAAGCCGTACCCTAACCCTAACCCTAACCCTAACCCTAACCCTAACCCATACCGTACGCCATACCCTAACACGTACCCTAACCCATATTCTAAGCCGTACCCTAACCCTAACAAATACCCTACGCAGTATCCTCACCCATACCCTCACCCGTACCCTAAGCCGTACCCTAACCCTTACCCTAACCCTAACCCTAACCCTAACCCCTACCCTATGCCATACCCTCACCTGTACCCTATCCCATAACCTAAGCCGTACCATAACCCTAACACTAATCCTAACCCTAAACCACAACCTATGCCGTACCCTCACCCGTACACAAACCCGTATCCTAAGCCGTACCCTAACCCTAACCCTAACCCTAACCCTAACCCATAACCTACGCCGTACCCTCACCCGTACCCTAACACGTACCCTAAGACGTACCGTAACCCTAACCCTAACACTAACCCTAACCCTAACCCACACTCTACGCCGTACCCTAACCCGTACCCTAACACGTATCCTAAGCCGTACCCTAACCCTAAGCAATACCCTACGCAGTACCCTCACCCGTACCCTCACCCGTACCATAAGCCATACCCTAACCCTAACCCTAACCCTAACCCTAACCCCTAACCTACGCCGTACCCTCACCCGTATCCTATCCCATACCCTAAGCCGTACCCTAACCCTAACACTAACCCTAACCCTAACCCTAACCCTAAACTACCCTTGATTGCTTTTGCCTTTATTAGATTTCCTAAGCACTAGTGTTTTAAGGAACAGGTTAAAAAGAAAATCCTAATGTGATTTTTTTATAATGTGTTTATTCTTTATCTTATCCTAGTGACTAAAATCTTCTCCATGGCTGGATCCCTAATAATATTCCTTTACGTGCTAAGTGGTATCTAGAGAGTGGGATAGGTTTAATAAATACCCTAATCCTAACGTGTACCCTAACCCTAACCCATACCGTAACCCTAACGCGTACCCTAACCCTAACCCAAAATCTAACCCTAACACGTACGCTAATCCTAACCCGTACCCTAAACCAATCCCTAACCCTAAAACTAACCCTAACCCTAACCCTAACCCTAAACCTTACCCTACGCCGTACCCTCACCCGTACCCTAACCCGTACCCTAAGACGTACCCTAACCCTAACCCTAACCCATACGCTACGCCATACCCTCACCCGTACCCTAACCCGTATCCTAAGCCGTACCCTAACCCTAAACCTAACCCTAACCTCTACCCTACGCCGTACCCTCACCCGTACCCTAACCCGTACCCAAAGCCTTACCCTAACCCTACCCTAACCCTCACCCATACCCAACGCCGTAACCTAACCCATATCCTAACCCGTATCCTAAGCCGTACCCTAACCCTAACCAATAACCTACGCAGTACCCTCACCAGTACCCTCACCCGTATCCTAAGCCCTACCCTAACCCTAACCCTTACCCTAACCCTAAAATACCCTTTACTGCTTTTGCCTCCATTAGATTTCCTAAACACTAGTGTTTTAAGGAACAGGTTAAAAAGAAAACCTTATGTGATTTTTTTATAATGTGTTTATTCTTTATCTTATCCTAGTGACTAAAATCTTCTCCATGGCTGAACCCCAAATAATATTCCTTTACGTGCTAAGTGGTATCTAGAGAGTGGGATAGGTTTAATAAATACCCTAATCCTAAAGTGTACCCTAAACCTAACCCATACCCTAACCCTAACGTGTACCCTAACCCTAACCAAAACCCTAACCCGAACAAGTATGCTAATCCTAACCCGTACCCTAAACCAATCCCTAACCCTAAAACTAACCCTAACCCTAACCCTAACCCTAACCCATAACCTACGCCGTACCCTCACCCGTACCCTAACCCGTACCCTAAGCCGTACCCTAACCCTAACCCTAACCCTAACCCATACGCTACGCTGTACCCTCACCCGTACCCTAAACCGTATCCTAAGCCGTACCCTAACCCTAACCCTAACCCTAACCCTAACCGCTACCCTACGCTGTACCCTATCCCATACCCTAAGCGGTACCCGAAACCTAACACTAACCCTAAACCTAACCCTAACCCCTACCCTACGCCGTACCCTCACCCGTAACCTATCCCATACCCTAAGCCGTACCCTAACCCTAACACTAACCCTAACCCTAAACCTAACCCCTACCCTACGCCGTACCCTCACCCGTACCCTATCCCATACCCTAAGCCGTACCCTAACCCTAACCCTAACCCTAACATATACACTACGCCATACCCTCACCCGTACCCTAACCCGTACCCTAAGCCGAACCCTAACCCTAACCCTAACCCTAACCTATACACTACTCCTTACCCTCACCCGTACCCTAAGCCGTACCCTAAGCCGTACCCTAACCCTAACCCTAACCTTAACCCTAACCCATACCCTACGCCGTAACCTAACCCGTACCCTAACCCGTATTCTAAGCCGTACCCTAACCATAACCAATAGCCTACAGAGTACCCTCACCCGTACCCTCACCCGTACCCTAAGCCATACCCTAACCCTAACCCTAACCCTAACCTATACACTACGCCATACCCTCACCCGTACCCTAACCCGTACCCTAAGCCGTACCCTAACCCTAACCCTAACCCTAAACCATACGCTACGCCGTACCCTCACCCGTACCCTAACCCGTATCCTAAGCCGTACCCTAACCCTAACCCTAACCCTAAACTATACCCTACGCCGTAACCTCACCCGTACCCTAACCCGTACCCTAAGCCGTACCCTAACCCTAACCCTAACCCTAACCCTAAACCTAACCCTAACCCATAACGTACGCCATACCCTAACACGTACCATAACCCTTATCCTAAGCCGTACCCTAACCCTAACCAATACCCTACGCAGTATCCTCACCCAAACCCTCACCCGTACCCTAAGCCGTACCCTAACCCTAACCCTAACCCTAACCCTAACCCCTACCCTATGCCATACCCTCACCTGTACCCTATCCCATAACCTAAGCCGTACCATAACCCTAACACTAACCCTAACCCTAACCCATAACCTACGCCGTACCCTCACCCGTACCCTAACCCGTATCCTAAGCCGTACCCTAAACCTAACCCTAACACTAACCCTAACCCTAACCCATAACCTACGCCGTACCCTCACCCGTACCCTAACACATACCCTAAGACGTACCGTAACCCTAACCCTAACACTAACCCTAACCCTAACCCACACTCTACGCCGTACCCTAACCCGTACCCTAACACGTATCCTAAGCCATACCCTAACCCTAACCAATACCCTACGCAGTACCCTCACCCGTACCCTCACCCGTACCTTAAGCCATACCCTAACTCTAACCCTAACCCTAACCCTAACCCTTACCCTACGCCGTACCCTCACCCGTAACCTAACCCGTACCCAAAGCCGTACCCTAACCCTAACCCTAACCTATACACTACGCCGTACCCTCACCCGTACCCTAACCCGTACCCTAAGCCGTACCCTAACTCTAACCCTAACCCTAACCCTAACCCTTACCCATACCCTGCGCCGTACCCTAACCCATACAATAACGTGTATCCTAAGCCATAACCTAACCCTAACCAATGACCTACACAGTACCCTCACCCGTACCCTAAGCCATACCCTAACCGTAACCCTAACACTAACCCTAACCCTAAACCCTACCCTATACCGTACCCTCACCTGTACCCTATCCCATAACCTAACCCTAACCATATCCCTAACACTAAACCTAACCCTAACCCATAACCTACGCCGTGCCCTCACCCGTACCCTAACCCGTATCCTAAGACGTACCGTAACCCTAACCAATACCCTACGCAGTATCCTCACCCATACCCTCACCCGTACCCTAAGCCGTACCCTAACCCTAACCCTAACCCTAACCCTAACCCTAACCCCTACCCTATGCCATACCCTCACCTGTACCCTATCCCATAACCTAAGACGTACCATAACCCTAACACTAACCCTAACCCTAACCCATAACCTACGCCGTACCCTCACCCGTACCCTAACCCGTATCCTAAGCCGTACCGTAACCCTAACCCTAACCCTAACCCTAACCCATAACCTACGCCGTACCCTCACCCGTACCCTAACACGTACCCTAAGATGTACCGTAACCCTAACCCTAACACTAACCCTAACCCTAACCCACACTCTACGCCGTACCCTAACCCGTACCCTAACACGTATCCTAAGCCGTACCCTAACCCTAACCAATACCCTACGCAGTACCCTAAGCCATACCCTAACCGTAACCCTAAACCTAACCCTAACCCCTACCCTACGCCGTACCCTCACCCGTACCCTATCCCATACCCTAAGCCGTACCCTAACCCTAACACTAACCCTGACCCTAACCCTAACCCTAAACTACCCTTGACTGCTTTTGCGTCCATTAGATTTCCTAAGCACTAGTGTTTTAAGGAACAGGTTAAAAAGAAAATCCTAATGTGATTTTTTTATAATGTGTTTATTCTTTATCTTATCCTAGTGACGAAAATCTTCTCCATGGCTGGATCCTAAATAATATTCCTTTACGTGCTAAGTGGTATCTAGAGAGTGGGATAGGTTTAATAAATACCCTAATCCTAACGTGTACCCTAACCCTAACCCACACCTTAACCCTAATGCGTACTCTAACCCTAACCCAAACCCTAACCCTAACACGTACGCTAATCCTAACCCGTACCCTAAACCAATCCCTAACCCTAAAACTAACCCTAACCCTTACCCTAACCCTAACCCATACGCTACGCCGTACCCTCACCCATACCCTAACCCGTATCATAAGCCGTACCTTAACCCTAAACCTAACCCTAACCTCTACCCTACGCCGTACCCTCACCCGTACCCTAACCCTTACCCAAAGCCTTACCCTAACCCTAACCCTAACCCTCACCCATACCCAACGCCGTAACCTAACCCATATCCTAACCCGTATCCTAAGCCGTACCCTAACCCTAACCAATAACCTACGCAGTACCCTCACCAGTACCCTCACCCGTATCCTAAGTCCTACCCTAACCCTAACCCTAACCCTAACCCTAAACTACCCTTTACTGCTTTTGCCTCCATTAGATTTCCTAAACACTAGTGTTTTAAGGAACAGGTTAAAAAGAAAACCTTATGTGATTTTTTTATAATGTGTTTATTCTTTATCTTATCCTAGTGACTAAAATCTTCTCCATGGCTGAACTCCAAATAATATTCCTTTACGTGCTAAGTGGTATCTAGAGAGTGGGATAGGTTTAATAAATACCCTAATCCTAAAGTGTACCCTAAACCTAACCCATACCCTAACCCTAACGCGTACCCTAACCCTAACCAAAACCCTAACCCGAACACGTATGCTAATCCTAACCCGTACCCTAAACCAATCCCTAACCCTAAAACTAACCCTAACCCTAACCCTAACCCTAATCCATAACCTACACCGTACCCTCACCCGTACCCTAACCCGTACCCTAAGCCGTACCCTAACCCTAACCCTAACCCTAAACCATACGCTACGCCGTACCCTCACCCGTACCCTAACCCGTATCCTAAGCCGTACCCTAACCCTAACCCTAACCCTAAACTATACCCTACGCCATAACCTCACCCGTACCCTAACCCGTACCCTAAGCCGTACCCTAACCCTAACCCTAACCCTAACCCTAACCCTAACCCATACCGTACGCCATACCCTAACACGTACCCTAACCCATATTCTAAGCCGTACCCTAACCCTAACAAATACCCTACGCAGTATCCTCACCCATACCCTCACCCGTACCCTAAGCCGTACCCTAACCCTTACCCTAACCCTAACCCTAACCCTAACCCCTACCCTATGCCATACCCTCACCTGTACCCTATCCCATAACCTAAGCCGTACCATAACCCTAACACTAATCCTAAC
The DNA here is from genome assembly GCF_028564815.1 of Eubalaena glacialis. Classification (NCBI taxonomy): domain Eukaryota; kingdom Metazoa; phylum Chordata; class Mammalia; order Artiodactyla; family Balaenidae; genus Eubalaena; species Eubalaena glacialis. The sequence continues at coordinate 103,878 of NW_026871298.1, read as the reverse complement.
CCTAAACCACAACCTATGCCGTACCCTCACCCGTACACAAACCCGTATCCTAAGCCGTACCCTAACCCTAACCCTAACCCTAACCCTAACCCATAACCTACGCCGTACCCTCACCCGTACCCTAACACGTACCCTAAGACGTACCGTAACCCTAACCCTAACACTAACCCTAACCCTAACCCACACTCTACGCCGTACCCTAACCCGTACCCTAACACGTATCCTAAGCCGTACCCTAACCCTAAGCAATACCCTACGCAGTACCCTCACCCGTACCCTCACCCGTACCATAAGCCATACCCTAACCCTAACCCTAACCCTAACCCTAACCCCTAACCTACGCCGTACCCTCACCCGTATCCTATCCCATACCCTAAGCCGTACCCTAACCCTAACACTAACCCTAACCCTAACCCTAACCCTAAACTACCCTTGATTGCTTTTGCCTTTATTAGATTTCCTAAGCACTAGTGTTTTAAGGAACAGGTTAAAAAGAAAATCCTAATGTGATTTTTTTATAATGTGTTTATTCTTTATCTTATCCTAGTGACTAAAATCTTCTCCATGGCTGGATCCCTAATAATATTCCTTTACGTGCTAAGTGGTATCTAGAGAGTGGGATAGGTTTAATAAATACCCTAATCCTAACGTGTACCCTAACCCTAACCCATACCGTAACCCTAACGCGTACCCTAACCCTAACCCAAAATCTAACCCTAACACGTACGCTAATCCTAACCCGTACCCTAAACCAATCCCTAACCCTAAAACTAACCCTAACCCTAACCCTAACCCTAAACCTTACCCTACGCCGTACCCTCACCCGTACCCTAACCCGTACCCTAAGACGTACCCTAACCCTAACCCTAACCCATACGCTACGCCATACCCTCACCCGTACCCTAACCCGTATCCTAAGCCGTACCCTAACCCTAAACCTAACCCTAACCTCTACCCTACGCCGTACCCTCACCCGTACCCTAACCCGTACCCAAAGCCTTACCCTAACCCTACCCTAACCCTCACCCATACCCAACGCCGTAACCTAACCCATATCCTAACCCGTATCCTAAGCCGTACCCTAACCCTAACCAATAACCTACGCAGTACCCTCACCAGTACCCTCACCCGTATCCTAAGCCCTACCCTAACCCTAACCCTTACCCTAACCCTAAAATACCCTTTACTGCTTTTGCCTCCATTAGATTTCCTAAACACTAGTGTTTTAAGGAACAGGTTAAAAAGAAAACCTTATGTGATTTTTTTATAATGTGTTTATTCTTTATCTTATCCTAGTGACTAAAATCTTCTCCATGGCTGAAACCAAATAATAATCCTTTACGTGCTAAGTGGTATCTAGAGAGTGGGATAGGTTTAATAAATACCCTAACCCTAACGTGTACCCTAACCCTAACCAAAACCCTAACCCGAACAAGTATGCTAATCCTAACCCGTACCCTAAACCAATCCCTAACCCTAAAACTAACCCTAACCCTAACCCTAACCCTAACCCATAACCTACGCCGTACCCTCACCCGTACCCTAACCTGTACCCTAAGCCGTACCCTAACCCTAACCCTAACCCTAACCCATACGCTACGCCGTACCCTCACCCGTACCCTAAACCGTATCCTAAGCCGTACCCTAACCCTAACCCTAACCCTAACCCTAACCGCTACCCTACGCTGTACCCTATCCCATACCCTAAGCGGTACCCTAAACCTAACACTAACCCTAAACCTAACCCTAACCCCTACCCTACGCCGTACCCTCACCCGTAACCTATCCCATACCCTAAGCCGTACCCTAACCCTAACACTAACCCTAACCCTAAACCTAACCCCTACCCTACGCCGTACCCTCACCCGTACCCTATCCCATACCCTAAGCCGTACCCTAACCCTAACCCTAACCCTAACATATACACTACGCCATACCCTCACCCGTACCCTAACACGTACCCTAAGCCGAACCCTAACCCTAACCCTAACCCTAACCTATACACTACTCCTTACCCTCACCCGTACCCTAAGCCGTACCCTAAGCCGTACCCTAACCCTAACCCTAACCTTAACCCTAACCCATACCCTACGCCGTAACCTAACCCGTACCCTAACCCGTATTCTAAGCCGTACCCTAACCATAACCAATAGCCTACAGAGTACCCTCACCCGTACCCTCACCCGTACCCTAAGCCATACCCTAACCCTAACCCTAACCCTAACCTATACACTACGCCATACCCTCACCCGTACCCTAACCCGTACCCTAAGCCGTACCCTAACCCTAACCCTAACCCTAAACCATACGCTACGCCGTACCCTCACCCGTACCCTAACCCGTATCCTAAGCCGTACCCTAACCCTAACCCTAACCCTAAACTATACCCTACGCCGTAACCTCACCCGTACCCTAACCCGTACCCTAAGCCGTACCCTAACCCTAACCCTAACCCTAAACCTAACCCTAACCCATACCGTACGCCATACCCTAACACGTACCATAACCCTTATCCTAAGCCGTACCCAACCCTAACCAATACCCTACGCAGTATCCTCACCCAAACCCTCACCCGTAACCTAAGCCGTACCCTAACCCTAACCCTAACCCTAACCCTAACCCTAACCCCTACCCTATGCCATACCCTCACCTGTACCCTATCCCATAACCTAAGCCGTACCATAACCCTAACACTAACCCTAACCCTAACCCATAACCTACGCCGTACCCTCGCCCGTACCCTAACCCGTATCCTAAGCCATACCCTAAACCTAACCCTAACACTAACCCTAACCCTAACCCTAACCCTAACCCATAACCTACGCCGTGACCTCACCCGTACCCTAACCCGTATCCTAAGACGTACCGTAACCCTAACCAATACCCTACGCAGTATCCTCACCCATACCCTCACCCGTACCCTAAGCCGTACCCTAACCCTAACCCTAACCCTAACCCTAACCCCTACCCTATGCCATACCCTCACCTGTACCCTATCCCATAACCTAAGCCGTACCATAACCCTAACACTAACCCTAACCCTAAACCATAACCTATGCCGTACCCTCACCCGTACACTAACCCGTATCCTAAGCCGTACCCTAACCCTAACCCTAACCCTAACCCTAACCCATAACCTACGCCGTACCCTCACCCGTACCCTAACGCGTACCCTAAGACGTACCGTAACCCTAACCCTAACACTAACCCTAACCCTAACCCACACTCTACGCCGTACCCTAACCCGTACCCTAACACGTATCCTAAGCCGTACCCTAACCCTAAGCAATACCCTACGCAGTACCCTCACCCGTACCCTCACCCGTACCCTAAGCCATACCCTAACCCTAACCCTAACCCTAACCCTAACCCCTAACCTACGCCGTACCCTCACCCGTATCCTATCCCATACCCTAAGCCGTACCCTAACCCTAACACTAACCCTAACCCTAACCCTAACCCTAAACTACCCTTGATTGCTTTTGCCTTTATTAGATTTCCTAAGCACTAGTGTTTTAAGGAACAGGTTAAAAAGAAAATCCTAATGTGATTTTTTTATAATGTGTTTATTCTTTATCTTATCCTAGTGACTAAAATCTTCTCCATGGCTGGATCCCTAATAATATTCCTTTACGTGCTAAGTGGTATCTAGAGAGTGGGATAGGTTTAATAAATACCCTAATCCTAACGTGTACCCTAACCCTAACCCATACCGTAACCCTAACGCGTACCCTAACCCTAACCCAAAATCTAACCCTAACACGTACGCTAATCCTAACCCGTACCCTAAACCAATCCCTAACCCTAAAACTAACCCTAACCCTAAACCTTACCCTACGCCGTACCCTCACCCGTACCCTAACCCGTACCCTAAGACGTACCCTAACCCTAACCCTAACCCTAAACCATACGCTACGCCGTACCCTCACCCGTACCCTAACCCGTATCCTAAGCCGTACCCTAACCCTAACCCTAACCCTAAACTATACCCTACGCCGTAACCTCACCCGTACCCTAACCCGTACCCTAAGCCGTACCCTAACCCTAACCCTAACCCTAACCCTAACCCTAACCCTAACCCATACCGTACGCCATACCCTAACCCGTACACTAACCCGTATCCTAAGCCATATCCTAACCCTAATGCGTACCCTAACCCTAACCCAAACCCTAACCCTAACACGTACGCTAATCCTAACCCGTACCCTAAACCAATCCCTAAACCTAAAACTAACCCTAACCCTAACACTAACCCTAACGCATACCGTACGCCATACCCTAACACGTACCCTAACCCGTATCCTAAGCCGTACCCTAACACTAACCAATACCCTACGCAGTATCCTCACCCATACCCTCACCCGTACCCTAAGCCGTACCCTAACCCTAACCCTAACCCTAACCCTAACCCTAACCCATACCCTATGCCATACCCTCACCTGTACCCTATCCCATAACCTAAGCCGTACCATAACCCTAACACTAACCCTAACCCTAACCCATAACCTACGCCGTACCCTCACCCGTACCCTAACCCGTATCCTAAGCCGTACCCTACCCTAAACCTAACCCTAACCCTAACCCATAACCTACGCCGTACCCTCACCCGTACCCTAACATGTACCCTAAGACGTACCGTAACCCTAACCCTAACACTAACCCTAACCCTAACCCACACTCTACGCCGTACCCTAACCCGTACCCTAACACGTATCCTAAGCCGTACCCTAACCCTAACCAATACCCTACGCAGTACACTCACCCGTACCCTCACCCGTACCCTAAGCCATACCCTAACCCTAACCCTAACTCTAACCCTAAGCCCTACCCTACGCCGTACCCTCACCCGTACCCTATCCCATACGCTAAGCCGTACCCTAACCCTAACACTAACACTAACCCTAACCCTAACCCCTACCCTACGCCGTACCCTCACCCGTACCCTATCCCATACCCTAAGCCGTACCCTAACCCTAACACTAACCCTAACCCTAACCCTAACCCTAAACTACCCTTGATTGCTTTTGCCTCTAGTAGATTTCCTAAGCACTAGTGTTTTAAGGAACAGGTTAAAAAGAAAATCCTAATGTGATTTTTTTATAATGTGTTTATTCTTTATCTTATCCTAGTGACTAAAATCTTCTCCATGGCTGGATCCCTAATAATATTCCTTTACGTGCTAAGTGGTATCTAGAGAGTGGGATAGGTTTAATAAATACCCTAATCCTAACGTGTACCCTAAACCTAACCCACACCCTAACCCTAACGCGTACCCTAACCCTAACCCAAAACCTAACCCTAACACGTACGCTAATCCTAACCTGTACCCTAAACCAATCCCTAACCCTAAAACTAACCCTAACCCTTACCCTACGCCGTACCCGCACCCGTACCCTAACCCGTACCCTAAGACGTACCCTAACCATAACCCTAACCCATACGCTACGCCGTACCCTCACCCGTACCCTAACCCGTATCCTAAGCCGTACCCTAACCCTAACCCTAACCCTAACCCTAACCCTAACCCATACCCTACGCCATACCCTAACCCGTACACTAACCCGTATCCTAAGCCATATCCTAACCCTAACCAATACCCTACGCAGTACCCTCACCCGTACCCTCACCCGTACCCTAAGCCGTACCCTAACCCCTACCCTAACCCTAACTCTAACCCTTACCCCTACCCTACGCCGTACCCTCACCCGTACCCTATCCCATACGCTAAGCCGTACCCTAACCCTAACACTAACACTAACCCTAACCCTAACCCTAACCCTAACCCTAACCCATACCCTACGCCGTACCCTCACCCGTAACCTAACCCGTACCCTAAGCCGTACCCTAACCCTAACCCTAACCTATACACTACGCCGTACCCTCACCCGTACCCTAACCCGTACCCTAAGCCGTACCCTAACTCTAACCCTAACCCTAACCCTAACCCTTAACCATACCCTGCGCCGTACACTAACCCATACAATAACCTGTATCCTAAGCCTTAACCTAACCCTAACCAATGACCTACACAGTACCCTCACCCGTACCCTAAGCCATACCCTAACCCTAACCCTAACACTAACCCTAACCCTAAACCCTACCCTATGCCGTACCCTCACCCATACCCTATCCCATACCCTAAGCCGTACCCTAACCCTAACACTAACCCTAACCCTAACCCTAACCCTAAACTACCCTTGACTGCTTTTGCCTCCATTAGATTTCCTAAGCACTAGTGTTTTAAGGAACAGGTTAAAAAGAAAATCCTAATGTGATTTTTTTATAATGTGTTTATTCTTTATCTTATCCTAGTGACGAAAATCTTCTCCATGGCTGGACTCTAAATAATATTCCTTTACGTGCTAAGTGGTATCTAGAGAGTGGGATAGGTTTAATAAATACCCTAATCCTAACGTGTACCCTAACCCTAACCCACACCCTAACCCTAATGCGTACCCTAACCCTAACCCAAACCCTAACCCTAACACGTACGCTAATCCTAACCCGTACCCTAAACCAATCCCTAACCCTAAAACTAACCCTAACCCTAACCCTAACCCTAACACATACGCTACGCCGTACCCTCACCCATACTCTAACCCGTATCCTAAGCCGTACCCTAACCCTAAACCTAACCCTAACCTCTACCCTACGCCGTACCCTCACCCGTACCCTAACCCGTACCCAAAGCCTTACCCTAACCCTAACCCTAACCCTCATCCATACCCAACGCCGTAACCTAACCCATATCCTAACCCGTATCCTAAGCCGTACCCTAACCCTAACCAATAACCTACGCAGTACCCTCACCAGTACCCTCACCCGTATCCTAAGCCCTACCCTAACCCTAACCCTAACCCTAACCCTAAACTACCCTTTACTGCTTTTGCCTCCATTAGATTTCCTAAACACTAGTGTTTTAAGGAACAGGTTAAAAAGAAAACCTTATGTGATTTTTTTATAATGTGTTTATTCTTTATCTTATCCTAGTGACTAAAATCTTCTCCATGGCTGAACCCCAAATAATAGTCCTTTACGTGCTAAGTGGTATCTAGAGAGTGGGATAGGTTTAATAAATACCCTAATCCTAAAGTGTACCCTAAACCTAACCCATACCCTAACCCTAACGCGTACCCTAACCCTAACCAAAACCCTAACCCGAACAAGTATGCTAATCCTAACCCGTACCCTAAACCAATCCCTAACCCTAAAACTAACCCTAACCCTAACCCTAACCCTAACCCATAACCTATGCCGTACCCTCACCCGTACCCTCACCCGTACCCTCACCCGTACCCTAACCCTAACCCTAACCCTAACCCATACGCTACGCCGTACCCTCACCCGTACCCTAAGCCGTACCCTAACCCTAACCCTAACCCTAACCTTAACCCTAACCCATACCCTACGCCGTAACCTAACCCGTACCCTAACCCGTATTCTAAGCCGTACCCTAACCATAACCAATACCCTACCCAGTACCCTCACCCGTACCCTCACCCGTTCCCTAAGCCATACCCTAACCCTAACCCTAACCCTAAACCATACGCTACGCCGTACCCTCACCCGTACCCTAACCCGTATCCTAAGCCGTACCCTAACCCTAACCCTAAACCTAAACTATACCCTACGCCGTAACCTCACCCATACCCTAACCCGTACCCTAAGCCGTACCCTAACCCTAACCCTAACCCTAACCCTAACCCTAACCCATACCTTACGCCATACCCTAACACGTACCCTAACCCGTATCCTAAGCCGTACTCTAACCTTAACCAATAACCTATGCAGTATCCTCACCCATACCCTCACCCGTACCCTAAGCCGTACCCTAACCCTAACCCTAACCCTAACCCTAACCCCTACCCTATGCCATACCCTCACCTGTACCCTATCCCATAACCTAACCCTAACCATATCCCTAACACTAACCCTAACCCTAACCCATAACCTACGCCGTGCCCTCACCCGTACCCTAACCCGTATCCTAAGACGTACCGTAACCCTAACCAATACCCTACGCAGTATCCTCACCCATACCCTCACCCGTACCCTAAGCCGTACCCTAACCCTAACCCTAACGCTAACCCTAACCCTAACCCCTACCCTATGCCATACCCTCACCTGTACCCTATCCCGTAACCTAAGCCGTACCATAACCCTAACACTAACCCTAACCCTAACCCATAACCTACGCCGTACCCTCACCCGTACCCTAAACCGTATCCTAAGCCGTACCCTAACCCTAAACCTAACCCTAACCCTAACCCATAACCTACGCCGTACCGTCACCCGTACCCTAACACGTACCCTAAGACGTACCGTAACCCTAACCCTAACACTAACCCTAACCCTAACCCACACTCTACGCCGTACCCTAACCCGTACCCTAACACGTATCCTAAGCCGTACCCTAACCCTAACCAATACCCTACGCAGTACCCTCACCCGTACCCTCACCCGTACCCGAAGCCATACCCTAACCCTAAACCTAACCCTAAACCCTACCCTACGCCGTACCCTCACCCGTACCCTATCCCATACCCTAAGCCGTACCCTAACCCTAACACTAACCCTAACCCTAACCCTAACCGTAAACTACCCTTCATTGCTTTTGCCTCTATTAGATTTCCTAAGCACTAGTGTTTTAAGGAACAGGTTAAAAAGAAAATCCTAATGTGATTTTTTTATAATGTGTTTATTCTTTATCTTATCCTAGTGACTAAAATCTTCTCCATGGCTGGATCCCTAATAATATTCCTTTACGTGCTAAGTGGTATCTAGAGAGTGGGATAGGTTTAATAAATACCCTAATCCTAACGTGTACCCTAACCCTAACCCATACCCTAACCCTAACGCGTACCCTAACCCTAACCCAAAACCTAACCCTAACACGTACGCTAATCCTAACCTGTACCCTAAACCAATCCCTAACCCTAAAACTAACCCTAACCCTTACCCTACGCCGTACCCGCACCCGTACCCTAACCCGTACCCTAAGACGTACCCTAACCCTAACCCTAACCCATACGCTACGCCGTACCCTCACCCGTACCCTAACCCGTATCCTAAGCCATACCCTAACCCTAACCCTAACCCTAACCCTAACCCTAACCCTAACCCATACCCTACGCCATACCCTAACCCATACACTAACCCGTATCCTAAGCCGTATCCTAACCCTAACCAATACCCTACGCAGTACCCTCACCCGTACCCTCACCCGTACCCTAAGCCGTACCCTAACCCCAACCCTAACCCTAACTCTAACCCTTACCCCTACCCTACGCCGTACCCTCACCCGTACCCTATCCCATACGCTAAGCCGTACCCTAACCCTAACACTAACACTAACCCTAACCCTAACCCTAACCCTAACCCATACCCTACGCCGTACCCTCACCCGTAACCTAACCCGTACCCTAAGCCGTACCCTAACCCTAACCCTAACCTATACACTACGCCGTACCCTCACCCGTACCCTAACCCGTACCCTAAGCCGTACCCTAACTCTAACCCTAACCCTAACCCTTACCCATACCCTGCGCCGTACCCTAACCCATACAATAACCTGTATCCTAAGCCTTAACCTAACCCTAACCAATGACCTACACAGTACCCTCACCCGTACCCTAAGCCATACCCTAACCCTAACCCTAACACTAACCCTAACCCTAAACCCTACCCTATGCCGTACCCTCACCCATACCCTATCCCATACCCTAAGCCGTACCCTAACCCTAACACTAACCCTAACCCTAACCCTAACCCTAAACTACCCTTGACTGCTTTTGCCTCCATTAGATTTCCTAAGCACTAGTGTTTTAAGGAACAGGTTAAAAAGAAAATCCTAATGTGATTTTTTTATAATGTGTTTATTCTTTATCTTATCCTAGTGACGAAAATCTTCTCCATGGCTGGACCCTAAATAATATTCCTTTACGTGCTAAGTGGTATCTAGAGAGTGGGATAGGTTTAATAAATACCCTAATCCTAACGTGTACCCTAACCCTAACCCACACCCTAACCCTAATGCGTACCCTAACCCTAACCCAAACCCTAACCCTAACACGTACGCTAATCCTAACCCGTACCCTAAACCAATCCCTAACCCTAAAACTAACCCTAACCCTTACCCTAACCCTAACCCATACGCTACGCCGTACCCTCACCCATACCCTAACCCGTATCCTAAGCCGTACCCTAACCCTAAACCTAACCCCAACCTCTACCCTACGCCGTACCCTCACCCGTACCCTAACCCGTACCCAAAGCCTTACCCTAACCCTAACCCTAACCCTCACCCATACCTAACGCCGTAACCTAACCCATATCCTAACCCGTATCCTAAGCCGTACCCTAACCCTAACCAATAACCTACGCAGTACCCTCACCAGTACCCTCACCCGTATCCTAAGCCCTACCCTAACCCTAACCCTAACCCTAACCCTAAACTACCCTTTACTGCTTTTGCCTCCATTAGATTTACTAAACACTAGTGTTTTAAGGAACAGGTTAAAAAGAAAAACTTATGTGATTTTTTTATAATGTGTTTATTCTTTATCTTATCCTAGTGACTAAAATCTTCTCCATGGCTGAACCCCAAATAATATTCCTTTACGTGCTAAGTGGTATCTAGAGAGTGGGATAGGTTTAATAAATACCCTAATCCTAAAGTGTACCCTAAACCTAACCCACACCCTAACCCTAACCCGTACCCTAACCCTAACCAAAACCCTAACCCGAACAAGTATGCTAATCCTAACCCGTACCCTAAACCAATGCCTAACTCTAAAACTAACCCTAACCCTAACCCTAACCCATAAACTACGCCGTACCCTCACCCGTACCCTAACCCGTACCCTAAGCCGTACCCTAACCCTAACCCTAACCCTAACCCATACGCTACGCCGTACCCTCACCCGTACCCTAACCCGTACCCTAAGCCGTACCCTAACCCGTACCCTAATCCGTACCCTAACCCTAACCCTAACCCTAACCCTAACCCTAACCCATACCGTACGCCATACCCTAACACGTACCCTAACCCGTATCCTAAGCCGTACTCTAAACCTAACCAATACCCTATGCAGTATCCTCACCCATACCCTCACCCGTACCCTAAGCCGTACCCTAACCCTAACCCTAACCCTAACCCTAACCCCTACCCTATGCCATACCCTCACCTGTACCCTATCCCATAACCTAACCCTAACCATATCCCTAACACTAACCCTAACCCTAACCCATAACCTACGCCGTGCCCTCACCCGTACCCTAACCCGTATCCTAAGACGTACCGTAACCCTAACCAATACCCTACGCAGTATCCTCACCCATACCCTCACCCGTACCCTAAGCCGTACCCTAACCCTAACCCTAACCCTAACCCTAACCCTAACCCCTACCCTATGCCATACCCTCACCTGTACCCTATCCCATAACCTAAGCCGTACCATAACCCTAACACTAACCCTAACCCTAACCCATAACCTACGCCGTACCCTCACCCGTACCCTAACCCGTATCCTAAGCCGTACCCTAACCCTAACCCTAACCCTAACCCTAACCCATAACCTACGCCGTACCCTCACCCGTACGCTAACACGTACCCTAAGATGTACCGTAACCCTAACCCTAACACTAACCCTAACCCTAACCCACACTCTACGCCGTACCCTAACCCGTACCCTAACACGTATCCTAAGCCGTACCCTAACCCTAACCAATACCCTACGCAGTACCCTCACCCGTACCCTCACCCGTACCCTAAGCCGTACCCTAACCCTAACCCTAACCCTAACCCTAACCGCTACCCTACGCCGTACCCTCACCCGTACCCTATCCCATACCCTAAGCCGTACCCTAACACTAACATTAACCCTAACCCTAACCCTAACCCTAAACTACCCTTGATTGCTTTTGCCTCTATTAGATTTCCTAAACACTAGTGTTTTAAGGAACAGGTTAAAAAGAAAATCCTAATGTGATTTTTTTATAATGTGTTTATTCTTTATCTTATCCTAGTGACTAAAATCTTCTCCATGGCTGGATCCCTAATAATATTCCTTTACGTGCTAAGTGGTATCTAGAGAGTGGGATAGGTTTAATAAATACCCTAATCCTAACGTGTACCCTAACCCTAACCCATACCCTAACCCTAACGCGTACCCTAACCCTAACCCAAAACCTAACCCTAACACGTACGCTAATCCTAACCCGTACCCTAAACCAATCCCTAACCCTAAAACTAACCCTAACCCTAACCCTAACCCTAACCCTTACCCTACGTTGTACCCTCACCCGTACTCTAACCCGTACCCTAAGACGTACCCTAACCCTAACCCTAACCCATACGCTACGCCATACCCTCACATGTACCCTAACCCGTATCCTAAGCCGTACCCTAACCCTAACCCTAACCCTAACCCTAACCCATACCCTACGCCATACCCTAACCCGTACCCTAACCCGTATCCTAAGCCGTATCCTAACCCTAACCAATACCCTACGCAGTACCCTCACCCGTACCCTCACCCGTACCCTAAGCCGTACCCTAACCCCAACCCTAACCCTAATTCTAACCCTAACCCCTACCGTATGCCGTACCCTCACCCGTACCCTATCCCATACGCTAAGCCGTACCCTAACCCTAACACTAACACTAACCCTAACCCTAACCCTAACCCATACCCTACGCCGTACCCTCACCCGTAACCTAACCCGTACCCTAAGCCGTACCCTAACCCTAACCCTAACCTATACATTACGCCGTATCCTCACCCGTACCCTAACCCGTACCCTACACCGTACCCTCTCCTGTACCTTAACACGTACCCTAACCCTAACCCTAACCCTAACCATAACCCTAAACTACCCTTGACTGCTTCTGCCTCCAATAGATTTCCTAAGCACTATTGTTTTAAGGAACAGGTTAAAAAGAAAATCCTAATGTGATTTCTTTATAATGTGCGTGTTCTTTATCTTATCTTAGTGTCTAAAATCTTCTCCATGGCTGGACCCCAAATAATATTCCTTTACGTGCTCAGTGGTATGTAGAGAGTGGAATCGGTTTAATAAATAACCCAACCCTAATGCGTATCCTAACCCTAACCCATACCCTAACCCTAAAACGTACCGTAATCCGAACCCGTACCATAAACCTACCCTAACACTAAAAGTAACCCTAATCCTAACCCATACCGTACACCGTACCCTCACCTGTACCCTAACCCTAACCCTAAACCTAACCCTAACCCATACCCTACGCCGTACCCTCATTCATACCCTAACACGTACCCTAAGCCGTACCCTAACCCTAACCCTAACCCTACCCATAACCATAACCCTAAAGTACCCTTGACTGCTTCTGCCTCCAATAGATTTCCTCAGCACTAGTGTTTTAAGGAACAGGTTAAAAAGAGAATCCTAATGTGATTTCTTTATAATGTGTGTGTTCTTTATCTTATCCTAGTGTCTAAAATCTTCTCCATGGCTGCACCCCAAATAATATTCCTTTACGTGCTAAGTGGTATCTAGAGAGTGGGATCGGTTTAATAAATACCCTAACACTAACGCGTACCCTAACCTAACACATACCCTAACCTTCACACGTACCCTAATCCTAACCCGTTCCCTAACCTAGCCCTAAGTCTAAAACTAACCCTAACCCTAACTCATACCCTACGCCGTACCCTAACCCGTACCCTAAGCCGTACCCTAACCCTAACCCTAACCCTAACCCTTACCCTCAACTACCCTTGACTGCTTCTGCCTCCAATAAATTTTCTATGCACTAGTGTTTTACAGGACAAGTTAAAAAGAAAATCCTAATGTGATTTCTTTGTAATGTGTGTGTTCTTTATCTTATCCTAGTGTCTAAAATCTTCTCCATGGCTGGACCCCAAATAATATTCCTTTACGTGCTAAGTGGTATCTAGAGAGTGGTATAGGTTTAATAAATACCCTAACCCTAACGCGTACCCTAACCCTAACCCATACCCTAATCCTAACCCGCACCGTAAACCTAACCCAAACCCTAAAACTAACCCTAATCCTAACCGTAACTGATACCTTAACCCGTACCCTAACCCATAATATAAGCCGTACCCTATCCCTAACCCGAACCCTAAACCCAACCCTAACCCTAACCCTAACCCTGACACTCTCCCTATTTAAATCCTTGACACTGTCTTTAAATAATGTCCTGATGCAGTTCCTACCTGAGATGCTGATGCTCTCACTAAGACCTTGAAGTCTCTATCTGAAAAGCTGACACTGTCTGTAACTAATTTCCTGACTTTTTCCTTAACTAACCTCCTAATTTTGTCCCTAAATAACGCCCTGAAACTGGTCCTAACTATGGCCCTGATGCTGACCCTATCTAAGGCCCTTACGATGTCCGTAATAGACTTAGATGTCCCTCACTGTTGTCCTGATCCTGTCCATTACTAATGCCCTGAATATGTGCCTACGTAAGTCTCTGACCCTGTCCTAAGGCCCTGACCCTGTTCCTAAGTAAGGGCCTTGATGCTGTCTCTACAGTATGCCCTGACACTGCCCCTAAATAACGGCCTGACACTGGTCCCAAGTATGGACCTGATCCTGTCCATAACTAAGGCCCTGAAGTTGTCCCTCATTAAGTCTCTGACACTGCCCTTAATAAGCCCCTGACCGTGTCCCTAGCTAATGGCCTAAGCTATAACTTACAAAGTCCCTAACACTATCCCCAAGATGCTGACACCCTGCCTAACTTAGGCTTTGATGTTGTCCCTTAGTGTTTAAGTGGTCACAAAATAACACCCTGATTCTATTACTAAGGCCCTGAATATATCCCTAAGAAAGTCTCTGAAGTGTCCCTAACTAACGGCCTAAACTGTCTCTTACTAAGGCCTTCAAGTTATCTCTGAGGGCCTGACAACACTGTCCCTAACAAAGGGCCTGTTGCTGGCCCTAACTAACTTCCTGATGCTGAACCTTACTGAGGCCCTGATGCTCTTCCTAACTAAGGCCTTGATGCCGATTCTACCTGAGGCCCTAAAACTGTCTGTGACTAATGGCCTGACTCTTTCCCTAACTAACACCCTAATTTTGTCCCTCATTAATGCCCTGACAATGGTCGACACTACAGCCCTGATGCTGGCCCAATCTAAGACCTTGACGATGTCCCTAATAGCCTTAGATGTCCCTCACTGTTGGCCTGACCCTGTCCCTAACCAAGGCCCTGACCCTCTTCCTAAAGCTGTGATGATGTCTCTACCTGAGGCACTGACACTGTCTATAACAATGGCCGACTCTTTCCCTAACACCCTGATGCTGCCCCTAATAGCCTCGTGTATCTCTCAGTAATGCCCTAATCCTGTCCATAACTAAGGCCCTGAATATGTCCTTAAGTAAGTCTCTGATGCTGTCCTTAACTAAGGCCCTGATACTCTCTATACCTAAGGCACTGACACTATCTATAATAATGGCCTGACTCTTTCCCTAACTAACACCCTGATGCTATCCCTAATTGAGGCCCTGAAGATGTCCCTAATACCTTTAGGTGTTCCTCAGTATCACCCTGATCTTGTCCATAACTAAGGCCCTGAATATGTCCCTAGGTACATCTCTGACGCTGTCCCTAACTAAGGCCCTGATGCTGTCTCTACCTCAGAACCTGACATTCTAATGTCCTGACTCTCCCTAACTAACATCCTGACGCTGCCCCTAAGTGAGGCCCTGACACTCTTCTTAACTAAGGACTTGCCGCTGTCCCTACCTAAAACCCTGACACTGCCTGTAACTAATGACCTGACTCTTTCCCTAATTAACACCCTAGTTTTGGCCCTAACTAAAGCCCTGACACTGGTTCTAATTATGGCCATGATGCTGGCTCTAAGGCCCTGAAGATATCCCTAAGTAACAGCCTGAATTGTGTCTAACTAAGGCTCTCACGTTATCTCTAACTTAGGCCCTGACGCTGTCCCTTATAGTCTAAGCTGTCATTAAATAATGCCCTGATCCTGTCCATAACTAAGGTTCTGAATATGTCCCTAAGTACATCTCTGATGATGTCCCTAACAGCCTGAACCGTCTCTTCAAGTTATCTCTGAGGATCTGACACTGGCCCTTACTAAGGCCTCACCCCGGGGTTGTCCCAGGCTGCTGGGCAGTTTTCTCTTGTCCTCATCTCTAGCCAGCTGCCTGCCATTGGCCACTCTAAGATTCTGCGATGCAGTGGTCCCACGTGGGATGTGCCTGTGTAGGCTCACCTGCGGGAGGAGAGTCATGGCCACTCTGCCCTCCAGGGGACTGCGGCTCAGGGTAGGAATCGCTCAGCCAGCGTCTGGACACAGGGTTCTGTGTCCTTGTTTGTTGTAAACCCCTTGGAGTTACCTCTAACATTTTTTAAATGGATCTCCCATCAGCATATTTATGATTTAAATTATTTACCACATTAAAATTCAGGAATGACATTATTAGAATGAGCAGGAAGACACAGGATGCCCCCCCCAATGATCTATTACTGGGAGGATTTAAAATTCTAATGAGAAAACACTCACTCTCCTCATCCTCTTGGGCGTCAGCACAAGGCGGGAATCAGCAGCATTCTTTATTTATCCCTCTGATTTTCCAGAACCTTTCCTTCAAGGAGAAATCTCTGAGCTCTGTGGGAACTGTGAGTGGTGACCATCTGGTAAATCTGAGACTGAAAAGAAAGAGGAAAAGAGATAGAGGAGGAGATGAGAATTGGTGATGGGGAGAAACAGGGGCATCCACGTTCAATCTCAGGCTGAGAGTCTGGGTTAATCTCCAACGAACCTAAGGACCACCAGGAGCTGGTCCCACTGGCCTTGTCACCTGGTATGGGGATTGGGGACAGCCAAACCACCATGGCCACTTTCAGAGAAATAAAGAAAGTGGGAGGGCACCCCTGGGAGCCAGGTTGAAAATGGTCATGCTGTGAAATAATAAGATGCCCTTTTCAGAAAAGTGAAGACGGTTCTCTTGGTTCTCAAAGACTTGCAAATACTGTGTCCTTCTGGAGGCATGCTGAAGGCTTCAGCCTTTGAGGGCAGTAATGGGAGTGCATCTGGGCTCAAAACCATCCAGCACTCACTCCTTGAGGGTGCAGAGGATGACCAGTGTCCACCCCTCGGGTGCTGTGGGGCCTGAGATCCCCTGATCACCGAGGACGGGAGGGGCCGCACAGACACTCCACTGGACCACCGGGGGCTTGGCTGGTGGGCTACAGTCCTTTATCAGATAAATGGTTTGCAAACATCTTGTGCCATTTTGGATGGTGGATTATCTTATTTCTTGCTCCTTTTATACACAACTGTTTTTCATTTTGAGGAAGTCCAATTCATCTATCTTATCTTTTGTTGTTTGTGCTTTTGGTAGCAGATCTAAGAAATCATGACCAAATCCAAGGTCATGAAGATTTACTCTCATGTTTTCTTCTACGAGTTTTATCATTTTGGTTCTTGCATCTAGGCCTTTGGTCCATTTTGCGTTGATTTTTGTATATGGCGTGAGGGGAGGTAAGGGTCCAAGTTTATTCTTCTGCATGTGGGTATCCAGTCGTTCCAGAACCTGTGCTAACTGTTTGGGAGAAAATACGTGCAAATGATGCGACCAACAAGGGCCTAATTCTAAAATATACAAACAGCTCATACAACTCAAAAAAGAAAAAAGAATCAAAAAATAGGCAGAAGGTCTAAATAGACATTTCTGCAAAGACATACAGATGGCCAATAGGCACATGAAAAGATGCTCCACATCACTAATTATTAGAGAACGCAAATCAAAACTACAGTGAGTTATCACTTCATAGTGGTCAGAATGGCCATCATTAAAATGTCTAGAAATAAATGCTGGAGGGGGTGTGGAGAAAAGGGAACCCTCCTACACTACTGGTGGGAATGTAAATTGATGCAGCCACTATGGAAAACAGTACGGAGGTTCCTCAAAAACTAAAAATAGAATTACCATATGAACCAGCAATCCCACTCCTGGGCACATATCCAGACAAAACTATAATTTGAAAAGATACATGCACCCCAGCATTCACAGCAGCACTATTCACAATAGCCAAGACATGGAAGCAACCTGAATGTCCCTCAACAGATGAATGGATATAGAAGATATGATACATGTATACAATGGAATATTACTCAGCCATAAAACAGAATGAAATAATGCCATCTGCAGCTACATGGATGGACCTAGAGATTATCATACAAAGTGAAGTAAGTCAGACAGAGAACGACAAATACCATATGATATCACTTATATGTGGATTATAAAATGAGACCCAAATGAACCTATCTACAGAACAAAAACAGACTCTCAAATATAGAAAACAGACTTGTGGTTGTCAAGGGGAAGACAGGCGAGAGAGATGGATTGGGAGTTTGGGATTAGTAGATGCAAATTATTATATATAGGATGGATAAACAAGGTCTTACTGTACAGCACAGGGAACTATATTCAATACCCTGTAATAAACCATAATGGAAAAGAATACGAAAAATATGTATATATGTATGTATGTATATATGAATCACTTTGCTGTACAGTAGAAATTAACACAACATTGTAGGTCAACTATACTTCAGTATCAATTAGTTTGAAGGCACTTTTATAAATTAGGCCTTATTTCTCTTGTCCTTTCATCCTGGGACAAATGTATAACAGAAACTAACCTGGATTACTCCGGGATGAACTCATATCACACAGAACTTTAATTGTTGAACAAACCATGAATACCAGTTACACCATGGGATGTCCTGATCCAATATGAAGTTTGTATACCTTGTATCAAGCCTGCAGATTCCACTAAATTTGGAAATTCAAACTGAAATGAAGCCACCTATCCCATGACTTCTCCACAACTAGTTATACAACATCAATTGGAAACCATATACAATCAAATGAATGCAGACAGACACAACTATAGCCTTCCTTTTTTTTCCTTTTAGATAAAGAGGGTATTTAAGGTGATGTCTTGGGCCGTTTCAGGGTGTTACTCAATTTCCTGGGTATCTGCCATGCACACAGGAAGTACACGTTAGTTAAATTGTTTGTGCAACTATATGAAGGTAGTTAATACCACAAAACTGTATACGTAAAGTGAATTAAACGCTAAAGTCATGTTTTGTATTTTTAATGACAAAGAAAAAAAAGTGTGGCGCTGATATTTGTTACAGAAATGAACATTAAAAACATTCTTAGTGAAAAAGCCATACAGAAAAGGCCACCTAGATCCCATATTCGTCTTGTCTGCTTCAAATACATCAAGGTTGTCCAAATGAGGGGGAAACTCAGTAATGGTTCCAGAAAAAGAAAACTGGATCAGGATGGAAAAAGACATTTTCATACAGTTGGGACAGCAGGTGAAAGTTGAAGTGGGGCTGAGTATTAAATTATAATGTAGACACCAGGATTTCCTCATTTAGGGGTTATGTGCTGGTTCCTTGGGCAAAACACACTGAGCATTTTGTGTGAAGTGGCAAATGTGAGTACTTTTTGCCATTATTGCAACTTTTCTGTACATTTTAAATTACTGGAAAGTAAATTACTTTTCTAGACAACCATGTCAGTATCATGCCAGAAAATCAGATAAGACAGACATCAAATTTTGTTATAGGGGCCAAGACTCACCCAGACCAAGTTCAACCAAAGTTGTGATACTTATTTCCCTTGTAGGAGTCCGCATGGTATTAAGAGGCACTGTGGGAAGAGTATATTAGTAGCTACCATGTCTTGGGTCCTGTGGATTACCTGGGGTGCAGTAGAAACTGAGATTTTAGTATTGCAATTTTTCACATTACTTCAAAAAATATGTTAAAAAATAAATTCAGTAAAGTTGCAAAATATGGAATCAATATACACAAATCAGTTTTGTTTCTATACACTAATAATGAACCACCAGCAAGAAAAATTAAGAAAACAATCCCATTTACAATTCCATCAAAAAGAACAAACTATTTAGCAATAAATTTAACCAAGGACATGAAAGACGTATACTCAGAAAACTATAAAGCATTGATAAAGAAACTGAAGACACAATAGAAAACAATATTCCATGCTCATGCATCAGAAAAATTACTATTATTAAAATGTTTATTCTACCCAAAGCCATCAACAAACAGTGCCAGGAAAACTAGACACCAGACTCCAAAGAACGACACTGGTCACCATCTACACTGCACGTAAAACTAACTAAAAGCGCACAGTATTCCACATTAAACCCTTTCTCTCCTGAGGCCCCTGAAGATGCACCCCACCCACCCAGCAGTCAGCTGCACAGGAAGATTCTCCACACTTGCTCATTTTTTCCTCTTGTGGAGTCTCCTCACCAGTGGTTCCTGAGAAAACCCAGCTGCTGTCAGTGTGGACAATGCCTCATGGTCCAGAAACCTAAGCCCTGACAGGAGACAAAGCTCCTGTCTGCTTGTCACAGAGCAAAGTCTGTGGGCAGGGTGCACCTGTGCCCCCAGGGTCAGACAGGTGGGTTCGGCGCCCCCTGTGGGACGTCAGAGAAGTGCCGGGAGCGCCGCACTCACAAACCCAGGGGCCTCATCCGGAAGGCAGTTCTGCTGTATATACTAAAGTTTGGAAATCCAAACTGAAATGGAGCCAAGTATCTCACTGTATCTTCTCAAAAGATGGTTAAGGAGCAATTCATTACAAACCATATGTAATGAAATGAATGTAAACACAAACTTTACAACTTAAACCAAAATTCACTCAAAATTGCCCATAGACAAATTTAAATTACCAAACTATAAAAATCCTAGGAAAAAAAAAGATAATCTACATGATTTTGGATCTGGTGACCTTATTCAGAAAACCGGAAGACAAACCACAAACTGCAAGAAACTATTTCCAAAACACATATCTGATAAAGGATTTGTACTCAAATTATGCCAACAACGCCATTAAAATTTGGTAAAGATTGAAACACACACCTGGCCCAAGAAGATAAACAGGCAGTAAATAAGCATACAAGAATATACTCAAGACGCTGGTGGAATGCATGCACAACCAACTTCGGAAGACAGTTTGGCAGTTTTTTCCAAATCTAAAAAGTCTCACCTTAGGATCCAAGAAGTGTACCTCTTGTATTTAGACAACTGCTTTGAAAAACTGTGTTCAAACCAAAACTAGCATCAAGTAATGCACAGCAGCTCTATTCATAATGGCTAAAAACTTAAAGATATCAATATGTCCTTCTGTAGATGAATTCATAAGCAAATTAGGGCACATACATGTCAAGGGGAGAAGAATACACCACCCCAAAATATGCCCATTTGACAAAAGGATTATTTTGCACTGATTAAGAAACAGCAGACTCAAGAGAATCTTTCAAAACCAAGTAGAAAATGCCCTATTAGGAGGTAAATTTATATTTATGAAGGATATCTCCATTTGTAAGGGTATGTCCCTCTCTGGACCAGGAATTGAATGATGACTAAGTATCAAGAAAAGCTTGTTGGGACTTCCCTGCTGGTCCAGTGGTTAACACTCCATGCTCCCAATGCAGGGGACCAGGGTTCAAGCCCTGGTCAGGGAACTAGATCCCGCAAGCTGCAATTAAGAGCCCACATGCCGCAACTAAAGATTCCACAGGCCGCAACTGAGACCCAGCGCAGCCAAATAAATAAATGTTTTTTTTTTAAAAAAAAAACCTTGTCAACGAAATAGGCCTGGATGTAAATCTGTGTAACAACCATACCCTTCTTTACTCTGCTTTGCCTAATAACCAACCTTAAATGGCTTCCTCCATTCCCTAATATCTTTCTTTTGTTCTCAGTGGAAGATAGCATTTAAGATAACGGCTTGGGCCATTTCAGGGAGTGACTCAGTTTTCCTGGGTATCTTTCAAGTATACAGGAGGTATGCATGGTATATATTAAACTTCTGATTGTTTTCTCTAGTTTATCTCTTTTTCATTACAAGGGAGATCTCAATAAAGAACATAGAAGGGTAGAGGGAAAATTATTTTTCCTCTAATATACATGCAATGCAATAGTATTCAGAGATATAAAGGAATGGACCATCAACCCGTGCAAAAAAAAAAAGATACATCTAACACTTACATTGCTAAGTGAAAGAATCCAGTTTGAAGTGCTACACACTGTATGGCCTCATTTATATGACATTCTAGAAAAGGCAAAACTGACATGGTAAACAGCGTATGGAATATGTGGTTGAAATAGTCCACATGATACTTTAGTGGTGAATACCTGTCACTATGCATTTGTCTACACCCACAGATTTTTACAACCCAACAAGTAAATTACAATCTATTCAAACTTAGCTACTTAGGATATGGGAGTGTCAAAGACTGGGATACAGAATGTAACAAAGAATCTAACTGATTCAGAAATGTATGAAAAAACTCACTGTTGGTAGTGGGACAAATGGGCTGACCTAAGTTAACTTTGGAAATATACAGAACCTGTAGGCCAAAGACAAAATGTACCATACATACACAGTGGACTCTATGTTCTTTCCATGAGGGGTAGTAGCTAATAATACTGAAACTACTATATCAGTAATTGAATGGAACAAGCACTGAATTTAATAAATGACAAATGGTGGAAGCCAGGTTTCCTACCACTGGAGTGGGATGTTACAGTCAAACAAAGGGAGAAGGTTACAATATCCATGTCATAACAGATCCAGTTGGAGATAGCAGTATAAACTATCTTTAGCCTACACATAGTTCCACATGGAAATCTTTATAATTATGTGTATATGCATAGGCTGGGATACATGCATATATTTCCACGCACTGTCAGCTGAGCATATTTAGCTCCCACATGTAAGTTTTTAATACCATTCTCTAATAAACGGAACAAGGGCTCTTTGAAGAAAGGGCTGATGCTAGGACTGAGACAGTAAATATATGAAGCAGGATAATCTTAAAATATCAGAAAGTAAAGAAGTACCAAAAATTTTAAAAACCCACAAAAGAAAAATTATGTAAAATGAAAACAGGAGCAAATGCAAAAATCTCTCAACAGCCAAAGCAAGAATTAACTAAGCAGTCTAATAATGTAGTGCTGGATTATAACCAAAAGTTTATAATAATTATTCACGTGTCCAAACTGGTAAAAATAAATTACATAGTTTTTGATGAATGGTGTTAAATAGAAATCTCCTATGCAGAAAGCTTCTAAACAATTTATATAGCCACTCAGCTGTCCATCAAGGGTGTGAAGCTAACTCCTCTCTCCTCAAGTGTGGGTTCTGCATTATGACTTCCTCCTAAATAAGACACACAGGATGGACATGGGAAAATATTAACTTCACTGTGGGAACACTTGACAAACACTACCTCAGCTAGGTGACCAAAGTTGAGAATATAAGTGAGAAGTTCCCTTGAGAGCCTGTCCTCTTGATATACAGTGAAGAGGAAGCACTTCACCTCTGTGATCTGCTTTTTCAAAGTCTAACCACGACAAAAACACCAAGCAAATCCCAGTGCCTGGCAGTCTATAAAATACCTGACCAGTCCTCCTCCACACTGTCAAGGTCATGGAAACAAGGAGAGTCTGAGCAACTGTCAAAGCCCAGAAGAGACTAAACAGACATGATGACCCCATGGCCTTTGAGATCCTGGAACAAGGAAAGGTATAACAAAGGGAACATGAATAGGGACTTCGGTTAATAATAGAGTATCAATATTTGTTCATTATTTGTCATGATTCTGTAGAAAATTAGACAGGAAAAATTAAACGTCAAATAAGAGAAACCTACTGTAACAAACTGGAAATCCAGAAGAAACAGGTGATTTCTTTGTAAAAACTCATTACCAAAATGAACACTAAATTAAGGAAAATACAAAAAGACCAATTAATTACTGAGGAATCTCTTCCCCATACTGGTTATCCTATCACTGTTCCAGGGTTTCCCTCTCCCGGGACAGGGAAGGAACAGGGACAGAGCTGTTTGGCAGCTCCACTAATATCTGGTCCCACCCAGAATCTTCATCTCCCCCAGCCATGCCTACCCAGTGAGGACACCTGAGGAAGGATCAGGGATTATTGATTCAGATATATCAACTACAAATTTTTCTTTTCCCAGCGACTGGACACACTTACTGAAGTAAAATAAATTAGTATTTACTTACTGTCCTCCCAAGACTGCAAGAAGTTCTTTCACTTACTGACAAGTCAGGATCGTTGGTGGTGGTAAACTCAAGTCTCTTTCCTTGGGCATCAGGTCCTCACATCTCAGAGGCTGGCCCAAAACAGCCCATGTGCCCTCAGAAGACACAGAGACCTCATTCCTGCCCCTGAGAGGTGGGAGCCCTTGAGTTATGCCATCTCCCTGGCCATATTAATTGCCCATCCCTGAAAAACAATACTGCTCATTTTCTAGTATCTTCTCTCTCATTTACTAAGTGAAGAAACCAAATGCTAGGGTGGTAAGGAAACTCTTGTGCAATGAAGTAATGGGAGGCTCAAGAATTATTCCATGCCATGGAACCCATAATTGGCAGGCTTTCCAGAGGCCACATGGATGCATATGGCTCTCCAAGACAATGCAGCCTCAGTGTGAACCTCCCATTGGGAGGTCCAGGTGCTCCCATATCTTTGATTCTTAATGAATATGAATGTCAAAAGTTTCTAACGACTGAAAAGACAAAGGATTGCAGGGCCATGGTCTCCTGTATGGTTGTTGTGTCAGGGACACACTCCAATGTTTAGAGGATTATTACTTCTCTTGGCAGCCTATGAGGCTGTGAGGGGGAGGACTTTTTCTCAACCACATGGATGTTGGTAGTTGAAACTTCTCAAAGGAATGTCTACACTGCCCAGGTAGCTGTTGAATTGCCCGTAACTATACATGAGGGCCTGACAATGCCCAGGCTGGACTGAGCTAGAGGACCACAGATGCCTGCCTGGATAGTCAGAGGTCAAGGGCTGTCCTGCCTGAGGCTTGATCATCTACTCATGCCCACTCAGATGGGACAAAGGATGCCTCCAGTGCCAAGAGGGCCCCACCAGCCCTTAAGAAGGCAGCAGCTGGGGGCTGGCAGGTCACTGCACCCAGTCCTGTATAAATCCACACATGTCCACTGAGTGCCCTCCTGTCTGGGCTGTGCTGGAATCTGAGGCTGCCCAGGCAGGGTAGGGCCAGCATCACCCTTCCCAGGTAGGAGGGCAGAAGGAAACCATGCATGACTTCTGACACCCTCTCCAATCCTTGACAGAGTTTGAGTTGGATAAGAAACAGTCCGAGACAAGAACAGACATTTCATTCTTCTTTCAGAGCCCAGGACTGAGGGAAGGGAGGCCAGAAAAACAGTTATTGACCTCAGCTCCCTGACTCTTGTTTGACCCTGGGCAAGTCCTATCCATTCTGGAGGCTTGAGAGAGAAAGAGAGGGGAGGGCAATGAGGGCCAATTGTGCTTAAACCTAACTCTAACCTTTACCCTAAGAACCCTAACCTCTAACCTTAACCCCCTAACAACCCTAGCCCCAGACCCCTAGACCCTCGCCCCTGACCCCTAAACTCTAATCCCCGGCCCTGACCCTTTAACCACAACCCTCTACCATGACTCTCCAACAATGACCCATAACCCTAAACCGTGACCCCTGAACCCTCACACTGACTCAATCCCAGGCCTAAAGCCCGGCCTAGTGGGTACCAAGGGATGACTGTATGAACTCTCAAAGAAACCAAGGAACTAAATCTTCCTGACCATGAATTTAGCAATGGTTTCTTAGATTTGACAGTAAAGCATAAGAAATGAAAGAAAAAAATAGATAACTTGGATTTCCTCAAGATTACAAACCTTTGTGCAACAAAAGAGGCTCTCCAGAAAGTAAAAAGACAGCCCACAGAATGGAAGATAATATTGGCACATTATATATCTGATAAGACTCTTTACCGAGAATATACCCAGGACTTTTACAACTCATCAACAAAAAGACAAACAATAAAATTTTTGAAACAGACAAATGACTTGCATGGACTGCTCTCCAGGCAAGACATACAAATGGTCAACAAGGACATGAAAAGATGTCAAACATCAGTAGTCATGATGAAAATGCAAATTAAAGCCACAGTGTGATGCCCCTTCACACACACTAGAATAAAAATAAATTTTTAAATAAATTTTTAAATAAATTTTTAAATATATAAATAAAAATAACAAATGTTGGCAACAATGTAGAGAAATTAGAACCCTTAAAAGTTACTTGTGGAGATGTACAATGGTGTAGTCTATGTGTACAAAACTTTAGCATTTACTCAAAAATATAATTACCATGTGGTTCAACAACTCCACTCCTAGATATATACCCAAAATATGGAAAACAGGTGTTCAAACAAAAACTTGTTCACCAATTATTCATAGCAGCACTGTTCACAATAGCCCAAGGTAGAAAAGATTTAAATGTCCATCAGCAGGTAAACAGATAAGCAAAATAAGGTAGATCCATAAGCTGCATTATTCTGTCATATAAAAGAATAAAGTAAAATTATACAGCCACTGTGGAATACTGTATGGTGGCTCCTCAAAAACATGGAAAATGTATGATCCCTTGATTCTGCTCCAGGGTGTACACCCAAAATATTAGAAAGCAAGGACTGGAACAGATATCTGTACCCCATATTCATAGCAACATTATTCACAATTTCCAGCCAAAAGGTGGAAGCAACACAACACATCCTTCAACAGATGAATGGATAAGTACAGTGTAGTATATACACAATGGAATATGATTCAACCTTTAAAACTAAGGTAATTCTCACACATGCTACAATGTGGATGAACCTTGAAGTCATTATGCTAAGTGAAACAAGCCAGACACAAAAAGGACAAACGTTCTATGATTCCACGAGTATGAGGTATCCAGATAAGTCAAATTCAAAGACAAAGTAGAATAAGGTTGCCAGGGGTTGAGGTGAGTTAGTGTTTAATGCCTACGGTTTCATATGGGGAAAATATCTGGAGATGGATGGTGAGGATATTTTTACAACAATGTGAATGTAGTTAATGCCATAGAACTGTATACTTAAAAATGGTTTAAATGGGGCTTCCCTCACGGCACAGTGGTTAAGAATCTGCCTGCCAATGCAGGGGACATGGGTTCAAGCGCTGGTCCTGGAAGATCCCGCATGCCGTGGAGCAGCTAAGCCCGTGTGCCACAACTACTGAGCCTGCGTTCTAGAGCCTGCGAGCCACAACTACTGAAGCCCGTGTGCCTAGAGCCCGTGCTCCACAACAAGAGAAGCCACCGCAACGAGAAGCCTGCACACAGCAATGAAGAGTAGCCCCCGCTCGCCGCAACTAGAGAAAGCCTGCACACAGCAACAAAGACACGACACAGCCAAAAAATAAAAAATAAAATAAAATTTTTAAAAAAGCTTTAAAAAAGCGGTTTAAATGGTAAATGTTATGTATTTTTAATCACGATGGAAAAAATGAATGAAATAATCATCAATGTTACAATGTGGATAAACACTGCAAACATCCTAAGTGAAAGAAGCCACACAGAAAAACCACCCAGATCATGCTCATCTTGTACACTCTAAGTCCAGCAAGGTTTTTAAAGTGAGGAAAAGCCCCAGTGATGGTTCCAAGAAAAGAAAACTGGATTCGAATGGAAAATATATTTCCACAAAGCTGGGGCAGCTGGTGAAAGTTGAAGCAGGTCTGGGGATAGGATTATAATGTGGAAACCATAATTATTCCTCATTTTGGGGTTATGTGCTGGTTCCCTGGGAGAGTGGCCCTCCCACTCTCACAGGGTAAAACAAACTGGAGTATTTTGTGAATGTGGAAAACTTGATACTGCTATTTGAAGTTTTTTATACACTTGAAATTTACTAGAAAATAAAGTACTTATCAAAACAACCATGCCATACCACGCCAGAAATACAGACATCAAACTTTGTTATAGAGGCCAAGCTCTACCCAGATCCAGCTCACCCACAGTGGTGATGCCAATCACCCTTGTAGGAGTCCACATACTACAAGAGGCACCATTGGAAGATTACATTGGGAGCCACTATGTCTTGGGTGCTGTGGATGACCTAGATGTAGTTGAAACAGTGGGATTTCTGAATTCTAGTTTTCCATATTCAACCACCAAAAAACTGTTACAACTAAAAGATGAATTCAGTAAAGCTGCAGGATACAAAAAAAAAAGAAAAATCAATGCACAAAAATCATTTGTGATTCTATACACTGATAATGAACCATCAGAAAAGGAATTTTTTTAAAAAATCCCACTTACAATTGCATCCAAAAAGATAACTAGGAGTAAATTTAACCAAGGACGTGAAGGACCTGCACACTGAAAACTGGAAGACACTGATAAAGAAAACTGAACAGACAAAAATAAATGGAAAGATACCCCGTGCTCATGGGTAAAAAGAATATTTTGAAAATATGCATTCTAAGGTGGGACTTTCCTGGCCGTCCAGGGGTTGGGACTCTGTGCTCCCACTGCAGGGGGCGCAGGTTCGATCCCTGGTTGGGGAACTAAGATCCCGCATCATGCATGCCACATGGTGTGGCCCAAAATTTTTTTCTTAATTTTAAAAAATATGCATTCTAGCCAAATTAATGTACACATTCAACACAATCCCTACCAAAAGTCCAACGACATTTTCCATAGAAACAGAGCAAACAATCTTAAGATGTGTGTGGAACCACAAAGGACCCAGAAGAGCCAAAGCCACCCTGAGGAAGGAGAACGGGCTGGAGGCATCTCGCTCCCTGACTTCACACTTCATTACGAAGCTACAGTCCCAAAAAAGTGTGGAATTGGCACAAAAACAGGCGCACAGACCAGAGGAACAGAGCAGAGAGCCCAGGAATCAACCTACAGGTATGTGATCAGTTAATTCACAAGAAAGGAGCCAAGAACATACACCAGGGAAAGGACAGTCCCCTCAAGAAATGGTGCTGGGAAAACCAGGCTCCACACGCCAAAGAACAACACTGCACTCTGTCTACACCACACACAAAAGCGGCCAAAAACCCAGTTTTCCACATCAAGCCCTTCCTCTCCTGGGTCCTCTGAAGACAGACACCCTCAGCGGTCAGCCATGCACAGGAACATTCTCCCCACATTTCCTCACCTTTTCCCTCAGTGGCGTCACCTCCCAGCAGGTCCTGAGGAGACCAGGCTCCTCTCAGCATGAACTGGACCCCACAGTGTCCCCAAGCTGAAGCCTCAGGGGATCCTGAGGAGACTCGGCCTCTGTTAGTGTGGACTCGACCCCAGCTTGTCCTGAAACCTGGCCGTCAGCGTGGACGCAACCCGCGTGTCCCAGAAGCCAAAGCCCCAGTGGGTCCTGAGGAGACAGGGCTCCTCTCAGCATGAACGTGAACAGCATGATCTGAACAGACATCCCGCCAAAAAAAGATATACAGATGGTAAACATCATACAGAAACAAGCTCAACATCATATACCATTAGGGAATTACAAATTAAAATCATGAGATATCACAGCACACCTATTAGCACTGCTAAACTCCAAAAATATGAAAATACCAATTGCTAGAGGGTGAGGAACAAAAGGAGCTCTCCCTCATAGCTGGGGGGATGCATGTGCAGCCACTTTGTAAAACAATTTGGCAGTTTTTTCCAAAGCTAAACAAGTCTCACGTTGGGATCCAACAATCATGCTTCCAGTATTCAGGCAACTGCTTTGAAAATCTATGTCCAAATGCAAACAAGGATGCAATTATGCACAGCAGCACTTTCATAATGGCTAAAAACTTGAAGAAATCAGGATATCCTTCAAAAGATGAATGTATAAGCAAATTGGGGTAGATCCATGTCAAGGTGAGTAGAATATGCCACCCCAAAATATGTCTCTCTGGCATAAGGATTATTGGTCTGCTTTAAAAAAAAGGGGGGCTTCCCTGGTGGCTCAGTGGTTAAGAGTCTGCCTGCCAATGCAGGGGACACGGGTTCGAGCCCTGGTCCGGGAAGATCCCACACGCCGCAGAGCAACAAAGCCCATGCTCCACAACTACTGAGCCTGCGCTCTAGAGCCCACGAGCCACAACTACTGACCCCGTGTGCCACAACTACTGAAGCCTGCACACCTAGAGCCTGTGCTCCGCGACAACAAAAGCCACAATGAGAAACCCACGCACTGCAAAGAAAAGTAGCCCCTGCTCGCCACAACCAGAGAAAAGCCTGCACGCAGCAATGAAGACCCAATGCAGCCAAAAATAAAATAATATATTCAATAAAAAATCTCAGAAAACTGAGATTGCTGTTTTATGAAAGACATTTACAATACAGAAGTCGCCATTTATAAGGGTATGTCCCTCTTTGCACCAAAAATAGAAGGATAATTAAATCTTAAGTAACTCTTTTCAATGGAGAAGTCCTGACTTAAATGTGCAAACAATCATACCCTTGTTTACTGTGCTTTGCATGATAACCTGCCATAAGTGGTCTTCCTCCCTTCCCCAGCATATTTCTTCTGTTTTTAGCTGAAGAGCTATTTAAGGGGATGGTTTTGGTCATTTCAGGGAGTGACTCAGTTTTCCTTGCTATCCCCCCTGTATTCAGAAGGTAGACATGTAATTAAACTTCTGCTTTTCTCCTGGTAATCTGTCTTTTATTACAGGGGCAGGGTGGCCTCAACCAAGAACCTGAAAAAGTAGAGGGAAAATTGTTTTTCCGCCCATACACATGCAGTGGAATACTACTCAGCAGAAAGGAATGCACCATCAGCCTATGGAAAGACATGGATAAATCCTCAGTATATACTGCTAAGTGAAAGCATCCAGGCTGAGGAGGCTGCACACAGTATGACCCCATTGGTGACATTCTGGGAAAGGCAAAGCTACATAGATGATAAGCAGATCATGGGGTGGGGGGTTTGAAGTATTCCATGTGACATTCTAGGATGGATACCTGTCACTATGCATTTGTCTAAGCCCACAGATGTGTATAGCCCAAGGGGCCAATCATAATCTATTCAAATTTAGTTATTTAGAATGTAGGCATGTGTCAGGATGGAATACATAATGTGACAGAGTCTAACTGTGTTAGAAATATATGGAAACAACTCACTGTAGGGGATGGGATAAAAGGTGCTGACCTAAGTTACCTTTGGAAATGAATGGAATCTGTAGACTAAAGGCAAAATGGACCGTATATAAAGAGTGGGCTTTATTTTACGAAGTTCTTTCCAGGGTGTAGTAGCTAACAACTCTGAAACCTCTGCACATGTAACCTGGAAAGGAGCAATGCATACATAAATGGCAGATGGTGGGAGCCAGGCTCCTCATTGTGGGAACGGGAAGTTACAGATAAGCAAGGGGAGAGCCTCTGCCCTCATAAACCTGGATCTGGGCTTCCTGGGAGGACGCTGACTGGCCGGGGGAAACACACAGATCTTCACGCTGGGAAGACCCTGCAGACACAGGAACTTCACACCCCATCTTTCCACCCATACCTGCTGGAAACACTCAGCCCTCCATCATCAGTCAATTGCAGCGTTTAAGACATTCTCACCCCCAGGCAGATAAAGGAACATGAGGGTCTTGCTTACCCCTAAGCTGTCCCAGAATCCAGGCCCTGGGGGTGGAGCCAGGATGGGGGTGCCTGGGCTCCTGACCAGCAGGTGAGAGGAAGGAGGAAGACCAGTTCCGAGGACAGAGGTTCCCTCAAGTCTGTGAGCCCAGGAGCCCCGATGGGATTCATTCCCAGTGCGGACATGGGCAGGGCCTGCAGTGGTTCTGTGTTCCCCCTGGGCCCCTTTGATGAAGCCATGGCAACACTGGGCCCAGACGTCTCCTGGCGGTGTCTCAAACTCTGACACAGCGGTTTTACAAAGGAACAAGAGAATGGAGCTGAGCCCCTGACGGCCACTCCTTTCTGGCTCTGAGTTGCTTCCAACAGGACCGCAATCACCTGCACATAGTCTGCTGTGACCTACCTGCCCCCATTGGCCTTTCCTCTCCCTCCCTGCGATGAGTCCCGTGACATTTCCAGCCTGGACCCCTCTCCCAGGCCAGACGCCTCTGTCCAGTCACTGCACCCCCATCTCACCTTGGGGGCTAACAGGGCACTCAGGGGACCAGGATCCTGCAGGTCTCCACACCCAGGAGCAGCCCCACCTTCCCAGGTTGCTGAGCCCAGGCACCGGGTGTAACCGAGCAGGACCCTACGGGGCCTTCCCAGGACAGACCCCTCCCCCACATCCTCTGCTGGAGCTCCTCTCTGAAGTACCTGGATAACAGCATCTGATGCACGCTTCCTGAGTTGTTTTACAGATGCTGAAACCACCACCAAACGGAAGAAATTAACTACCTGATGATCATGAACAGGTAGCCCCGGAACTTCTGGTGCCTAAGAATTTAGAGTGTTAACTGCCTGTTACCTCACCATCAACCAGAGAATTGTGCACCAGCTGATCACATACCCTGCGACCCCCCTCCATCACTTGGCCTTTAAAATTCCTTTGCTGAAATCCTTCAGGGAGTTTGGGGTTTTAGAGCACAGGCCGCCTGGCCTCCTTGTATTGGCACTTTTACAATTAAAGCTGCACTTCCCTTCACCACACCCGGTGTCAGTAGACTGGCTTTACTGCACTCGGGCAAGCGGACCCAAGTTTCGTTTGGTAACACTGGGGTCTCCCAGGCTCCCACTCTCCTTGTGCCCCACTGACTGTCATCTGCTCCTCCAGAGTCTTGTTGCAGCAAAAATAGAAATGAAGTTTTCCCTCCCCTGAGAACAAGGAAAACAAAGGGAACAGCGAATAGGCTAGAGAAGAAACATAATCTGGCCTGAAAGAATTAATCACTCCTTGTTTTACTTTGTCACTAATTTGTAGTAACTAGATGTGTACTTTACAAAGCTAACCTCACTCCCTGACGCTATGTCATTTACATTCGGCACCCATCACCCCTAACTCTGTGTGAGTTACATCCCCTGCCTCTCACTCCCTAACCTTATTATGTCCAGCACTTACATTCTATACGCCCTTCATAACAAGTCACCCCCTATAGTTTTTGCATTTCAGAAACAAGGTCACTGGTCGATAAACCAGAGGCAAACGGACGCAATTACCAGACTGCCGGGCCCCAATTACCGGGCAGCCTGATGCCAGCTATGACTGTTTTGAAATAATGCAAAGGAAAGGAGGAATGCAAGACCTTCACTACTTTGATCCTCATCCTATACCCCAGACTGCGAGAGCGCCACGTATAAAATCTTCCCTGATTCTCAAGGAGGGGTGCCCAGTTCTTGAGGCGCTAGCTGGCTGTGTCTTCCCTGTTGTCTGGCAGAAGAATAAAGCCATCTCTCTCTTCCTCCAAAATCCCTGTCTCCGTATTTCTGTTTGGCCTCGGTGCACAGGGAAGCCGAGATTTCGACAACAGTCTGTGGCCAGTTCCCACACTAATTCACCTCTACACCCACAGCCCTGGCCCAAGCCCGATCTTGTGCCTGGTTCCTCCATCAGGCCCTGGTAAAACTCCCTGCCCACACGGTGCACCTCACATCCCACCCCAACGTGGTCTTTCTGAAGCATAAAC
Source organism: Eubalaena glacialis (assembly GCF_028564815.1). Taxonomy (NCBI): domain Eukaryota; kingdom Metazoa; phylum Chordata; class Mammalia; order Artiodactyla; family Balaenidae; genus Eubalaena; species Eubalaena glacialis. Next base: position 70,354 of record NW_026871298.1, on the reverse strand, counting down.
GAGACTGTGACTCTCTCCCACCTGTAATCCCCCAAATGTTTCCCCACTTCCACTAGGGTATCTGCTGGGAGAGACATCTGCCAAGGCCCTGAGAGTCCCCGGCATCCCCACGAGGCTGCTGGCTCCTGGGTTCCCTGACAGTGAGCACCTCAGCTGGCCAGGCGACATGGCAGGAAACCCCAGAACTGCTCACCTCAGGAGGGGACTGGCACGGCCACTGCCTGATCAGAGAGAGCAGAGAAGGGCTCCCCAGCTGGGACACAGACTCTGCACGAGTGGCCTCTCCCTGAGCCACTACATCACCTCGTGTGACTTGAGGGAAGGAAGGACCGAGGCACACTTGGCTCCTAAGGAGGATGGGATAGGCTCAGCCATGTCCCCACAAATTCACATGCTGAATCCCTAACACCCAGGACCTCAGGATGTGGCTGTATTTGGAGATGGGATTTTTAAAGAGGTGATCAAGGTAAAAATGAGGTCACTAGGGTGGATCCTAATCCAATAGGATTGGTGTCCTACAAGGAGAGATTAGGACACAGAGAGGCACAGGGGGAGATCATGACGACCTGGGGAGAAGATGGTTGTCTAAGCACCAAGTAGAGAGGCCTCAGGAGAAGCCAGTCTGCACACACCTTGATCTCAGACAGCATCCAGGACTGGGAGATAGGCCTGTTATTCAAGCTGCCCAGTCTGTGGTATTTGTTATGGAGGTCCTGAGCAGACTCACATGCAGGGTAACTCAGGGCTCAGACTGGACAGAGCCCACTCTCCATCCCCCTGTACGTGAGTTACAGGATCCTCAGGATCTGAGGAGGGGGACCCTGAGGAGAGACACAAGATAGAAGATGCTAGGCATTAACATGACTGCATTCATGTTAAACGTGCCTGAAGTCCATTCACACGAGATGGTTTTGTCCTGTATGTACATCGGCACCTTCGGTCTGAACTGCAGATCTTTAGCTTCACCACCTCCACTGAGAGCATTAGCTTCACCTGCTGTGGACCGTCTCCTATAGGATTTCCAGAACCACAAAGCATCGAAGCTTCACAGGATCCAGAGTCTGTGCGCTAGCGTCTGGGCGACCCTCACAGCAGGGCCGCGCAGCTGCCCATCAGAACCCATTTCCCTTTTTCCTGTTCACAGCTACCCTGCACCTCCCAGCTTTCCCACCCCTTACAGCTAGGGCGTAGTGTCTCGTGTTACCAAGGGGAAGGGGTGGAGGTGGTGAGGGCCTTGGCCAGCCTGCATCCTTGGACGGAGGGCATGATGCCCACCTGGTCACCCCACCCTGCTGGTTGGAGCCCTCACCTGGAAGCAGGGAGGAGAAACAAGGGGGACAGAGTCTGGGACCTGACACCCACCTGCCCTGGACTCTCACAAGAAGGGGACAGAGACAGCTTGAGCTTCAGCCCAGTTTTGGGAGACACTTTGTTCCAGCAACAAACTTCTGCCTTAAAAGCCAAGGTGCTTTACAAACCCCTCCCCAGCTGTCACAGAAAGTCAGGCTTAATCTCATCACACTTTTCTCAAACCCCAGCTCATGGTGAGACCACCTCTCAGGTGATGGTGCTTCAGAGCAGCCCCTTTAAAAGATCCCTGGAGTTCAGCTCTCCCAGCCCTGCCGTCAGTTTAAGGGAGAAGTTTCCTTGACAACCTTGACAAACCTGCTCAGTTTCCTTGACAACCAAGCTTCACAATCTCCCAAACTCTTCTCCTTCAAACATCCCTATTCTAGGCTTGATGAGCCTAAAGTGACAGTGCTGTCATCATGTGCCAGAGAGTGACTCCTCCAAGCCCGTAGTTCCTGGTTACATGATGCTATTGATGATGAAATCCCAGAAGAGCCAGCTTTGCAAGGTAACCACTTCTGGACTCGGCACTGGGTCCCTTTCCACGGACAGAGTGGAGTGGCTGTTTCCACGGGGCCCGTGGTGGAAGAGCTCACCTAATGCTGCCAGGACTTCATCCCTTCCAGGTGATTCCAGGGTCCTCATTCTCCCCAGACCCCCACCCACATGGCTGCTGTCTGTGCCAGTCTATACGGGACCTTGGCAATCTCCTAAAATGAGGGTTATTTTATACACAGGTAATGGGTTGAATGCTGACCCCAAAAGATGTGCCCCCCCAGAACACGTGAACAGGACCATATCTGGGAAAAGGGTCTTTGTATATGTAGTTAAGGATCTCAGGGTGAGGTCATCTTGGGTTAGGGTGGCCCTCAATCCAACTGAGAGAGTCCTTATGAGAAACAAAAGAAGAGAAACACAGACTTAGAGAAGCCACGTGAAGACAGAGGCAGAGACGGGAGGGATGCAGCCACAGGCCTGGGGACGCCTGGAGCCCCCAGAAGCTGGAAAAGGCAGGAAGAACCCTATCCTGGAGCCTTTGGAGAGACTTCCGTCCTCCAACACCTTGATCTCAGATGTCTGGTCTCCAGGACTGGGGGAGGATGAATTCCTGTTGTTTTAAACCACCCATCTTGTGGTCATTTGTTACAGAAGCCACAGAACGGTCACACAGACCCTGCTCTGTAGGATCCTGGAAGTGTGGGTCTCATTAAAGGCCAACAGAGGCTGGATTGTAGAGCCCTTAGAGTCAGCATTGGGCCCCAGAAATCCTAAAGCAATGGCTGGACACCAGAACGTTGAGGAGTCAGTCAGAAGCCCAACCCTAAGGGTGCCGGCTGCACACGGTCTCCCCAGGTTTTTACGCCTGTACATGCATAAAATAAGTATTTCCATCCTGATTCAGGACCTCTGTTATCACCGTTCACGTTGCTAATTAAGAACCCACTAGTTACACAGATGAAAACCCTATCAGGACACTTGCTCCAGTGGTAAACAATTCTGAAGTTGGTCACAGGTGGGGAATCGTCTCCCATGCAGCCAGCAGCCCCCACACAAGGAGCGTCCTCATTGCAAAGCTGGGGGACCGTGAGGAGGCGTCTCTGAGTAAACGTGAGCTGAGCCCCAGGCCAACTGCTGCTGAACTTTTCCCACCCTTCCCAGGTAAAACACCTGAATGTATGCAAGGACTTCAAAGCCTAGAGGAAGGGGCTTGGAGTCACACCAGCGACAACACGCAGGCCGACTTGGTGCCTGCAGGCAGCCAGGATGGTCCTGGCCCCGGGCACTCTTCTGGAAGCTTTCCATTTCCCTGCCTGAGGTACCCCTCCTGTCCCAGCCCCCACTGCTTTTTTCCTTCCTCACCTCTGCCCGGGTAGAAATTCCAGCAGCAGGTATGGGTGACACAACCTCTTCTTTAGCAGGTGGCAGCCCGGCAACTCCTGCAGAAAGTCCAGCAGAGCCCCACTCACACCAGGCCACCCATAGAGCCGTGGGCCCTACTCCCTCCCACCAGCCCAGCCCCGAGACTGCTGACGGGGCAGAGAATATGGCGTCAGGCACAGCTGCAGGGGCTTTTGCTGCCTGGAGGGGTATTTATATTGACCTCAACCCAGGCACACCTGTGGAGGGCTGGCCGGCCGAGTCAGGCTGCCCAGGTCAGCCAATCCTCGCCCCTCAGGGGCTCAGAGTTGCAGAAAATGGGCCTTGCTGCACCGGCCAGGTCCAAGGAACAGGTGTAGGGTCCTGAGAGTCAGGATAGACAAGAGGCGGCAGCCCTGGCTTGTTTTCTAATCATTTTATCTGGTCCATGAGTGGGAGACAACTTCAAGAAGACCCTCTCCTAATGAGAGGAACCCAGGAGTCAGGGAGAGGAGGGGTGGTGGGTGGAGACAGAAGCCTGGTGCCCCGGCTGCAGTGGAAACCCCTGGAAGACCAGGCGGAGAGAGGCCACACAGAGTGAAGCCCAGGGTCACAGACCTGTCGGAGCTGCTGTTTGTTAGTTCAAGCCCTGCTCTGAGGTGCTCTGTGTCAGCTCTGAGCAACAGGTGAGCTGGGGGTGCTCTGCAATGAGGGCTATGTGCACGGTTCCTGTGTGCCCAGCCCTGCCAGGGTACCTGCCCAGGGGAGCTCCATATCCAGGGAGGGGCCTGCCCACGAGAACCCTGTGGGCTGCTGGGTACCTGCTCAGGTGAGCTCCATATCCTGGGAGGGGCCTGACCATGAGAGCCCCATGGGCTGCTGGGTACCTGCTCAGGTGAGCTCCATATCCTGGGAGGGGCCTGACCACGAGAGCCCCGGGTGCTGGAAGGGGGGCGTGTGTATGAGCGTCCTCTCTGTGCAGCCGGCACAGAGTTGCTTAGCAACTTCCCTGTGGGCGGTGCTGGGATGAAATGAGAACCAGGAGATGCTGCGGGCCCTATGAACCCCTGTCCATCCAGAGTGATGAGGTCAGTAGGTGGGTGCTGGCCACTGTGCTGCGTGAGGGAGGCCCCACGGGTACCTCTTGTGTCTTCCTCCTGACACCAGGGAGGTCTCCCCAGGACAGAGCAGACAGCCTGCTTGGGGCAGGTGGGAGCTCCTGGTGACACTGCAGGGGACATGAGAGGGACGGACCAGGCAGGGGGAGGTGGGAGCCCAGGCAGAGCCATGGGGCTCGGGGCCGAGGGGGTTCTTCTGGGTCTGAGCTGGGAGTGGACGTGCAGGTGGTGAGTGTGATCCAAGAAAGCTGCCCTGGTGATGTGCGGCTGAACCTGCGTCAGAGTGACAAGCCTTCCGGATGATCCCAGAACACGATAGTGAGACGGATCCTGTTAGAAGAAGGTAAGTGAATCCCCCCAAGAGGAGGCTCTGTGAGCTGGTCCTGGGGGTGTGGGTGAAGGGAACAGGTGTGGAAGCTGCGGGGAGTGGGCAGTCCCCCTGGGCAGGTGGCGGGTGCAGACCCCACTCCGTGGTCCCACACCTGTGCTTCTGGCTGGATTACTTGGCTTCTCAGAGCCTCAGCTTCCCAGTCACTATCGGGTGATGGTAGCATGGATTGACTAGTAATTTCCTCAGAACAGGGTAGAAAGGGAAATGGAAAATGGACATTCCACAGAACACCGTCAGTATGGGAATCGCAGGCCCTGTTTCCCGCAGGTCTGTCTTCAAGATCAGGAGAGCAAATCCGAGCAGACTTGCAGCAGAGCCTGGGGATGGGCTCCGTTTGGTGGGTCCCCCAGTTTCCTGAATCTCGGAAGGGGCAGCTCCAGTGGACAGTGGCAGGTTCATCCCACACCTGGAAGCATCCAGACCTCAAGGCCCAGCAGCCCCCGAACCCTGTGTCTGGGCCCCTGGGAGGCAGACAGGACAGGCCGGCCTCCTCCTCAGCCCTCTTCCTGCCCAGAACAGGTGAGGTCCAGGCCGTCATTAGGAAGAAGCAGGGATGGGGGTGTCCCATGTGGGAAGAGGACACGGAGCAGCTTGTGTATGTGGACGTCCACACCAGGAATGTGGGGCAGTGGGATGTGGGCACTGGGAGGGGCAGACGGTGGGCCTGAGGAAGCAGGGCGGGGCCGGGAGTCCTGAGGAGGGGGTGTGCGAGCTTTGCCTGTGCAGGGCCTCATACTCCACGGGGCTGCCTTCCCCTGGTCACTGGGGAGGAGGAGCCAAGCAGCGTTGGTGGGGTGACCACACGCGTCCCCAGGCCCTGCCAGCATCGGACCTTCAGGCTCGGGGTTGGGGATCCTGAGGAGCGCAGGTCCAGCCGTGCCCACCAGGGAGGCATGGAGGGGTCGGGCAGGAAGCACTGGTGTGGTCATCCCCTGTGTGGAAGCTCCCGAGCCAGTGTCCAGTGGGAGCTCTCACCTCGCACGTGGGTTTCACGTCCACAGCTCAGATCACCTTCTAGCCGCTTGGTTTGTTTTCCAGACACAAAGTCCTAATATCTCCTATGTCCCCTGCCTGTGAAAAGGCGCGTCTGATCTGGTACCAGATGCTGCCCCTGGTCCCTCCTGACTGGATGCCCAGCAGCCAGTGTCACCGCGTCATGAATGTCAGGGGGTGTCAGGCGTGGGGGGACGAGAGCACACGGTCCAGGCCCACGAGGGGCCGTGCCGTCCACGGAGCCGGTGCTGTGGCTGTACGTGTGCCATGCCCCCACCCCACAGGCAGAGACCACCGTCCCCTTACAGACTGTTACCAAGTGAAGTCACATGGACCCTGCTCGGGCCCTCGCCTGGCGAGGTGCTCTGCCTCAGCAGGGAAGGTTTCCTTTTTCCATGTGGGTTCAAGTAGGCAAATAACAAAACCAAAGCTGAGACCACCACAGCACAGGCTCTGTTCAGTGGCCAAAGAATGGAGAAATGGGAACGAAGTTCACAGACCAACTTCTCGCCCTCCTGGAGAGAGTGGTTTAATTTTAAAGGGTAAAGACAAAGGGAGGAGGAATGAGGCTAATGATGGGGATGAAGAGGCCTTCCGGGGAAGGGGCAGGGATTTTCCCAAGCGAGTGCGGTACCACCTCCTTTCACCCGTCTTTGGTCCTTCAAGTCCAGTCATGGCCACTGATAGGTGTGTCACTTAATATGCTGATATAGTAAATTCAACATGTGATGAGACTCAGGGTCTGTTGGAGGTCACATTCGTTGCCATCTTGGTCCCAGCTGGTTTCATCTGTTTGTTTGTAGCTTCCTTTCTTATCTCTGGACCCCTTAACTTAAATACTTAGGTGAACTCCTGCCGAAGTTGGGGGGTGGAGGACAGCCCTGTGAAAGGTGGGTCCACGGGTTCTGAGCAGGACCTGGAGCAGCTCTGACAACAAGAGGAGGAGGCTGAGACGGGCGGTCAGTCTGACGCCCGCACTGGGGCCTGTGGTCGGCATGCGGAGGTGGTCAGCTGGGGCACGTGTCAGGGAAGGTTCTCGGTGTTTACACAGAAGATGTGAACGTAGGCCCAGATGCAGAGCTGCCTGCAGACGCTGCTACGGAACCCCCTGATTCTTTCCTGAGAAAACTGGTGGGGGGGCATTCAGGCAACAGGGCAAACAGGTTGCTCTGGACGTTCTTGTGGGGAAGTGGGGACTTAGCAATAGGGGCTCAGCCCGCATAACCCCAGAAGCCCTCCCAGGACAGCCCCAGAACCGCTTCTGGAATGGCAAGGAGAAGTGGGTCTTCCACCTACTAGACGTGGAAGAAAGAGCTGGGGTTTGCAGGGCCGCCCTCACCTTCAGGGACTGGTTGGGAGGCTCACAGGACCCAGCACATGCTTGTGGCTTGTGTGCTCACAGCTGAGATGGGGCACAGCACGCAGTAGGGATGCACGGGAGGGAGGGCCCCTGCTCCGGTCACCTCATGACCCTTCATGCCCACTCCTTCCCTTGAGGGTCTCTAGGATGTCTCTTCCCCCAGCGACGAAGGGCAGAACCATGACAGTTACCCCCACCCCCGTCCCCCCAGGGAGGCTCATTAGAGACTTGGCACCCGGCTGGGGGCTGGTCACGTGGTGTTGTCTGCCCTCACCCTCCAAAATGCCAGTGCCCAGAAGGGGAGCCGGGGCTCAGCATGAACCACATGGTTTGTGCAAACAGCACAGGCGCAGGGAGCTGCCCCTAAAGGGAGGAGGGAGGGTTTAGATCAGGGAAGGGAGCTGCTCACCAGCTGCATTAGCTTCCTGGGGCAGCTGTAATAAACGACCACAAACGGAGGCTCAGAGCAACAGAAACCTGTCCTCTCTCAGTCCTGGAGACCAGACGTCTGAGGTCAAGGTGTCCCAGGGCCGCTCTCCCTCCAGAGGCTCCAGGGGAGGGTCCTGCCTGCCTCTTCCAGCTTCTGGAGGCTCCAGGCATCCCTGGGCTTGTGGCCGCATTCCTCCCGTCTCTACCTCCGTCTTCACATGGTGTCTCCTGTGTGTCTGTGTCTCTCCGCTTGTCTCTTAGAAGGACACTGGCACTGATTTAGGGCCACCCTGATCCAGGATGACCTCATCTTCAGATCCGTAACTAATTATACCTGAAAAGACCCTACTTCCAAATAAGGTTCCATTCTCAGATTCTGGGGGGCATGACGTGGACATAACTTCTGGGGGACCCCCATTCAACCCACTATAGCACCCAGTTCCCAGATGCCAGCCGATCTTCCTCAGGACAGCATCAGGCTGGTGATGTTCTGTCTTTCTGCACGGAGTTGCCTCTTGTTTCTGGTGGTAACAGTGAGGTTGGGTGGGGAGCGCTTCTGGCTGACCTCCCGGTCATTCCAGGGACCACGCTGATGTGTCCTTCACGGGAGAGTGCGAGCACGGCCAGGGCTCCCTGTGAACACTCCACACTGACCGCTCAGTGATCAGACACCTGCATGGGCTGGACCGGTCCCTGGACCTCTGCACCTTCTAGCACATCCACAGCCTGGTGGACTCTGTGCGGGCCTATGACCAGGAGGTGGGGACCGGCAGGATGGGTGGGAGCCCTCCTGCCTGCCACGTGGCCTCCAGCCCACCACAGACCCTCCAGTCCTGCCATGGACACCCCCATCGCATTAACCCCCAAGAGGGCTTCTGGGAGGGGTGAGAATTCGACCATGAAGAAGACAGGGCAGGCCCTAACTGCAACAGGTGAAGGCAAGAACTGGGGGTGCTTGGCTATTTGTCCCCCAAAGACCCAGGATGTGGGCTCTGACTTGATGGGTCCACCTCCACCTGGGCTCACCTGGGGGGTCGCTGCAGGAAGAGCATGTCCTTGGGTGATTTTCCAACTCTCCCCACATCAGCCTCACTCCCTGGGCCCCCCTGACCCCATTAATAGACTTTAAATAGTGTCTCTCATCCATCAGGCCTACGTGGGAGATTTTAATATTGTGTGGGAGTCCAGTGACCAGGGCCCATGTGTCCTGTGTGTCTCGGGAGGGGAGGGAGTCTCACTCTCACATTCCTTCCCCAGTGCACCTGGGGTCGGGGACAGGAGACCCAGGCTTTGTTCTGGCAGAAGCTCCCTTTCTGTGAACAAGTCTTCCCCCAATCCCATTATCCTCACTGGAGGCTCAGGAGGCCACAGCATCGGGGCACCTCCAGCACCAGGACTCCACCCTAGGGAATTTCTCAAGAGCAAGGACCAGGCCTGGAGGCGGAGGGGAGGAGGGAGCCAGCCTCTTCAGGATCCCCGGGGCTAGGATGCCTCCTACCCAGGAGGGCCTTGGACTCAGTTTAACTTCCATCCGGGGTCTCCTACCCTCCCCTGGTAGAGGGGCCCTTCAGATTCCAGGGCCCCAAGATCCTCCCCACCGACTTCTGACCCCACCTGCAGAGTCGGGGACCCAGAGACCCCCTCCCCGGCTTCTTTTTTCTTGGAGGCTCCCAGAATTCCCTGAAGATGTTATACTCAGGGTTCATTATGCTGAAGGATGCAAGTTAAAATCAGCAAGGATGGGGGGATGAGCAAGGTCCACCTTCCTCGGCTGTGGCAGCCCAGGGAAGCCCACCTGAGTCCTGAAGTGCAGGGTTTATTGGGGTCTGTCACGTCAATGTGGGGACCACCATGTGCCTGACCTTGGCCTCCAGCCTCTGGGGGCAACTCAGGAAGCCCCACCGTGTATCACGCCGTCAGCACAGACCAGCCTGGAGCGAGGCCCATGGAGCATGGACACTCCCAAAAGACTCAAGGTGACCTCCTAGAGCCAGGAGCAGAGGCCCGGCCTCTCTGTGGGCTGGTGAACCCACACCACACAGGCCCTGGTGCAGTGCCCGTTCCGTGTGGTCAGCATGGGTGCACGCGGGTCAGCCAGTGTCTGTGTGTCTCAGCCTGTGACCGCTGACCACACTGTCCTGCTCTGCTTCCAAGAACGAGGCCAATGGAGGGACAACGTGTGTGGGAACAAAGCCGGGTCATGGTCAGGCTGGGTGAGAAAGGGTCCAAGGAGTGAGAACCCGGCTGCCCTTGCCTGGTGAGCTGAGAGCTGACGTTCGCCCTGTGGTCAGTCCATCTCCCCACATCCCGAGGTAGAGCTGCCTTTCCTGCACCCTGGGGCAGGGTCATGCCTGTGTATACAGCAGGACGCACAGCAGTGCACGCAGCAAGCCCGATGCCTGCCCTTGCCATGTAGTCAGGGGCTTGGTGAGGGTGGAACATCACGACAGAATGTGGGCCGACCCCGGGGAGGATGTAGGGCTGAAGTGTTTGGGAGCCTCTGGAGGGAACCCTCACCTGTCTGCACAGGTGGATTGAGGACACAGACCAAGGGTGGGCAGGCGGGCAGCCCAGTCCTGGGTCATCCCTGAGGCTGGAGGAGGGGTGTGGAGTGGGGGGTGATGGCGGTGGGGAGGAGGGGCTGATCGCCGGACAGTGTGGAGACAGATCATTCGAGGCAGCAGGGAAGGTGGAAGACTGTGCCCAATGGCAGGATGGAGAGACCAGCAGGCTGCGCTGCAGGCACGGGTAGCAGGGCTGCTCCCTGCAGGGCGGCGCCAGAGCCCCACACCGCTGAAAACCATGGGGTGTCCGGACAGAACCCCAAAGGATGGGGGGCCATATGGGCGGGAAGAGTTTGGAAAAGTCACCTTATCTCCACATGTCCTGGGGGAGGGTTCCCTGCTCCAGCCTCTTTCCTTAGAGTCTCCCCACCTGGGGAAGTCAGCACACCCAACAGCTGGTCATGCAAGGCTTGGAATTCGTCGGGAGGATGAAAGGGAAAAGGGGGGAAGGAATGAGAAATAAGCTCTATGTATTTGGACAGCACATGACACTCTAATTTCCAATCAGGAAGAGGAATTTCCTAAAGGCTCAGGCTGCCCCTGTAACCAGAATGGGGCTTGAAGCAATCCTGCCACTTTGTGGACGGTTTCAGAAACAAGTTGAAGACACTTGCTCAGGGGCACTGCAATCCACAACGCCTGCAAAGTTGTAAGTGACAACTATTGTAGAAAAATGTCTTGGGGTAAGTAACTGAAAAGAACTTGAAAACAAGGCAGAATTGCAGGAACCGGATTGCAAGAGGTAGATTGGACTTGCCGTTAAAGCACATGAAAGCTGCTCAATATTGCTTATGATTCAGTTGGCCAAAAAGGGTGTACAGGTTGAAACCCATACGACCTTTGTGGCCAAGCAAACATGCGGGAAACACAAATCAACACGACAAAGATGTAGCACTTTGCCCCAGTCAGAATGGCCAACCTCACAAAGTGTAAAAACAACAAATGGAGGAGAGGATGTGGAGAAAATGGAACCCTGCTACGCTGTTGGTGGGAATGTCAATTGCTAACAGCCACGCTGGAGAAGGGTATGATGTTTCCTAAAGATTCTAAAAAATAGAGCTACAGGGACTTCCTGGTGGTTCAGACATTAAGACTCCAACTGCCAAGGCAGAGGACACGGGATCGAGCCCAAGTCCAGAAAGATAACACATGCCACGGAGCAACTAAACCAATGCACCACAACTACTGAGCCTGTGCTCTAGAGCCCGTGAGCCACAACTACTGAATCCTGACGCCTAAAGCCAGTGCACCACAAGAAGAGAAGTCACGGCAATGAGAAGCCCACACACTTCAACGAAAAGTAGCCCCAACTTCCTGCAACTAGAGAAACCCCACACGAAATAAGGAAGACCCAACACAGGCAAAATTAATTACTTAATTAATTAAAAAACAATAGAGTTACAGAGCATACGGCACTACCACTCCTGGGGATATATTTTGGGATAACCATAAATCAACAGGACACAGGAACTTCAACTATTAATGCAGCACTTTTGCAGGATCCTCGACTTGGAAACAATATAAATGTCCTTGGAAGGAAAAAATGGATAAAGATGATATGGTACTTATGTACAATGGAATAGTACTCAGCTAGGAAATCAATGAAATAAGGCCAGTTGCAGCAACTCGAGTGGATTTAGATAAGATCATTCTAAGTGACAAAAGTCAGACACAAAATGACACTTAGCACAAGATACTATTTATAGGTGGAATATAAAATAGATACACATGAACTAAATTACAAAACAGAAACAGGGTCACATATTTACAAAACACACTTATGGCTGATAAAGTGGAAAGGTGGGGTGGGGTGAGACATAAACCAGAGGGTTGAAATTAACACAGATACCATTCCAAAGATGAAATAGGTAATCGACAAAATCTACTCTATAGCTCAAGAAGTGGACTCAGCACACTCTAGTCACCAGAAAAGAATATATACGACGGGTAAGAATCTTAAAAGAATTTACGGATGTCTCTCTGTAAGTGAAACAAGTGGATGTGCAGCAGCAAGAAAGACAGCATTGAAAATCACCTTTACCAAATGATAAAAATAAATTAAAAAAAAAAAAAAGACACAGAAAGAAAATGTTACAAAATTCGTTCAGGGGACATGATGCAACCTACATTGACCACATTTAGACCCACAGCTGGATGAGAAAAAAGGCTGGACACTCCTGGGGCTGAGAGGATTGGTGAGGTTGGGTGAGCAAATGTAGAACCTTTAAAGTAATACTGTGTGGTACCCATTCTATGGGTCCCAAATCTCCAGGGTCAAGGGCATCTTCCTACAGCGAAAACATGCATGGGAAACCCTGAGGATGGTACCCGAGTGAACGGGAAAGGTTACTAAAACGCACCTCATTTCTCCTCTCATTGTGCTCGGGTTCGCCATTCCAGCTGCTTTACTACCAATCTCCCCATTGGAGACTCAGCACCTTTAAACTCCTGTTTCGTACACTTTGCCATTTGTCCTCAGGAAGAACGGGAAGAGGGGGAACCAATGAGAGAGTACCTCTAGGTGTTAGGGACAGGCAAAGGTCACTCTAATTTCCCATCAGGAAGAAGAATTAACCACAGGCTCAGCCTGTCCCACGGAACCAGAATAGGGCCTGAAGCAATCTTGCGCTTTTGCGGCCAGCTCCCAAAAAAGCGAGTTGACAAATGGAGCTCAGGGGCACTGCAATTCACAAACCTGCAGAGTTATAAATGATAACTATCGTCCAAAAATATATTGAAGGAAGGCAACAAAGGATTTGAAAGCAAGGCAGAATTTCAGGAAACAGTTTTCAAGAGGTAGATTGGCTTCGCCTTTAAATCACATGGAAAGTGGCAAAACGTCGACAATGGTGCACTTGGCCAAAAAGGGCGTATGCGTTTTTTCCTGAATATATTCAGGAAAAAACGCATACGCCCTTTTTGGCCAACCAAAGAAGCGGGCAATGCAAGTCAGCACTACAAAGAAGTCTCACTTCCCATCCGTCAAAAGGGCCATCCTGGAAAACTATGAAAACCAAAAATGTAGGAGAGGCCAAGGAGAAAAGGGAGCCATTTTACGCTGATGTACGGGATGTATATTGGTAACAGCCACACTGGACAAGTGTACGGTGTTTCCTAAAACATCTATAAAACAGAGCTACAGAGCATACGGTACTTCCACTCATGGAGGTATATATTCGGGAAAAAAAAATCGACAAGACAGGGACCCCAAAGTTTAGGGCTGCTCTCTTTAAAATAACCACGACTCAGGGACACCATAAATATCCTCAGAAAGAGAAAAATGGATAACCAAGTTGTGGTACTTATGTACAATGGAATATCACTCAGCCCTGAAATCAGTGTCATAAGGCTAGTTAGCAGCATGATGAGTGGATTTAGCGACGATGATTCTAAGTGAAATAAGTCACACAGAAAAAGACACTTATCCTAAGATATCGCTTATAGAGGGAATGTCAAAATCGCTACACTTGAACTGAATTACAAAACAGAACAGAGTCACACCTTTAGAAGACACACTATGGCTGCTTAACGGGAAAGGTGAGGTGGGGTGATGCATAAAACAAGGGTTTGAAATTAGCTCAGAGACCGCTCCATAAGCCAAATATGTAATAGACAAGGCCTACTCCCTGCTCAGTGAACTGGACTCAACACCCCCTAGTCACCGCACAAGAATATATCTGACTAGTAAGAATCTGAAAACCTATGTATCGATATCTCTCTGCAAGTGAATCAAGAGGGTGTAAAGCGGCATAAACACAGCAGGGAAAAGCAGCCAAGCCCCATTCTAAACATAAATTACTTTAAAAAACCCACAAAACAAAGACAGAGAAAGAGAGAGAAATTCTTACAAAATCAGTTCAGGGGCTCTTATGCCACCTGGATTGACCATATCTAGACCCACAGCTGGATGAGACATAAGGCTGGACACTCTTGGGGCTGAGAGGATTGGTGAGGTTGGGTGAGCAAACGCAGATACTTTAAAGTAATACCGCGGGGTACCCACCCCATGGGTCTCAAATCTCCAGGTACAAGGGCATCTTCCTACATCAAAACATGCATGTGAAACCCAGAAGATGGTATGCCGTGAGATCGGGAAAGGTTTCTAAAACGCACCTCATTTCTCCTCTCCTTGTGCTCGGGTTCCCCATTTCAGCCGCTTGATTAACCATCTCCCTACTTGGAGAATCAGCATCTTTAAACTCCTGTATCGTACAGGTTGCAATTTTCCTGAGGATGAACGGGAAGACGGGGAACCAAAGAGAGACTAGCCCTAGGTGTTGAGACAGGCACAGGTCACTCCATTTTCCCATCAGGAAGAAGAATGAACCACAGGCTCAGCCTGCCCCCCAAAACCAAAATAGGGCCTGAAGCAATCCTGCGCTTTTGCGGCCAGCTCCCAAAAAAGCGAGTAGACAAATGGAGCTCAGGGGCACTGCAATTCACAAACGTGCAGAGTTATAAATGAGAACTCTCGTCCACAAATATATTGAGGGAAGGCAACGAAGAGGATTTGAAAGCAAGGCAGATTTGCAGGAAACAGATTTCAGGAGGTAGATTCGACTCGCCTTTAAAGCACATGAAAAGCGGCAAAACGTTGACAATGATGCCCTTGGCCAAAAAGGGCGTATGCGTTTTTTCCTGAATATATTCAGGAAAAAACGCATACGCCCTTTTTGGCCAACCAAGCAAGCCGGAAGGGCAAATCAGCGCTACAAAGAAATCTCGCTTGCCATCGGTCAAAAGGGACATTCTTAAAAAAGTGTAAGAACCATAAAAGCAGGACAGGCCATGGAGACATGGGAGCCTTGCTACGCTGATGGGCGGGATGTAAATTGCCAACAGGCACTCTGGAGAAGTGTACGGTGTGTCCTGAAAACAGTAATAAACACAGCTTAGAGAGCATAGGGCACTTCCACTCATGGGCGTATAAATCGGGAAAACTAAAACTCAACAAGACACAGGCACCCCAAACTTTACGGCTGCTCTGTTTCCAAGAACCTCCACTTCGGTACACCTTCAATATCCCAGAAAGAGAAAAATGGATAAGGAAATGGTGGTACTTGGCACAATGGCATATCACTCAGCCATGAAATCAGTGTCATCAGGCTAGTTAGCACCATGATGAGTGGATTTAGCGACGATGATTCTAAGTGAAATAAGTCACACAGAAAAAGACACTTATCCTAAGATATCGCTTATAGAGGGAATGTCAAAATCGCTACACTTGAACTGAATTACAAAACAGAACAGAGTCACACCTTTAGAAGACACACTATGGCTGCTTAACGGAAAAGGTGAGGTGGGGTGATACATAAAACAGGGGTTTGAAATTAGCTCAGAGACCACTCCATAAGCCTAGACAAGGCCTACTCCCTGCTCAGTGAACTGGACTCAACACCCCCTAGTCACCGCACAAGAATATATCTGACTAGTAAGAATCTGAAAACCTATGTATCGATATCTCTCTGCAAGTGAATCAAGAGGGTGTAAAGCGGCATAAACACAGCAGGGAAAAGCAGCCAAGCTCCATTCTAAACATAAATAACTTAAAAAAACCCACAAAACAAAGACAGTGAAAGAGAGAGAAATTCTTACAAAATCCGTTCAGGGTCTCTGATGCAACCTGGATTGACCATATCTAGACCCACAGCTGGATGAGACATAAGGCTGGACACTCTTGGGGCTGAGAGGATTGGTGAGGTTGGGTGAGCAAACGCCGATACTTTAAAGTAATACTGCGGGGTACCCACCCCATGGGTCTCAAATCTCCAGGTACAAGGGCATCTTCCTACATCCAAACATGCATGGGAAACCCAGAGAATTGTATGCCGTGAGATCGGGAAAGGCTTCTAAAACGCACCTCATTTCTCCTCTCCTTGTGCTCGGGTTCGCCATTCTAGGCGCTTGACTAAACATCTCCCTACTTGTAGAATCAGCACCTTTAACCTCCTGTTTCGTACAGGTTGCAATTTGTCCTGAGGATGAACGGGAAGACGGGGAACCAACGAGAGACTAGCCCTAGGTGTTGGGACAGGCACAGGTCACTCCATTTTCCCATCAGGAAGAAGAATGAACCACAGGCTCAGCCTGCCCCCCAGAACCAAAATAGGGCCTGAAGCAATCCTGCGTTTTTGCGGCCAGCTCCCAAAAAAGCGAGTAGACAAATGGAGCTCAGGGGCACTGCAATTCACAAACGTGCAGAGTTATAAATGAGAACTCTCGTCCACAAATATATTGAGGGAAGGCAACGAAGAGGATTTGAAAGCAAGGCAGATTTGCAGGAAACAGATTTCAGGAGGTAGATTCGACTCGCCTTTAAAGCACATGAAAAGCGGCAAAACGTTGACAATGATGCCCTTGGCCAAAAAGGGCGTATGCGTTTTTTCCTGAATATATTCAGGAAAAAACGCATACGCCCTTTTTGGCCAACCAAGCAAGCCGGAAGGGCAAATCAGTGCTACAAAGAAGTCTCGCTTGCCCTCGGTCAAAAGGACCATGCTGAAAAAAGTGTAAAAACCAGAAAAGCAGGACAGGCCATGGAGACATGGGAGCCTTGCTACGCTGATGGGCGGGATGTAAATTGCCAACAGGCACTCTGGAGAAGTGTACGGTGTGTCCTGAAACAAGTAATAAACACAGCTTAAAGAGCATAGGGCACTTCCACTCATGGGCGTATAAATTGGAAAAACTAAAACTCAACAAGACACAGGCACCCCAAACTTTACGGCTGATCTGTTGCCAAGAACCTCCGCTTCGGTACACCTTCAATATCCCAGGAAAGAGAAAAATGGATAAACAAATGGTGGTACTTGGCACAATGGAATATCACTCAGCCATGAAATCAATGTCATAAGGCTAGTTAGCAGCATGATGAGTGGATTTAGGTACGATGATTCTAAGTTAAATAAGTCACACAGAAAAAGGCACTTATCCTAAGATATCGCTTATAGAGGGAATGTCAAAATCGCTACACTTGAAATGAATTACAAAACAGAACAGAGTCACACCTTTAGAAGACACACTATGGCTGCTTAACGGGAAAGGTGAGGTGGGGTGATGCATAAAACAAGGGTTTGAAATTAGCTCAGAGACCGCTCCATAAGCCAAATATGTAATAGACAAGGCCTACTCCCTGCTCAGTGAACTGGACTCAACACCCCCTAGTCACCGCACAAGAATATATCTGACTAGTAAGAATCTGAAAACCTATGTATCGATATCTCTCTGCAAGTGAATCAAGAGGGTGTAAAGCGGCATAAACACAGCAGGGAAAAGCAGTCAAGACCCATTCTAAACATAAATTACTTTACAAATCCCACAAAACAAAGACAGTGAAAGAGAGAGAAATTCTTACAAAATCCGTTCAAGGTCTCTGATACAACCTGGATTGACCATATCTAGACCCACAGCTGGATGAGACATAAGGCTGGACACTCTTGGGGCTGAGAGGATTGGTGAGGTTGGGTGAGAAAATGCAGATACTTTAAAGTAAAACCGCGGGGTACACACCCCATGGGTCTCAAATCTGCAGGTACAAGGGCATCTTCCTACATCAAAACATGCAAGGGAAACCCAGAAGATGGTATGCCGTGAGATCGGGAAAGGTTTCTAAAACGCACCTCATTTCTCCTCTCCTTGTGCTCGGGTTCGCCATTCCAGCCGCTTGACTAACCATCTCCCTACTTGGAGAATCAGCACCTTTAACCTCCTGTTTCGTACAGGTTGCCATTTGTCCTGAGGATGAACGGGAAGATGGGGAACCAACGAGAGACTAGCCCTAGGTGTTGGGACAGGCACAGGTCACTCCATTTTCCCATCAGGAAGAAGAATGAACCACAGGCTCCACCGGCCCCATGGAAGCCGAAGAGCGCCTGAAGCAATCCTGCGCTTTTGCGGCCAGCTCACAAAAAAGCGAGGAGACAAATGGAGCTCAGGGGCACTGCAATTCAGAAACTTGCAGAGTTATAAATGAGAACTCTCGTCCACAAATATATTGAGGGAAGGCAACGAAGAGGATTTGAAAGCAAGGCAGATTTGCAGGAAACAGATTTCAGGAGGTAGATTCGACTCGCCTTTAAAGCACATGAAAAGCGGCAAAACGTTGACAATGATGCCCTTGGCCAAAAAGGGCGTATGCGTGTTTTCCTGAATATATTCAGGAAAACACGCATACGCCCTTTTTGGCCAACCAAGCAAGCCGGAAGGGCAAATCAGCGCTACAAAGAAGTCTTGCTTGCCCTCGGTCAAAAGGGCCATGCTGAAAAATGTGTAAAAACCAGAAAAGCAGGACAGGCCATGGAGACATGGGAGCCTTGCTACGCTGATGGGCAGGATGTAAATTGCCAACAGGCACTCTGGAGAAGTGTACGGTGTGTCCTGAAACAAGTAATAAACACAGCGTAAAGAGCATAGGGCCCTTCCACTCATGGGAGTATAAATTGGAAAAACTAAAACTCAACAAGACACAGGCACCCCAAACTTTACGGCTGCTCTGTTGCCAAGAACCTCCGCTTCGGTACACCTTCAATATCCCAGGAAAGAGAAAAATGGATAAACAAATGGTGGTACTTGGCACAATGGAATATCACTCAGCCATGAAATCAATGTCATAAGGCTAGTTAGCAGCATGATGAGTGGATTTAGGTACGATGATTCTAAGTGAAATAAGTCACACAGAACAAGGCACTTATCCTAAGATATCGCTTATAGAGGGAATGTCAAAATCGCTACACTTGAACTGAATTACAAAACAGAACAGAGTCACACCTGTAGAAGACACACTATGGCTGCTTAACGGGAAAGGTGAGGTGGGGTGATGCATAAAACAGGGTTTGAAATTAGCTCAGAGACCGCTCCATAAGCCAAATATGTAATAGACAAGGCCTACTCCCTGCTCAGTGAACTGGACTCAACACCCCCTAGTCACCGCACAAGAATATATCTGACTAGTATGAATCTGAAAACCTATGTATTGATATCTCTCTGCAAGTGAATCAAGAGGGTGTAAAGCGGCATAAACACAGCAGGGAAAAGCAGCCAAACCCCATTCTAAACATACATTACTTTAAAAAACCCACAAAGCAAAGACAGTGAAAGAGAGAGAAATTCTTACAAAATCCGTTCAGGGTCTCTGATGCAACCTGGATTGACCATATCTAGACCCACAGCTGGATGAGACATAAGGCTGGACACTCTTGGGGCTGAGAGGATTGGTGAGGTTGGGTGAGAAAATGCAGATACTTTAAAGTAAAACCGCGGGGTACACACCCCATGGGTCTCAAATCTCCAGGTACAAGGGCATCTTCCTACATCAAAACATGCATGGGAAACACAGAAGATGGTATGCCATGAGATCGGGAAAGGTTTCTAAAACGCACCTCATTTCTCCTCTCCTTGTGCTCGGGTTTGCCATTCCAGCCGCTTGACTAACCATCTCCCTACTTGGAGAATCAGCACCTTTAACCTCCTGTTTCGTACAGGTTGTAATTTGTCCTGAGGATGAACGGGAAGACGGGGAACCAACGAGAGACAAACCCTAGGTGTTGGGACAGGCACAGGTCACTCCATTTTCCCATCAGGAAGAAGAATGAACCACAGGCTCCGCCTGCCCCCTGGAAGCCGAATAGGGCCTGAAACAATCCTGCGCTTTTGCGGCCAGCTCCCAAAAAAGCGAGTAGACAAATGGAGCTCAGGGGCACTGCAATTCACAGACGTGCAGAGTTATAAATGAGAACTCTCGTCCACAAATATATTGAGGGAAGGCAACGAAGAGGATTTGAAAGCAAGGCAGATTTGCAGGAAACAGATTTCAGGAGGTAGATTCGACTCGCCTTTAAAGCACATGAAAAGCGGCAAAACGTTGACAATAATGCCCTTGGCCAAAAAGGTCGTATGCGTTTTTTCCTGAATATATTCAGGAAAAATCGCATACGCCCTTTTTGGCCAACCAAGCAAGCCGGAAGGGCAAATCGGTGCTACAAAGAAGTCTCGCTTGCCCTCGGTCAAAAATGCCATGCTGAAAAAAGTGTAAAAACCAGAAAAGCAGGACAGACCATGGAGACATGGGAGCCTTGCTACGCTGATGGGCGGGATGTAAATTGCCAACAGGCACTCTGGAGAAGTGTACGGTGTGTCCTGAAAACAGTAATAAACACAGCTTAGAGAGCATAGGGCACTTCCACTCATGGGCGTATAAATCGGGAAAACTAAAACTCAACAAGACACAGGCACCCCAAACTTTACGGCTGCTCTGTTTCCAAGAACCTCCACTTCGGTACACCTTCAATATCCCAGAAAGAGAAAAATGGATAAAGAAATGGTGGTACTTGGCACAATGGCATATCACTCAGCCATGAAATCAGTGTCATCAGGCTAGTTAGCACCATGATGAGTGGATTTAGCGACGATGATTCTAAGTGAAATAAGTCACACAGAAAAAGACACTTATCCTAAGATATCGCTTATAGAGGGAATGTCAAAATCGCTACACTTGAACTGAATTACAAAACAGAACAGAGTCACACCTTTAGAAGACACACTATGGCTGCTTAACGGAAAAGGTGAGGTGGGGTGATACATAAAACAGGGGTTTGAAATTAGCTCAGAGACACTCCATAAGCCAAATATGTAATAGACAAGGCCTACTCCCTGCTCAGTGAACTGGACTCAACACCCCCTAGTCACCGCACAAGAATATATCTGACTAGTAAGAATCTGAAAACCTATGTATCGATATCTCTCTGCAAGTGAATCAAGAGGGTGTAAAGCGGCATAAACACAGCAGGGAAAAGCAGCCAAGACCCATTCTAAACATAAATTACTTTAAAAAACCCACAAAACAAAGACAGTGAAAGAGAGAGAAATTCTTACAAAATCTGTTCTGGGTCTCTGATGCAACCTGGATTGACCATATCTAGACCCACAGCTGGATGAGACATAAGGCTGGACACTCTTGGGGCTGAGAGGATTGGTGAGGTTGGGTGAGCAAACGCCGATACTTTAAAGGAATACTGCGGGGTACCCACCCCATGGGTCTCAAATCTCCAGGTACAAGGGCATCTTCCTACATCCAAACATGCATGGGAAACCCAGAGAATTGTATGCCGTGAGATCGGGAAAGGCTTCTAAAACGCACCTCATTTCTCCTCTCCTTGTGCTCGGGTTCGCCATTCTAGGCGCTTGACTAAACATCTCCCTACTTGTAGAATCAGCACCTTTAACCTCCTGTTTCGTACAGGTTGCAATTTGTCCTGAGGATGAACGGGAAGACGGGGAACCAACGAGAGACTAGCCCTAGGTGTTGGGACAGGCACAGGTCACTCCATTTTCCCATCAGGAAGAAGAATGAACCACAGGCTCAGCCTGCCCCCCAGAACCAAAATAGGGCCTGAAGCAATCCTGCGCATTTGCGGCCAGCTCCCAAAAAAGCGAGTAGACAAATGGAGCTCAGGGGCACTGCAATTCACAAACGTGCAGAGTTATAAATGAGAACTCTCGTCCACAAATATATTGAGGGAAGGCAACGAAGAGGATTTGAAAGCAAGGCAGATTTGCAGGAAACAGATTTCAGGAGGTAGATTCGACTCGCCTTTAAAGCACATGAAAAGCGGCAAAACGTTGACAATGATGCCCTTGGCCAAAAAGGGCGTATGCGTTTTTTCCTGAATATATTCAGGAAAAAACGCATACGCCCTTTTTGGCCAACCAAGCAAGCCGGAAGGGCAAATCAGCGCTACAAACAAGTCTTGCTTGCCTTCGGTCAAAAGGGCCATGCTGAAAAAAGTGTAAAAACCAGAAAAGCAGGACAGGCCATGGAGACATGGGAACCTTGCTACGCTGATGGGCGGGATGTAAATTGCCAACAGGCACTCTGGAGAAGTGTACGGTGTGTCCTGAAACAAGTAATAAACACAGCTTAAAGAGCATAGGGCACTTCCACTCATGGGAGTATAAATTGGAAAAAATAAAACTCAACAAGACACAGGCACCCCAAACTTTACGGCTGCTCTGTTGCCAAGAACCTCCGCTTCGGTACACCTTCAATATCCCAGGAAAGAGAAAAATGGATAAACAAATGGTGGTACTTGGCACAATGGAATATCACTCAGCCATGAAATCAATGTCATAAGGCTAGTTAGCAGCATGATGAGTGGATTTAGGTACGATGATTCTAAGTTAAATAAGTCACACAGAAAAAGGCACTTATCCTAAGATATCGCTTATAGAGGGAATGTCAAAATCGCTACACTTGAACTGAATTACAAAACAGAACAGAGTCACACCTTTAGAAGACACACTATGGCTGCTTAACGGGAAAGGTGAGGTGGGGTGATGCATAAAACAAGGGTTTGAAATTAGCTCAGAGACCGCTCCATAAGCCAAATATGTAATAGACAAGGCCTACTCCCTGCTCAGTGAACTGGACTCAACACCCCCTAGTCACCGCACAAGAATATATCTGACTAGTAAGAATCTGAAAACCTATGTATCGATATCTCTCTGCAAGTGAATCAAGAGGGTGTAAAGCGGCATAAACACAGCAGGGAAAAGCAGTCAAGACCCATTCTAAACATAAATTACTTTACAAATCCCACAAAACAAAGACAGTGAAAGAGAGAGAAATTCTTACAAAATCCTTTCAAGATCTCTGATACAACCTGGATTGACCATATCTAGACCCACAGCTGGATGAGACATAAGGCTGGACACTCTTGGGGCTGAGAGGATTGGTGAGGTTGGGTGAGAAAATGCAGATACTTTAAAGTAAAACCGCGGGGTACACACCCCATGGGTCTCAAATCTGCAGGTACAAGGGCATCTTCCTACATCAAAACATGCAAGGGAAACCCAGAAGATGGTATGCCGTGAGATCGGGAAAGGTTTCTAAAACGCACCTCATTTCTCCTCTCCTTGTGCTCGGGTTCGCCATTCCAGCCGCTTGACTAACCATCTCCCTACTTGGAGAATCAGCACCTTTAACCTCCTGTTTCGTACAGGTTGCCATTTGTCCTGAGGATGAACGGGAAGATGGGGAACCAACGAGAGACTAGCCCTAGGTGTTGGGACAGGCACAGGTCACTCCATTTTCCCATCAGGAAGAAGAATGAACCACAGGCTCCGCCGGCCCCATGGAAGCCGAATAGCGCCTGAAGCAATCCTGCGCTTTTGCGGCCAGCTCACAAAAAAGCGAGGAGACAAATGGAGCTCAGGGGCACTGCAATTCAGAAACTTGCAGAGTTATAAATGAGAACTCTCGTCCACAAATATATTGAGGGAAGGCAACGAAGAGGATTTGAAAGCAAGGCAGATTTGCAGGAAACAGATTTCAGGAGGTAGATTCGACTCGCCTTTAAAGCACATGAAAAGCGGCAAAACGTTGACAATGATGCCCTTGGCCAAAAAGGGCGTATGCGTTTTTTCCTGAATATATTCAGGAAAAAACGCATACGCCCTTTTTGGCCAACCAAGCAAGCCGGAAGGGCAAATCAGTGCTACAAAGAAGTCTCGCTTGCCCTCGGTCAAAAGGGCCATGCTGAAAAAAGTGTAAAAACCAGAAAAGCAGGACAGGCCATGGAGACATGGGAGCCTTGCTACGCTGATGGGCGGGATGTAAATTGCCAACAGGCACTCTGGAGAAGTGTACGGTGTGTCCTGAAACAAGTAATAAACACAGCTTAAAGAGCATAGGGCACTTCCACTCATGGGCGTATAAATTGGAAAAACTAAAACTCAACAAGACACAGGCACCCCAAACTTTACGGCTGCTCTGTTGCCAAGAACCTCCGCTTCGGTACACCTTCAATATCCCAGGAAAGAGAAAAATGGATAAACAAATGGTGGTACTTGGCACAATGGAATATCACTCAGCCATAAAATCAATGTCATAAGGCTAGTTAGCAGCATGATGAGTGGATTTAGGTACGATGATTCTAAGTTAAATAAGTCACACAGAAAAAGGCACTTATCCTAAGATATCGCTTATAGAGGGAATGTCAAAATCGCTACGCTTGAACTGAATTACAAAACAGAACAGAGTCACACCTTTAGAAGACACACTATGGCTGCTTAACGGGAAAGGTGAGGTGGGGTGATGCATAAAACAAGGGTTTGAAATTAGCTCAGAGACCGCTCCATAAGCCAAATATGTAATAGACAAGGCCTACCCCCTGCTCAGTGAACTGGACTCAACACCCCCTAGTCACCGCATAAGAATATATCTGACTAGTAAGAATCTGAAAACCTATGTATCGATATCTCTCTGCAAGTGAATCAAGAGGGTGTAAAGCGGCATAAACACAGCAGGGAAAAGCAGCAAAGCCCCATTCTAAACATAAATTACTTAAAAATCCCACAAAACAAAGACAGTGAAAGAGATAGAAATTCTTACAAAATCAGTTCAGGGGCTCTGATGCCACCTGGTTCGACCACATCTAGAGCCACAGCTGGATGAGACATAAGGCTGGACACTCTTGGGGCTGAGAGGATTGGTGAGGTTGGGTGAGCAAACGCAGATACTTTAAAGTAATACCGCGGGGTACCCACCCCATGGGTCTCAAATCTCCAGGTACAAGGGCATCTTCCTACATCAAAACATGCATGGGAAACCCAGAGGTTTGTATGCCATGAGATCGGGAAAGGCTTCTAAAACGCACCACCTTTCTCCTCTCCTTGTGCTCGGGTTCACCATTCTAGCCGCTTGACTAAACATCTCCCTACTTGGAGAATCAGCACCTTTAACCTACTGTTTCGTCCAGGTTGCAATTTGTCCTGACGATGAACGGGAAGACGGGGAACCAACTAGAGACTAGCCCTAGGTGTTGGGACAGGCACAGGTCACTCCATTTTCCCATCAGGAAGAAGAATGAACCACAGGCTCAGCCTGCCCCCCAGAACCAAAATAGGGCCTGAAGCAATCCTGCGCTTTTGCGGCCAGCTCCCAAAAAAGCGAGTAGACAAATGGAGCTCAGGGGCACTGCAATTCACAAACGTGCAGAGTTATAAATGAGAACTCTCGTCCACAAATATATTGAGGGAAGGCAACGAAGAGGATTTGAAAGCAAGGCAGATTTGCAGGAAACAGATTTCAGGAGGTAGATTCGACTCGCCTTTAAAGCACATGAAAAGCGGCAAAACGTTGACAATGATGCCCTTGGCCAAAAAGGGCGTATGCGTGTTTTCCTGAATATATTCAGGAAAAAACGCATACGCCCTTTTTGGCCAACCAAGGAAGCCGGAAGGGCAAATCAGCGCTACAAAGAAGTCTCGCTTGCCCTCGGTCAAAAGGGCCATGCTGAAAAATGTGTAAAAACCAGAAAAGCAGGACAGGCCATGGAGACATGGGAGCCTTGCTACGCTGATGGGCGGGATGTAAATTGCCAACAGGCACTCTGGAGAAGTGTACGGTGTGTCCTGAAACAAGTAATAAACACAGCTTAAAGAGCATAGGGCACTTCCACTCATGGGCGTATAAATTGGAAAAACTAAAACTCAACAAGACACAGGCACCCCAAACTTTACGGCTGCTCTGTTGCCAAGAACCTCCGCTTCGGTACACCTTCAATATCCCAGGAAAGAGAAAAATGGATAAACAAATGGTGGTACTTGGCACAATGGAATATCACTCAGCCATGAAATCAATGTCATAAGGCTAGTTAGCAGCATGATGAGTGGATTTAGGTACGATGATTCTAAGTGAAATAAGTCACACAGAACAAGGCACTTATCCTAAGATATCGCTTATAGAGGGAATGTCAAAATCGCTACACTTGAACTGAATTACAAAACAGAACAGAGTCACACCATTAGAAGACACACTATGGCTGCTTAACAGGAAAGGTGAGGTGGGGTGATGCATAAAACAAGGGTTTGAAATTAGCTCAGAGACCGCTCCATAAGCCAAATATGTAATAGACAAGGCCTACTCCCTGCTCAGTGAACTGGACTCAACACCCCCTAGTCACCGCACAAGAATATATCTGACTAGTAAGAATCTGAAAACCTATGTATCGATATCTCTCTGCAAGTGAATCAAGAGGGTGTAAAGCGGCATAAACACAGCAGGGAAAAGCAGCCAAGACACATTCTAAACATAAATTACTTTACAAATCCCACAAAACAAAGACAGTGAAAGAGAGAGAAATTCTTACAAAATCCGTTCAAGGTCTCTGATACAACCTGGATTGACCATATCTAGACCCACAGCTGGATGAGACATAAGGCTGGACACTCTTGGGGCTGAGAGGATTGGTGAGGTTGGGTGAGAAAATGCAGATACTTTAAAGTAAAACCGCGGGGTACACACCCCATGGGTCTCAAATCTCCAGGTACAAGGGCATCTTCCTACATCAAAACATGCATGGGAAACACAGAAGATGGTATGCCATGAGATTGGGAAAGGTTTCTAAAACGCACCTCATTTCTCCTCTCCTTGTGCTCGGGTTTGCCATTCCAGCCGCTTGACTAACCATCTCCCTACTTGGAGAATCAGCACCTTTAACCTCCTGTTTCGTACAGGTTGTAATTTGTCCTGAGGATGAACGGGAAGACGGGGAACCAACGAGAGACAAACCCTAGGTGTTGGGACAGGCACAGGTCACTCCATTTTCCCATCAGGAAGAAGAATGAACCACAGGCTCCGCCTGCCCCCTGGAAGCCGAATAGGGCCTGAAACAATCCTGCGCTTTTGCGGCCAGCTCCCAAAAAAGCGAGTAGACAAATGGAGCTCAGGGGCACTGCAATTCACAGACGTGCAGAGTTATAAATGAGAACTCTCGTCCACAAATATATTGAGGGAAGGCAACGAAGAGGATTTGAAAGCAAGGCAGATTTGCAGGAAACAGATTTCAGGAGGTAGATTCGACTCGCCTTTAAAGCACATGAAAAGCGGCAAAACGTTGACAATAATGCCCTTGGCCAAAAAGGTCGTATGCGTTTTTTCCTGAATATATTCAGGAAAAATCGCATACGCCCTTTTTGGCCAACCAAGCAAGCCGGAAGGGCAAATCAGTGCTACAAAGAAGTCTCGCTTGCCCTCGGTCAAAAATGCCATGCTGAAAAAAGTGTAAAAACCAGAAAAGCAGGACAGACCATGGAGACATGGGAGCCTTGCTACACTGATGGGCGGGATGTAAATTGCCAACAGGCACTCTGGAGAAGTGTACGGTGTGTCCTGAAACAAGTAATAAACACAGCTTAGAGAGCATAGGGCACTTCCACTCATGGGTGTATAAATTGGGAAAACTAAAAATCAACAAGACACAGGCACCCCAAACTTTACGGCTGCTCTGTTTCCAAGAACCTCCACTTCAGTACACCTTCAATATCCCAGGAAAGAGAAAAATGGATAAACAAATGGTGGTACTTGGCACAATGGAATATCACTCAGCCATGAAATCAATGTCATAAGGCTAGTTAGCAGCATGATGAGTGGATTTAGCGACGATGATTCTAAGTGAAATAAGTCACTCAGAAAAAGACACTTATCCTAAGATATCGCTTATAGAGGGAATGTCAAAATCGCTACGCTTGAACTGAATTACAAAACAGAACAGAGTCACACCTTTAGAAGACACACTATGGCTGCTTAACGGGAAAGGTGAGGTGGGGTGATGCATAAAACAAGGGTTTGAAATTAGCTCAGAGACCGCTCCATAAGCCAAATATGTAATAGACAAGGCCTACCCCCTGCTCAGTGAACTGGACTCAACACCCCCTAGTCACCGCATAAGAATATATCTGACTAGTAAGAATCTGAAAACCTATGTATCGATATCTCTCTGCAAGTGAATCAAGAGGGTGTAAAGCGGCATAAACACAGCAGGGAAAAGCAGCAAAACCCCATTCTAAACATAAATTACTTAAAAATCCCACAAAACAAAGACAGTGAAAGAGATAGAAATTCTTACAAAATCAGTTCAGGGGCTCTGATGCCACCTGGTTCGACCATATCTAGAGCCACAGCTGGATGAGACATAAGGCTGGACACTCTTGGGGCTGAGAGGATTGGTGAGGTTGGGTGAGCAAACGCAGATACTTTAAAGTAATACCGCGGGGTACCCACCCCATGGGTCTCAAATCTCCAGGTACAAGGGCATCTTCCTACATCAAAACATGCATGGGAAACCCAGAGGTTTGTATGCCGTGAGATCGGGAAAGGCTTCTAAAACGCACCTCATTTCTCCTCTCCTTGTGCTCGGGTTCACCATTCTAGCCGCTTGACTAAACATCTCCTTACTTGGAGAATCAGCACCTTTAACCTCCTGTTTCGTACAGGTTGCAATTTGTCCTGACGATGAACGGGAAGACGGGGAACCAACTAGAGACTAGCCCTAGGTGTTGGGACAGGCACAGGTCACTCCATTTTCCCATCAGGAAGAAGAATGAACCACAGGCTCAGCCTGCCCCCCAGAACCAAAATAGGGCCTGAAGCAATCCTGCGCTTTTGCGGCCAGCTCCCAAAAAAGCGAGGAGACAAATGGAGCTCAGGGGCACTGCAATTCACAAACGTGCAGAGTTATAAATGAGAACTCTCGTCCACAAATATATTGAGGGAAGGCAACGAAGAGGATTTGAAAGCAAGGCAGATTTGCAGGAAACAGATTTCAGGAGGTAGATTCGACTCGCCTTTAAAGCACATGAAAAGCGGCAAAACGTTGACAATGATGCCCTTGGCCAAAAAGGGCGTATGCGTGTTTTCCTGAATATATTCAGGAAAAAACGCATACGCCCTTTTTGGCCAACCAAGCAAGCCGGAAGGGCAAATCAGTGCTACAAAGAAGTCTTGCTTGCCCTCGGTCAAAAGGGCCATGCTGAAAAATGTGTAAAAACCAGAAAAGCAGGACAGGCCATGGAGACATGGGAGCCTTGCTACGCTGATGGGCGGGATGTAAATTGCCAACAGGCACTCTGGAGAAGTGTACGGTGTGTCCTGAAACAAGTAATAAACACAGCTTAAAGAGCATAGGGCACTTCCACTCATGGGCGTATAAATTGGAAAAACTAAAACTCAACAAGACACAGGCACCCCAAACTTTACGGCTGCTCTGTTGCCAAGAACCTCCGCTTCGGTACCACTTCAATATCCCAGGAAAGAGAAAAATGGATAAACAAATGGTGGTACTTGGCACAATGGAATATCACTCAGCCATGAAATCAATGTCATAAGGCTAGTTAGCAGCATGATGAGTGGATTTAGGTACGATGATTCTAAGTGAAATAAGTCACACAGAAAAAGGCACTTATCCTAAGATATCGCTTATAGAGGGAATGTCAAAATCGCTACACTTGAACTGAATTACAAAACAGAACAGAGTCACACCATTAGAAGACACACTATGGCTGCTTAACGGGAAAGGTGAGGTGGGGTGATGCATAAAACAAGGGTTTGAAATTAGCTCAGAGACCGCTCCATAAGCCAAATATGTAATAGACAAGGCCTACTCCCTGCTCAGTGAACTGGACTCAACACCCCCTAGTCACCGCACAAGAATATATCTGACTAGTAAGAATCTGAAAACCTATGTATCGATATCTCTCTGCAAGTGAATCAAGAGGGTGTAAAGCGGCATAAACACAGCAGGGAAAAGCAGTCAAGACCCATTCTAAACATAAATTACTTTACAAATCCCACAAAACAAAGACAGTGAAAGAGAGAGAAATTCTTACAAAATCCGTTCAAGGTCTCTGATACAACCTGGATTGACCATATCTAGACCCACAGCTGGATGAGACATAAGGCTGGACACTCTTGGGGCTGAGAGGATTGGTGAGGTTGGGTGAGAAAATGCAGATACTTTAAAGTAAAACCGCGGGGTACACACCCCCTGGGTCTCAAATCTGCAGGTACAAGGGCATCTTCCTACATCAAAACATGCAAGGGAAACCCAGAAGATGGTATGCCGTGAGATCGGGAAAGGTTTCTAAAACGCACCTCATTTCTCCTCTCCTTGTGCTCGGGTTCGCCATTCCAGCCGCTTGACTAACCATCTCCCTACTTGGAGAATCAGCACCTTTAACCTCCTGTTTCGTATAGGTTGCAATTTGTCCTGAGGATGAACTGGAAGATGGGGAACCAACGAGAGACTAGCCCTAGGTGTTGGGACAGGCACAGGTCACTCCATTTTCCCATCAGGAAGAAGAATGAACCACAGGCTCAGCCTGCCCCCCAGAACCAAAATAGGGCCTGAAGCAATCCTGCGCTTTTGCGGCCAGCTCCCAAAAAAGCGAGGAGACAAATGGAGCTCAGGGGCACTGCAATTCACAAAAGTGCAGAGTTATAAATGAGAACTCTCGTCCACAAATATATTGAGGGAAGGCAACGAAGAGGATTTGAAAGCAAGGCAGATTTGCAGGAAACAGATTTCAGGAGGTAGATTCGACTCGCCTTTAAAGCACATGAAAAGCGGCAAAACGTTGACAAAGATGCCCTTGGCCAAAAAGGGCGTATGCGTTTTTTCCTGAATATATTCAGGAAAAAATGCATACGCCCTTTTTAGCCAACCAAGCAAGCCGGAAGGGCAAATCAGTGCTACAAAGAAGTCTCGCTTGCCCTCGGTCAAAAGGGCCATGCTGAAAAAGTTTAAAAACCAGAAAAGCAGGACAGGCCATGGAGACATGGAAGCCTTGCTAAGCTGATGGGCGGGACGTAAATTGCCAACAGGCACTCTGGAGAAGTGTACGGTGTGTCCTGAAAAAAGTAATAAACACAGCTTAGAGAGCATAGCGCACTTCCACTCATGGGCATATAAATTGGGAAAACTAAAAATCAACAAGACACAGGCACCCCGAACTTTACGGCTGCTCTGTTTCCAAGAACCTCCACTTTGTCACGCCTTCAATATCCCAGGAAAGAGAAAAATGGATAAACAAATGGTGGTACTTGGCACAATGCAATATCACTCAGCCATGAAATCAGTGTCATCAGGCTAGTTAGCACCATGATGAGAGGATTTAGCGACGATGATTCTAAGTGAAATAAGTCACACAGAAAAAGACACTTATCCTAAGATATCGCTTATAGAGGGAATGTCAAAATCGCTACACTTGAACTGAATTACAAAACAGAACAGAGTCACACCTTTAGAAGACACACTATGGCTGCTTAACGGAAAAGGTGAGGTGGGGTGATACATAAAACAGGGGTTTGAAATTAGCTCAGAGACCACTCCATAAGCCAAATATATAATAGACAAGGCCTACTCCCTGCTCAGTGAACTGGACTCAACACCCCCTAGTCACCGCACAAGAATATATCTGACTAGTAAGAATCTGAAAACCTATGTATCGATATCTCTCTGCAAGTGAATCAAGAGGGTGTAAAGCGGCATCAACACAGCAGGGAAAAGCAGCCAAGCTCCATTCTAAACATAAATAACTTAAAAAAACCCACAAAACAAAGACAGTGAAAGAGAGAGAAATTCTTACAAAATCCGTTCAGGGTCTCTGATGCAACCTGGATTGACCATATCTAGACCCACAGCTGGATGAGACATAAGGCTGGACACTCTTGGGGCTGAGAGGATTGGTGAGGTTGGGTGAGCAAACGCAGATACTTTAAAGTAATACTGCGGGGTACCCACCCCATGGGTCTCAAATCTCCAGGTACAAGGGCATCTTCCTACATCCAAACATGCATGGGAAACCCAGAGAATTGTATGCCGTGAGATCGGGAAAGGCTTCTAAAACGCACCTCATTTCTCCTCTCCTTGTGCTCGGGTTCGCCATTCTAGGCGCTTGACTAAACATCTCCCTACTTGTAGAATCAGCACCTTTAACCTCCTGTTTCGTACAGGTTGCAATTTGTCCTGAGGATGAACGGGAAGACGGGGAACCAACGAGAGACTAGCCCTAGGTGTTGGGACAGGCACAGGTCACTCCATTTTCCCATCAGGAAGAAGAATGAACCACAGGCTCAGCCTGCCCCCCAGAACCAAAATAGGGCCTGAAGCAATCCTGCGCTTTTGCGGCCAGCTCCCAAAAAAGCGAGGAGACAAATGGAGCTCAGGGGCACTGCAATTCACAAAAGTGCAGAGTTATAAATGAGAACTCTCGTCCACAAATATATTGAGGGAAGGCAACGAAGAGGATTTGAAAGCAAGGCAGATTTGCAGGAAACAGATTTCAGGAGGTAGATTCGACTCGCCTTTAAAGCACATGAAAAGCGGCAAAACGTTGACAATGATGCCCTTGGCCAAAAAGGGCGTATGCGTTTTTTCCTGAATATATTCAGGAAAAAACGCATACGCCCTTTTTAGCCAACCAAGCAAGCCGGAAGGGCAAATCAGTGCTACAAAGAAGTCTCGCTTGCCCTCGGTCAAAAGGGCCATGCTGAAAAAGTTTAAAAACCAGAAAAGCAGGACAGGCCATGGAGACATGGAAGCCTTGCTAAGCTGATGGGCGGGACGTAAATTGCCAACAGGCACTCTGGAGAAGTGTACGGTGTGTCCTGAAAAAAGTAATAAACACAGCTTAGAGAGCATAGCGCACTTCCACTCATGGGCATATAAATTGGGAAAACTAAAAATCAACAAGACACAGGCACCCCGAACTTTACGGCTGCTCTGTTTCCAAGAACCTCCACTTTGTCACGCCTTCAATATCCCAGGAAAGAGAAAAATGGATAAACAAATGGTGGTACTTGGCACAATGGAATATCACTCAGCCATGAAATCAGTGTCATCAGGCTAGTTAGCACCATGATGAGAGGATTTAGCGACGATGATTCTAAGTGAAATAAGTCACACAGAAAAAGACACTTATCCTAAGATATCGCTTATAGAGGGAATGTCAAAATCGCTACACTTGAACTGAATTACAAAACAGAACAGAGTCACACCTTTAGAAGACACACTATGGCTGCTTAACGGAAAAGGTGAGGTGGGGTGATACATAAAACAGGGGTTTGAAATTAGCTCAGAGACCACTCCATAAGCCAAATATATAATAGACAAGGCCTACTCCCTGCTCAGTGAACTGGACTCAACACCCCCTAGTCACCGCACAAGAATATATCTGACTAGTAAGAATCTGAAAACCTATGTATCGATATCTCTCTGCAAGTGAATCAAGAGGGTGTAAAGCGGCATCAACACAGCAGGGAAAAGCAGCCAAGCTCCATTCTAAACATAAATAACTTAAAAAAACCCACAAAACAAAGACAGTGAAAGAGAGAGAAATTCTTACAAAATCCGTTCAGGGTCTCTGATGCAACCTGGATTGACCATATCTAGACCCACAGCTGGATGAGACATAAGGCTGGACACTCTTGGGGCTGAGAGGATTGGTGAGGTTGGGTGAGCAAACGCAGATACTTTAAAGTAATACTGCGCGGTACCCACCCCATGGGTCTCAAATCTCCAGGTACAAGGGCATCTTCCTACATCCAAACATGCATGGGAAACCCAGAGAATTGTATGCCGTGAGATCGGGAAAGGCTTCTAAAACGCACCTCATTTCTCCTCTCCTTGTGCTCGGATTCGCCATTCTAGGCGCTTGACTAAACATCTCCCTACTTGTAGAATCAGCACCTTTAACCTCCTGTTTCGTACAGGTTGCAATTTGTCCTGAGGATGAACGGGAAGACGGGGAACCAACGAGAGACTAGCCCTAGGTGTTGGGACAGGCACAGGTCACTCCATTTTCCCATCAGGAAGAAGAATGAACCACAGGCTCAGCCTGCCCCCCAGAACCAAAATAGGGCCTGAAGCAATCCTGCGCTTTTGCGGCCAGCTCCCAAAAAAGCGAGTAGACAAATGGAGCTCAGGGGCACTGCAATTCACAAACGTGCAGAGTTATAAATGAGAACTCTCGTCCACAAATATATTGAGGGAAGGCAACGAAGAGGATATGAAAGCAAGGCAGATTTGCAGGAAACAGATTTCAGGAGGTAGATTTGACTCGCCTTTAAAGCACATGAAAAGCGGCAAAACGTTGACAATGATGCCCTTGGCCAAAAAGGGCGTATGCGTTTTTTCCTGAATATATTCAGGAAAAAACGCATACGCCCTTTTTGGCAAACCAAGCAAGCCGGAAGGGCAAATCAGCGCTACAAAGAAGTCTCGCTTGCCCTCGGTCAAAAGGGCCATGCTGAACAAAGTGTAAAAACCAGAAAAGCAGGACAGGCCATGGAGACATGGGAGCCTTGCTACGCTGATGGGCGGGATGTAAATTGCCAACAGGCACTCTGGAGAAGTGTACGGTGTGTCCTGAAACAAGTAATAAACACAGCTTAAACAGCATAGGGCACTTCCACTCATGGGAGTATAAATTGGAAAAACTAAAACTCAACAAGACACAGGCACCCCAAACTTTACGGCTG
This sequence comes from Eubalaena glacialis, assembly GCF_028564815.1. Classification (NCBI taxonomy): domain Eukaryota; kingdom Metazoa; phylum Chordata; class Mammalia; order Artiodactyla; family Balaenidae; genus Eubalaena; species Eubalaena glacialis. The sequence goes on along the minus strand of NW_026871298.1, from coordinate 35,979 downwards.
CTCTGTTGCCAAGAACCTCCGCTTCGGTACACCTTCAATATCCCAGGAAAGAGAAAAATGGATAAACAAATGGTGGTACTTGGCACAATGGAATATCACTCAGCCATGAAATCAATGTCATAAGGCTAGTTAGCAGCATGATGAGTGGATTTAGGTACGATGATTCTAAGTGAAATAAGTCACACAGAAAAAGGCACTTATCCTAAGATATCGCTTATAGAGGGAATGTCAAAATCGCTACACTTGAACTGAATTACAAAACAGAACAGAGTCACACCATTAGAAGACACACTATGGCTGCTTAACGGGAAAGGTGAGGTGGGGTGATGCATAAAACAAGGGTTTGAAATTAGCTCAGAGACCGCTCCATAAGCCAAATATGTAATAGACAAGGCCTACTCCCTGCTCAGTGAACTGGACTCAACACCCCCTAGTCACCGCACAAGAATATATCTGACTAGTAAGAATCTGAAAACCTATGTATCGATATCTCTCTGCAAGTGAATCAAGAGGGTGTAAAGCGGCATAAACACAGCAGGGAAAAGCAGTCAAGACCCATTCTAAACATAAATTACTTTACAAATCCCACAAAACAAAGACAGTGAAAGAGAGAGTAATTCTTACAAAATCCGTTCAAGGTCTCTGATACAACCTGGATTGACCATATCTAGACCCACAGCTGGATGAGACATAAGGCTGGACACTCTTGGGGCTGAGAGGATTGGTGAGGTTGGGTGAGAAAATGCAGATACTTTAAAGTAAAACCGCGGGGTACACACCCCCTGGGTCTCAAATCTGCAGGTACAAGGGCATCTTCCTACATCAAAACATGCAAGGGAAACCCAGAAGATGGTATGCCGTGAGATCGGGAAAGGTTTCTAAAACGCACCTCATTTCTCCTCTCCTTGTGCTCGGGTTCGCCATTCCAGCCGCTTAACTAAGCATCTCCCTACTTGGAGAATCAGCACCTTTAACCTCCTGTTTTGTACAGGTAGCAATTTGTCCTGAGGATGAACGGGAAGATGGGGAACCAACGAGAGACTAGCCCTAGGTGTTGGGACAGGCACAGGTCACTCCATTTTCCCATCAGGAAGAAGAATGAACCACAGGCTCCGCCCGCCCCATGGAAGCTGAATAGCGCCTGAAGCAATCCTGCGCTTTTGCGGCCAGCTCACAAAAAAGCGAGGAGACAAATGGAGCTCAGGGGCACTGCAATTCAGAAACTTGCATAGTTATAAATGAGAACTCTCGTCCACAAATATATTGAGGGAAGGCAACGAAGAGGATTTGAAAGCAAGGCAGATTTGCAGGAAACAGATTTCAGGAGGTAGATTCGACTCGCCTTTAAAGCACATGAAAAGCGGCAAAACGTTGACAATAATGCCCTTGGCCAAAAAGGGCGTATGCGTTTTTTCCTGAATATATTCAGGAAAAATCGCATACGCCCTTTTTGGCCAACCAAGCAAGCCGGAAGGGCAAATCAGTGCTACAAAGAAGTCTCGCTTGCCCTCGGTCAAAAATGCCATGCTGAAAAAAGTGTAAAAACCAGAAAAGCAGGACAGGCCATGGAGACATGGGAGCCTTGCTACGCTGATGGGCGGGATGTAAATTGCCAACAGGCACTCTGGAGAAGTGTACGGTGTGTCCTGAAACAAGTAATAAACACAGCTTAGAGAGCATAGGGCACTTCCACTCATGGGTGTATAAATTGGGAAAACTAAAAATCAACAAGACACAGGCACCCCAAACTTTACGGCTGCTCTGTTTCCAAGAACCTCCACTTCAGTACACCTTCAATATCCCAGGAAAGAGAAAAATGGATAAACAAATGGTGGTACTTGGCACAATGGAATATCACTCAGCCATGAAATCAATGTCCTAAGGCTAGTTAGCAGCATGATGAGTGGATTTAGCGACGATGATTCTAAGTGAAATAAGTCACTCAGAAAAAGACACTTATCCTAAGATATCGCTTATAGAGGGAATGTCAAAATCGCTATGCTTGAACTGAATTACAAAACAGAACAGAGTCACACCTTTAGAAGACACACTATGGCTGCTTAACGGGAAAGGTGAGGTGGGGTGATGCATAAAACAAGGGTTTGAAATTAGCTCAGAGACCGCTCCATAAGCCAAATATGTAATAGACAAGGCCTACCCCCTGCTCAGTGAACTGGACTCAACACCCCCTAGTCACCGCACAAGAATATATCTGACTAGTAAGAATCTGAAAACCTATGTATCGATATCTCTCTGCAAGTGAATCAAGAGGGTGTAAAGCGGCATAAACACAGCAGGGAAAAGCAGCAAAGCCCCATTCTAAACATAAATTACTTAAAAATCCCACAAAACAAAGACAGTGAAAGAGAGAGAAATTCTTACAAAATCAGTTCAGGGGCTCTGATGCCACCTGGTTCGACCATATCTAGAGCCACAGCTGGATGAGACATAAGGCTGGACACTCTTGGGGCTGAGAGGATTGGTGAGGTTGGGTGAGCAAACGCAGATACTTTAAAGTAATACCGCGGGGTACCCACCCCATGGGTCTCAAATCTCCAGGTACAAGGGCATCTTCCTACATCAAAACATGCATGGGAAACCCAGAGGTTTGTATGCCGTGAGATCGGGAAAGGCTTCTAAAACGCACCTCATTTCTCCTCTCCTTGTGCTCGGGTTCACCATTCTAGCCGCTTGACTAAACATCTCCCTACTTGGAGAATCAGCACCTTTAACCTCCTGTTTCGTACAGGTTGCAATTTGTCCTGAGGATGAACGGGAAGACGGGGAACCAACTAGAGACTAGCCCTAGGTGTTGGGACAGGCACAGGTCACTCCATTTTCCCATCAGGAAGAAGAATGAACCACAGGCTCAGCCTGCCCCCCAGAACCCATATAGGGCCTGAAGCAATCCTGCGCTTTTGCGGACAGCTCCCAAAAAAGCGAGTAGACAAATGGAGCTCAGGGGCACTGCAATTCACAAACGTGCAGAGTTATAAATGAGAACTCTCGTCCACAAATATATTGAGGGAAGGCAACGAAGAGGATTTGAAAGCAAGGCAGATTTGCAGGAAACAGATTTCAGGAGGCAGATTCGACTCGCCTTTAAAGCACATGAAAAACGGCAAAACGTTGACAATGATGCCCTTGGCCAAAAAGGGCGTATGCGTTTTTTCCTGAATATATTCAGGAAAAAACGCATACGCCCTTTTTAGCCAACCAAGCAAGCCGGAAGGGAAATCAGTGCTACAAAGAAGTCTCGCTTGCCCTCGGTCAAAAGGGCCATGCTGAAAAAGTTTAAAAACCAGAAAAGCAGGACAGGCCATGGAGACATGGAAGCCTTGCTAAGCTGATGGGCGGGACGTAAATTGCCAACAGGCACTCTGGAGAAGTGTACGGTGTGTCCTGAAAAAAGTAATAAACACAGCTTAGAGAGCATAGCGCACTTCCACTCATGGGCATATAAATTGGGAAAACTAAAAATCAACAAGACACAGGCACCCCGAACTTTACGGCTGCTCTGTTTCCAAGAACCTCCACTTTGTCACGCCTTCAATATCCCAGGAAAGAGAAAAATGGATAAACAAATGGTGGTACTTGGCACAATGGAATATCACTCAGCCATGAAATCAGTGTCATCAGGCTAGTTAGCACCATGATGAATGGATTTAGCGACGATGATTCTAAGTGAAATAAGTCACACAGAAAAAGACACTTATCCTAAGATATCGCTTATAGAGGGAATGTCAAAATCGCTACACTTGAACTGAATTACAAAACAGAACAGAGTCACACCTTTAGAAGACACACTATGGCTGCTTAACGGAAAAGGTGAGGTGGGGTGATACATAAAACAGGGGTTTGAAATTAGCTCAGAGACCACTCCATAAGCCAAATATATAATAGACAAGGCCTACTCCCTGCTCAGTGAACTGGACTCAACACCCCCTAGTCACCGCACAAGAATATATCTGACTAGTAAGAATCTGAAAACCTATGTATCGATATCTCTCTGCAAGTGAATCAAGAGGGTGTAAAGCGGCATAAACACAGCAGGGAAAAGCAGTCAAGACCCATTCTAAACATAAATTACTTTACAAATCCCACAAAACAAAGACAGTGAAAGAGAGAGAAATTCTTACAAAATCCGTTCAAGGTCTCTGATACAACCTGGATTGACCATATCTAGACCCACAGCTGGATGAGACATAAGGCTGGACACTCTTGGGGCTGAGAGGATTGGTGAGGTTGGGTGAGAAAATGCAGATACTTTAAAGTAAAACCGCGGGGTACACACCCCATGGGTCTCAAATCTGCAGGTACAAGGGCATCTTCCTACATCAAAACATGCAAGGGAAACCCAGAAGATGGTATGCCGTGAGATCGGGAAAGGTTTCTAAAACGCACCTCATTTCTCCTCTCCTTGTGCTCGGGTTCGCCATTCCAGCCGCTTGACTAAGCATCTCCCTACTTGGAGAATCAGCACCTTTAACCTCCTGTTTCGTACAGGTTGCCATTTGTCCTGAGGATGAACGGGAAGATGGGGAACCAACGAGAGACTAGCCCTAGGTGTTGGGACAGGCACAGGTCACTCCATTTTCCCATCAGGAAGAAGAATGAACCACAGGCTCCGCCGGCCCCATGGAAGCCGAATAGCGCCTGAAGCAATCCTGCGCTTTTGCGGCCAGCTCACAAAAAAGCGAGGAGACAAATGGAGCTCAGGGGCACTGCAATTCAGAAACTTGCATAGTTATAAATGAGAACTCTCGTCCACAAATATATTGAGGGAAGGCAACGAAGAGGATTTGAATGCAAGGCAGATTTGCAGGAAACAGATTTCAGGAGGTAGATTCGACTTGCATTTAAAGCACATGAAAAGCGGCAAAACGTTGACAATGATGCCCTTGGCCAAAAAGGGCGTATGCGTTTTTTCCTGAATATATTCAGGAAAAAACGCATACGCCCTTTTTGGCCAACCAAGCAAGCCGGAAGGGCAAATCAGTGCTACAAAGAAGTCTCGCTTGCCCTCGGTCAAAAGGGCCATGCTGAAAAAAGTGTAAAAACCAGAAAAGCAGGACAGGCCATGGAGACATGGGAGCCTTGCTACGCTGATGGGCGGGATGTAAATTGCCAACAGGCACTCTGGAGAAGTGTACGGTGTGTCCTGAAACAAGTAATAAACACAGCTTAAAGAGCATAGGGCACTTCCACTCATGGGCGTATAAATTGGAAAAACTAAAACTCAACAAGACACAGGCACCCCAAACTTTACGGCTGCTCTGTTGCCAAGAACCTCCGCTTCGGTACACCTTCAATATCCCAGGAAAGAGAAAAATGGATAAACAAATGGTGGTACTTGGCACAATGGAATATCACTCAGCCATGAAATCAATGTCATAAGGCTAGTTAGCAGCATGATGAGTGGATTTAGGTACGATGATTCTAAGTGAAATAAGTCACACAGAAAAAGGCACTTATCCTAAGATATCGCTTATAGAGGGAATGTCAAAATCGCTACACTTGAACTGAATTACAAAACAGAACAGAGTCACACCATTAGAAGACACACTATGGCTGCTTAACAGGAAAGTTGAGGTGGGGTGATGCATAAAACAAGGGTTTGAAATTAGCTCAGAGACCGCTCCATAAGCCAAATATGTAATAGACAAGGCCTACTCCCTGCTCAGTGAACTGGACTCAACACCCGCTAGTCACCGCACAAGAATATATCTGACTAGTAAGAATCTGAAAACCTATGTATCGATATCTCTCTGCAAGTGAATCAAGAGGGTGTAAAGCGGCATAAACACAGCAGGGAAAAGCAGCAAAGACCCATTCTAAACGTAAATTACTTAAAAATCCCACAAAACAAAGACAGTGAAAGAGAGAGAAATTCTTACAAAATCAGTTCAGGGGCTCTGATGCCACCTGGTTCGACCATATCTAGAGCCACAGCTGGATGAGACATAAGGCTGGACACTCTTGGGGCTGAGAGGATTGGTGAGGTTGGGTGAGCAAACGCAGATACTTTAAAGTAATACCGCGGGGTACCCACCCCATGGGTCTCAAATCTCCAGGTACAAGGGCATCTTCCTACATCAAAACATGCATGGGAAACCCAGAGGTTTGTATGCCGTGAGATCGGGAAAGGCTTCTAAAACGCACCTCATTTCTCCTCTCCTTGTGCTCGGGTTCACCATTCTAGCCGCTTGACTAAACATCTCCCTACTTGGAGAATCAGCACCTTTAACCTCCTGTTTCGTACAGGTTGCAATTTGTCCTGAGGATGAACGGGAAGACGGGGAACTAACTAGAGACTAGCCCTAGGTGTTGGGACAGGCACAGGTCACTCCATTTTCCCATCAGGAAGAAGAATGAACCACAGGCTCAGCCTGCCCCCCAGAACCCAAATAGGGCCTGAAGCAATCCTGCGCTTTTGCGGACTGCTCCCAAAAAAGCGAGTAGACAAATGGAGCTCAGGGGCACTGCAATTCACAAACGTGCAGAGTTATAAATGAGAACTCTCGTCCACAAATATATTGAGGGAAGGCAACGAAGAGGATTTGAAAGCAAGGCAGATTTGCAGGAAACAGATTTCAGGAGGTAGATTCGACTCGCCTTTAAAGCACATGAAAAACGGCAAAACGTTGACAATGATGCCCTTGGCCAAAAAGGGCGTATGCGTTTTTTCCTGAATATATTCAGGAAAAAACGCATACGCCCTTTTTAGCCAACCAAGCAAGCCGGAAGGGCAAATCAGTGCTACAAAGAAGTCTCGCTTGCCCTCGGTCAAAAGGGCCATGCTGAAAAAGTTTAAAAACCAGAAAAGCAGGACAGGCCATGGAGACATGGAAGCCTTGCTAAGCTGATGGGCGGGACGTAAATTGCCAACAGGCACTCTGGAGAAGTGTACGGTGTGTCCTGAAAAAAGTAATAAACACAGCTTAGAGAGCATAGCGCACTTCCACTCATGGGCATATAAATTGGGAAAACTAAAAATCAACAAGACACAGGCACCCCGAACTTTACGGCTGCTCTGTTTCCAATAACCTCCACTTTGTCACGCCTTCAATATCCCAGGAAAGAGAAAAATGGATAAACAAATGGTGGTACTTGGCACAATGGAATATCACTCAGCCATGAAATCAGTGTCATCAGGCTAGTTAGCACCATGATGAGTGGATTTAGCGACGATGATTCTAAGTGAAATAAGTCACACAGAAAAAGACACTTATCCTAAGATATCGCTTATAGAGGGAATGTCAAAATCGCTACACTTGAACTGAATTACAAAACAGAACAGAGTCACACCTTTAGAAGACACACAATGGCTGCTTAACGGAAAAGGTGAGGTGGGGTGATGCATAAAACAGGGGTTTGAAATTAGCTCAGAGACCACTCCATAAGCCAAATATATAATAGACAAGGCCTACTCCCTGCTCAGTGAACTGGACTCAACACCCCCTAGTCACCGCACAAGAATATATCTGACTAGTAAGAATCTGAAAACCTATGTATCGATATCTCTCTGCAAGTGAATCAAGAGGGTGTAAAGCGGCATAAACACAGCAGGGAAAAGCAGCCAAGCTCCATTATAAACATAAATAACTTAAAAAAACCCACAAAACAAAGACAGTGAAAGAGAGAGAAATTCTTACAAAATCCGTTCAGGGTCTCTGTTGCAACCTGGATTGACCATATCTAGACCCACAGCTGGATGAGACATAAGGCTGGACACTCTTGGGGCTGAGAGGATTGGTGAGGTTGGGTGAGCAAACGCAGATACTTTAAAGTAATACTGCGGGGTACCCACCCCATGGGTCTTAAATCTCCAGGTACAAGGGCATCTTCCTACATCCAAACATGCATGGGAAACCCAGAGAATTGTATGCCGTGAGATCGGGAAAGGCTTCTAAAACGCACCTCATTTCTCCTCTCCTTGTGCTCGGTTTCGCCATTCTAGGCGCTTGACTAAACATCTCCCTACTTGTAGAATCAGCACCTTTAACCTCCTGTTTCGTACAGGTTGCCATTTGTCCTGAGGATGAACGGGAAGACGGGGAACCAACGAGAGACTAGCCCTAGGTGTTGGGACAGGCACAGGTCACTCCATTTTCCCATCAGGAAGAAGAATGAACCACAGGCTCAGCCTGCCCCCCAGAACCAAAATAGGGCCTGAAGCAATCATGCGCTTTTGCGGCCAGCTCCCAAAAAAGCGAGTAGACAAATGGAGCTCACGGGCACTGCAATTCAGAAACTTGCAGAGTTATAAATGATAACTGTCGTCCACAAATATATTGAGGGAAGGCAACGAAGAGGATTTGAAAGCAAGGCAGATTTGCAGGAAACAGATTTCAGGAGGTAGATTCGACTCGCCTTTAAAGCACATGAAAAGCAGCAAAACGTTGACAATGATGCCCTTGGCGAAAATGGGCGTATGCGTTTTTTCCTGAATATATTCAGGAAAAAACGCATACGCCCTTTTTGGCCAACCAAGCAAGCCGGAAGGGCAAATCAGCGCTACAAAGAAGTCTTGCTTGCCCTCGGTCAAAAGGGCCATGCTGAAGAAAGTGTAAAAACCAGAAAAGCAGGACAGGCCATGGAGACATGGGAGACTTGCTACGCTGATGGGCGGGATGTAAATTGCCAACAGGCACTCTGGAGAAGTGTACGGTGTGTCCTGAAACAAGTAATAAACACAGCTTAAAGAGCATAGGGCACTTCCACTCATGGGCGTATAAATTGGAAAAACTAAAACTCAACAAGACACAGGCCCCCCAAACTTTACGGCTGCTCTGTTGCCAAGAACCTCCGCTTCGGTACACCTTCAATATCCCAGGAAAGAGAAAAATGGATAAACAAATGGTGGTACTTGGCACAATGGAATATCACTCAGCCATGAAATCAATGTCATAAGGCTAGTTAGCAGCATGATGAGTGGATTTAGGTACGATGATTCTAAGTGAAATAAGTCACACAGAAAAAGGCACTTATCCTAAGATATCGCTTATAGAGGGAATGTCAAAATCGCTACACTTGAACTGAATTACAAAACAGAACAGAGTCACACCATTAGAAGACACACTATGACTGCTTAACGGGAAAGGTGAGGTGGGGTGATGCATAAAACAAGGGTTTGAAATTAGCTCAGAGACCGCTCCATAAGCCAAATATGTAATAGACAAGGCCTACTCCCTGCTCAGTGAACTGGACTCAACACCCCCTAGTCACCGCACAAGAATATATCTGACTAGTAAGAATCTGAAAACCTATGTATCGATATCTCTCTGCAAGTGAATCAAGAGGGTGTAAAGCGGCATAAACACAGCAGGGAAAAGCAGTCAAGACCCATTCTAAACATAAATTACTTTACAAATCCCACAAAACAAAGACAGTGAAAGAGAGAGAAATTCTTACAAAATCCGTTCAAGGTCTCTGATACAACCTGGATTGACCATATCTAGACCCACAGCTGGATGAGACATAAGGCTGGACACTCTTGGGGCTGAGAGGATTGGTGAGGTTGGGTGAGAAAATGCAGATACTTTAAAGTAAAACCGCGGGGTACACACCCCATGGGTCTCAAATCTCCAGGTACAAGGGCATCTTCCTACATCAAAACATGCAAGGGAAACCCAGAAGATGGTATGCCGTGAGATCGGGAAAGGTTTCTATAACGCACCTCATTTCTCCTCTCCTTGTGCTCGGGTTCGCCATTCCAGCCGCTTGACTAACCATCTCCCTACTTGGAGAATCAGCACCTTTAACCTCCTGTTTCGTCCAGGTTGCAATTTGTCCTGAGGATGAACGGGAAGACGGGGAACCAACGAGAGACTAGCCCTAGGTGTTGGGACAGGCACAGGTCACTCCATTTTCCCATCAGGAAGAAGAATGAACCACAGGCTCGGCCTGCCCCCCAGAACCAAAATAGGGCCTGAAGCAATCCTGCGCTTTTGCGGCCAGCTCCCAAAAAAGCGAGGAGACAAATGGAGCTCAGCGGCACTGCAATTCACAAACGTGCAGAGTTATAAATGAGAACTCTCGTCCACAAATATATTGAGGGAAGGCAACGAAGAGGATTTGAAAGCAAGGCAGATTTGCAGGAAACAGATTTCAGGAGGTAGATTCGACTCGCCGTTAAAGCACATGAAAAGCGGCAAAACGTTGACAATGATGCCCTTGGCCAAAAAGGGCGTATGCGTTTTTTCCTGAATATATTCAGGAAAAAACGCATACGCCCTTTTTGGCCAACCAAGCAAGCCGGAAGGGCAAATCAGCGCTACAAAGAAGTCTCGCTTGCCCTCGGTCAAAAGGGCCATGCTGAACAAAGTGTAAAAACCAGAAAAGCAGGACAGGCCATGGAGACATGGGAGCCTTGCTACGCTGATGGGCGGCATGTAAATTGCCAACAGGCACTCTGGAGAAGTGTACGGTGTGTCCTGAAACAAGTAATAAACACAGCTTAGAGAGCATAGGGCACTTCCACTCATGGGCGTATAAAACGGGAAAACTAAAACTCAACAAGACACAGGCACCCCAAACTTTACGGCTGCTCTGTTTCCAAGAACCTCCACTTTGGTACACCTTCAATATCCCAGGAAAGAGAAAAATGGATAAACAAATGGTGGTATTTGGCACAATGGAATATCACTCAGCCATGAAATCAATGTCATAAGGCTAGTTAGCAGCATGATGAGTGGATTTAGCGACGATGATTCTAAGTGAAATAAGTCACACAGAAAAAGACACTTATCCTAAGATATCGCTTATAGAGGGAATGTCAAAATCGCTACACTTGAACTGAATTACAAAACAGAACAGAGTCACACCTTTAGAAGACACACGATGGCTGCTTAACGGGAAAGGTGAGGTGGGGTGATGCATAAAACAAGGGTTTGAAATAAGCTCAGAGACCGCTCCATAAGCCAAATATGTAATTGACAAGGCCTACTCCCTGCTCAGTGAACTGGACTCAACACCCCCTAGTCACCGCACAAGAATATATCTGACTAGTAAGAATCTGAAAACCTATGTATCGATATCTCTCTGCAAGTGAATCAAGAGGGTGTAAAGCGGCGTAAACGCAGCAGGGAAAAGCAGCCAAGACCCATTCGAAACATAAATTACTTTAAAAAACCCACAAAACAAAGACAGTGAAAGAGAGAGAAATTCTTACAAAATCCGTTCAGGGTCTCTGATGCAACCTGGATTGACCATACCTAGACCCACAGCTGGATGAGACATAAGGCTGGACACTCTTGGGGCTGAGAGGATTGGTGAGGTTGGGTGAGAATACGCAGATACTTAAAATAAAACCTCGGTGTACACACCCCATGGGTCTCAAATCTCCAGGTACAAGGGCATCTTTCTACATCAAAACATGCATGGGAAACCCAGAAGATGGTATGCCGTGAGATCGGGAAAGGTTTCTAAAACGCACCTCATTTCTCCTCTCCTTGTGCTCGGGTTCGCCATTCCAGCCGCTTGACTAACCATCTCCCTACTTGGAGAATCAGCACCTTTAACCTCCTGGTTCGTACAGGTTGCAATTTGTCCTGAGGATGAACGGGAAGACGGGGAACCAACGAGAGACTAGCCCTAGGTGTTGGGACAGGCACAGGTCACTCCATTTTCCCATCAGGAAGAAGAATGAACCACAGGCTCAGCCTGCCCCCCAGAACCAAAATAGGGCCTGAAGCAATCCTGCGCTTTTGCGGCCAGCTCCCAAAAAAGCGAGTAGACAAATGGAGCTCAGGGGCACTGCAATTCAGAAACTTGCAGAGTTATAAATGATAACTGTCGTCCACAAATATATTGAGGGAAGGCAACGAAGAGGATTTGAAAGCAAGGCAGATTTGCAGGAAACAGATTTCAGGAGGTAGATTCGACTCGCCTTTAAAGCACATGAAAAGCGGCAAAACGTTGACAATGATGCCCTTGGCCAAAAAGGCCGTATGCGTTTTTTCCTGAATATATTCAGGAAAAAACGCATACGGCCTTTTTGGCCAACCAAGCAAGCCGGAAGGGCAAATCAGCGCTACAAAGAAGTCTCGCTTGCCCTCGGTCAAAAGGGCCATGCTGAAAAAAGTGTAAAAACCAGAAAAGCAGGACAGGCCATGGAGATATGGGAGCCTTGGTACGCTGATGGGTGGGATGTAAATTGCCAACAGGCACTCTGGAGAAGTGTACGGTGTGTCCTGAAACAAGTAATAAACACAGCGTAGAGAGCATAGGGCACTTCCACTCATGGGCATATAAATTGGGAAAACTAAAAATCAACAAGACACAGGCACCCCAAACTTTACGGCTGCTCTGTTTCCAAGAACCTCCAGTTCGGTACACCTTAAATATCCCAGGAAAGAGAAAAATGGATAAACAAATGGTGCTACTTGGCACTATGGAATATCACTCAGCCATGAAATCAATGTCATAAGGCTAGTTAGCGGCATGATGAGTGGATTTAGCGACGATGATTCTAAGTGAAATAAGTCACACAGAAAAAGACACTTATCCTAAGATATCGCTTATAGAGGGAATGTCAAAATCGCTGCACTTGAACTGAATTACGAAACAGAACAGAGTCACACCTTTAGAAGACACACTATGGCTGCTTAACGGGAAAGGTGAGGTGGGGTGATGCATAAAACAAGGGTTTGAAATTAGCTCAGAGACCGCTCCATAAGCCAAATATGTAATAGACAAGGCCTACTCCCTGCTCAGTGAACTGGACTCAACACCCCCTAGTCACCGCACAAGAATATATCTGACTAGTAAGAATCTGAAAACCTATGTATCGATATCTCTCTGCAAGTGAATCAAGAGGGTGTAAAGCGGCATAAACACAGCAGGGAAAAGCAGCAAAGCCCCATTCTAAACATAAATTACTTAAAAAAACCCACAAAACAAAGACAGTGAAAGAGAGAGAAATTCTTACAAAATCAGTTCAGGGGCTCTGATGCCACCTGGTTCGACCATATCTAGACCCACAGCTGGATGAGACATAAGGCTGGACACTCTTGGGGCTGAGAGAATTGGTGAGGTTGGGTGAGCAAACGCAGATACTTTAAAGTAACTCCACGGGGTACCCACCCCATGGGTCTCAAATCTCCAGGTACAAGGGCATCTTCCTACATCAAAACATGCATGGGAAACACAGAAGATGGTATGCCATGAGATCGGGAAAGGTTTCTAAAATGCACCTCATTTCTCCTCTCCTTGTGCTCGGGTTCGCCATTCCAGCCGCTTGACTAACCATCTCCCTACTTGGAGAATCAGCACCTTTAACCTCCTGTTTCGTACAGGTTGTAATTTGTCCTGAGGATGAACGGGAAAACGGGGAACCAAAGAGAGACTAGCCCTAGGTGTTGGGACAGGCACAGGTCACTCCATTTTCCCATCAGGAAGAAGAATGAACCACAGGCTCCGCCTGTCCACTGGAAGCCGAATAGGGCCTGAAACAATCCTGCGCTTTTGCGGCCAGCTCCCAAAAAAGCGAGTAGACAAATGGAGCTCAGGGGCACTGCAATTCACAAACGTGCAGAGTTATAAATGAGAACTCTCGTCCACAAATATATTGAGGGAAGGCAACGAAGAGGATTTGAAAGCAAGGCAGATTTGCAGGAAACAGATTTCAGGAGGTAGATTCGACTCGCCTTTAAAGCACATGAAAAGCGGCAAAACGTTGACAATGATGCCCTTTTTGGCCAACCAAGCAAGCCGGAAGGGCAAATCAGTGCTACAAAGAAGTCTCGCTTGCCCTGGGTCAAAAAGGCCATGCTGAAAAAAGTGTAAAAACCAGAAAAGCAGGACAGGCCATGGAGACATGGGAGCCTTGCTACGCTGATGGGCGGGATGTAAATTGCCAACAGGCACTCTGGATAAGTGTACGGTGTGTCCTGAAACAAGTAATAAACACAGCTTAGAGAGCATAGGGCACTTCCACTCATGGGCGTATAAATTGGGAAAACTAAAAATCAACAAGTCACAGGCACCCCAAACTTTACGGCTGCTCTGTTTCCAAGCACCTCCACTTCGGTACACCTTCAATATCCCAGGAAAGAGAAAAATGGATAAACAAATGGTGGTACTTGGCACTATGGAATATCACTCAGCCATGAAATCAATGTCATAAGGCTAGTTAGCGGCATGATGAGTGGATTTAGCGACGATGATTCTAAGTGAAATAAGTCACACAGAAAAAGACACTTATCCTAAGATATCGCTTATAGAGGGAATGTCAAAATCGCTGCACTTGAACTGAATTACAAAACAGAACAGAGGCACACCTTTAGAAGACACACTATGGCTGCTTAACGGGAAAGGTGAGGTGGGGTGATGCATAAAACAAGGGTTTGAAATTAGCTCAGAGACCGCTCCATAAGCCAAATATGTAATAGACATGGCCTACTCCCTGCTCAGTGAACTGGACTCAACACCCCCTAGTCACCGCACAAGAATATATCTGACTAGTAAGAATCTGAAAACCTATGTATCGATATCTCTCTGCAAGTGAATCAAGAGGGTGTAAAGCGGCATAAACACAGCAGGGAAAAGCAGCCAAGACCCATTCTAAACATAAATTACTTTAAAAATCCCACAAAACAAAGACAGTGAAAGAGAGAGAAATTCTTACAAAATCCGTTCAGGGTCTCTGATACAACCTGGATTGACCATATCTAGACCCACAGCTGGATGAGACATAAGGCTGGACACTCTTGGGGCTGAGAGGATTGGTGAGGTTGGGTGAGAAAACGCAGATACTTTAAAGTAAAACCGCGGGGTACACACCCCATGGGTCTCAAATCTCCAGGTACAAGGGCATCTTCCTACATCAAAACATGCATGGGAAACACAGAAGATGGTATGCCGTGAGATCGGGAAAGGTTTCTAAAACGCACCTCATTTCTCCTCTCCTTGTGCTCGGGTTCGCCATTCCAGCCGCTTGACTAACCATCTCCCTACTTGGAGAATCAGCACCTTTAACCTCCTGTTTCGTACAGGTTGCAATTTGTCCTGAGGATGAACGGGAAGACGGGGAACCAACGAGAGACTAGCCCTAGGTGTTGGGACAGGCACAGGTCACTCCATTTTCCCATCAGGAAGAAGAATGAACCACAGGCTCGGCCTGCCCCCCAGAACCAAAATAGGGCCTGAAGCAATCCTGCGCTTTTGCGGCCAGCTCCCAAAAAAGCGAGGAGACAAATGGAGCTCAGGGGCACTGCAATTCACAAACGTGCAGAGTTATCAATGAGAACTCTCGTCCACAAATATATTGAGGGAAGGCAACGAAGAGGATTTGAAAGCAAGGCAGATTTGCAGGAAACAGATTTCAGGAGGTAGATTCGACTCGCCTTTAAAGCACATGAAAAGCGGCAAAACGTTGACAATGATGCCCTTGGCCAAAAAGGGCGTATGCGTTTTTTCCTGAATATATTCAGGAAAAAACGCATACGCCCTTTTTGGCCAACCAAGCAAGCCGGAAGGGCAAATCAGCGCTACAAAGAAGTCTCACTTGCCCTCGGTCAAAAGGGCCATGCTGAAGAAAGTGTAAAAACCAGAAAAGCAGGACAGGCCATGGAGACATGGGAGCCTTGCTACGCTGATGGGCGGGATGTAAATTGCCAACAGGCACTCTGGAGAAGTGTACGGTGTGTCCTGAAACAAGTAATAAACACAGCTTAGAGAGCATAGGGCACTTCCACTCATGGGCGTATAAATCGGGAAAACTAAAACTCAACAAGACACAGGCACCCCAAACTTTACGGCTGCTTTGTTTCCAAGAACCTCCACTTCGGTACACCTTCAATATCCCAGGAAAGAGAAAAATGGATAAACAAATCGTGGTACTTGGCACAATGGAATATCACTCAGCCATGAAATCAATGTCATAAGGCTACTTAGCAGCATGATGAGTGGATTTAGGTACGATGATTCTAAGTGAAATAAGTCACACAGAAAAAGACACTTATCCTAAGATATCGCTTATAGAGGGAATGTCAAAATCGCTACACTTGAACTGAATCACAAAACAGAACAGAGGCATAACTTTAGAAGACACACGATGGCTGCTTAACGGGAAAGGTGAGGTGGGGTGATGCATAAAACAAGGGTTTGAAATAAGCTCAGAGACCGCTCCATAAGCCAAATATGTAATAGACAAGGCCTACTCCCTGCTCAGTGAACTGGACTCAACACCCCCTAGTCACCGCACAAGAATATATCTGACTAGTAAGAATCTGAAAACCTATGTATCGATATCTCTCTGCAAGTGAATCAAGAGGGTGTAAAGCGGCATAAACACAGCAGGGAAAAGCAGCCAAGACCCATTCGAAACATAAATTACTTAAAAAAACCCACAAAACAAAGACAGTGAAAGAGAGAGAAATTCTTACAAAATCAGTTCAGGGGCTCTGATGCAAACTGGATTGACCATATCCAGACCCACAGCTGGATGAGACATAAGGCTGGACACTCTTGGGGCTTAGAGAATTGGTGAGGTTGGGTGAGCAAACGCAGATACTTTAAAGTAACTCCACGGGGTACCCACCCCATGGGTCTCAAACCTCCAGGTACAAGGGCATCTTCCTACATCAAAACATGCATGGGAAACCCAGAGGTTTGTATGCCGTGAGATCGGGAAAGGCTTCTAAAACGCACCTCATTTCTCCTCTCCTTGTGCTCGGGTTCACCATTCTAGCCGCTTGACTAACCATCTCCCTACTTGGAGAATCAGCACCTTTAACCTCCTGTTTCGTACAGGTTGCAATTTGTCCTGAGGATGAACGGGAAGACGGGGAACCAACGAGAGACTAGCCCTAGGTGTTGGGACAGGCACAGGTCACTCCATTTTCCCATCAGGAAGAAGAATGAACCACAGGCTCAGCCTGCCCCCCAGAACCAAAATAGGGCCTGAAGCAATCCTGCGCTTTTGCGGCCAGCTCCCAAAAAAGCGAGTAGACAAATGGAGCTCAGGGGCACTGCAATTCACAAACGTGCAGAGTTATAAATGAGAACTCTCGTCCACAAATATATTGAGGGAAGGCAACGAAGAGGATTTGAAAGCAAGGCAGATTTGCAGGAAACAGATTTCAGGAGGTAGATTCGACTCGCCTTTAAAGCACATGAAAAGTGGCAAAACGTTGAAAATGATGCCCTTGGCCAAGAAGGTCGTATGCGTTTTTTCCTGAATATATTCAGGAAAAAACGCATACGCCCTTTTTGGCCAACCAAGCAAGCCGGAAGGGCAAATCAGCGCTACAAAGAAGTCTTGCTTGCCCTCGATCAAAAGGGCCATGCTGAACAAAGTGTAAAAACCAGAAAAGCAGGACAGGCCATGGAGACATGGGAGCCTTGCTACGCTGATGGGCGGGATGTAAATTGCCAACAGGCACTCTGGAGAAGTGTACGGTGTGTCCTGAAACAAGTAATAAACACAGCTTAGAGAGCATAGGGCACTTCTACTCATGGGCGTATAAATTGGGAAAACTAAAAATCAACAAGACACAGGCACCCCAAACGTTACGGCTGCTCTGTTTCCAAGAACCTCCACTTCGGTACACCTTCAATATCCCAGGAAAGAGAAAAATGGATAAACAAATGGTGGTACTTGGCACAATGGAATATCACTCAGCCATGAAATCAATGTCATAAGGCTAGTTAGCAGCATGATGAGTGGATTTAGCGACGATAATTCTAAGTGAAATAAGTCACACAGAAAAAGACACTTATCCTAAGATATCACTTATAGAGGGAATGTCAAAATCGCTACACTTGAACTGAATTACAAAACAGAACAGAGTCACACGTTTAGAAGACACACTATGGCTGCTTAACGGGAAAGGTGAGGTGGGGTGATGCATAAAACAAGGGTATGAAATTAGCTCAGAGACCGCTCCATAAGCCAAATATGTAATAGACAAGGCCTACTCCCTGCTCAGTGAACTGGACTCAACACCCCCTAGTCACCGCACAAGAATATATCTGACTAGTAAGAATCTGAAAACCTATGTATCGATATCTCTCTGCAAGTGAATCAAGAGGGTGTAAAGCGGCATAAACACAGCAGGGAAAAGCAGCAAAGCCCCATTCTAAACATAAATTACTTTAAAAAACCCACAAAACAAAGACAGTGAAAGAGAGAGAAATTCTTACAAAATCAGTTCAGGGGCTCTGATGCCACCTGGTTCGACCATATCTAGACACACAGCTGGATGACACATAAGGCTGGACACTCTTGGGGCTGAGAGGATTGGTGAGGTTGGGTGAGCAAATGCAGATACTTTAAAGTAATACCGCGGGGTACCCACCCCATGGGTCTCAAATCTCCAGGTACAAGGGAATCTTCCTACATCAAAACATGCATGGGAAACCCAGAAGATGGTATGCCGTGAGATCGGGAAAGGTTTCTAAAGCGCACCTCATTTCTCCTCTCCTTTTGCTCGGGTTCGCCATTCCAGCCGCTTGACTAACCATCTCTCTACTTGGAGAATCAGCACCTTTAACCTCCTGTTTCGTCCAGGTTGCAATTTGTCCTGAGGATGAACGGGAAGACGGGGAACCAACGAGAGACTAGCCCTAGGTGTTGGGACCGGCACAGGTCACTCCATTTTCCCATCAGGAAGAAGAATGAACCACAGGCTCAGCCTACCCCCCAGAACCAAAATAGGGCCTGAAGCAATCCTGCGCTTTTGCGGCCAGCTCCCAAAAAAGCGAGGAGACAAATGGAGCTCAGGGGCACTGCAATTCACAAACGTGCAGAGTTATAAATGAGAACTCTCGTCCACAAATATATTGAGGGAAGGCAACAAAGAGGATTTGAAAGCAAGGCAGATTTGCAGGAAACAGATTTCAGGAGGTAGATTCGACTCGCCGTTAAAGCACATGAAAAGCGGCAAAACGTTGACAATGATGCCCTTGGCCAAAAAGGGCTTATGCGTTTTTTCCTGAATATATTCAGGAAAAAACGCATAAGCCCTTTATGGCCAACCAAGCAAGACGGAAGGGAAAATCAGCGCTACAAAGAAGTCTCGCTTGCCCTCGGTCAAAAGGGCCATGCTGAACAAAGTGTAAAAACCAGAAAAGCAGGACAGGCCATGGAGACATGGGAGCCTTGCTACGCTAATGGGCGGGATGTAAATTGCCAACAGGCACTCTGGAGAAGAGTACGGTGTGTCCTGAAACAAGTAATAAACACAGCGTAGAGAGCATAGGGCACTTCCACTCATGGGCGTATAAATTGGGAAAACTAAAAATCAACAAGACACAGGCACCCTAAAGTTTACGGCTGCTCTGTTTCCAAGAACCTCCGCTTCGGTACACCTTCAATATCCCAGGAAAGAGAAAAATGGATAAAGAAATGGTGGTACTTGGCACAATGGAATATCACTCAGCCATGAAATCAATGTCATAAGGCTAGTTAGCAGCATGATGAGTGGATTTATGTACGATGATTCTAAGTGAAATAAGTCACACAGAAAAGACACTTATCCTAAGATATCACTTATAGAGGGAATGTCAAAATCGCTACACTTGAACTGAATTACAAAACAGAACAGAGTCACACCTTTAGAAGACACACTATGGCTGCTTAACGGGAAAGGTGAGGTGGGGTGATGCATAAAACAAGGGTTTGAAATTAGCTCAGAGACCGCTCCATAATCCAAATATGTAATAGACAAGGCCTACTCCCTGCTCAGTGAACTGGACTCAACACACCCTAGTCACCACACAAGAATATATCTGACTAGTAAGAAACTGAAAACCTATGTATCGATATCTCTCTGCAAGTGAATCAAGAGGTTGTAAAGCGGCATCAACACAGCAGGGAAAAGCAGCCAAGCCCGATTCTAAACATAAATTACTTTAAAAAACCCACAAAACAAAGACAGTGAAAGAGAGAGAAATTCTTACAAAATCCGTTCAGGGTCTCTGATGCAACCTGGATTGACCATATCTAGACCCACAGCTGGATGAGACATAAGGCTGGACACTCTTGGGGCTGAGAGGATTGGTGAGGTTGGGTGAGCAAACGCAGATACTTTAAAGTAACACTGCGGGGAACACACCCCATGGGTCTCAAATCTCCAGGTACAAGGGCATCTTCCTACATCAAAACATGCATGGGAAACCCAGAAGATGGTATGCCATGAGATCGGGAAAGGTTTCTAAAATGCACCTCATTTATCCTCTCCTTGTGCTCGGGTTCGCCATTCCAGCTGCTTGACTAACCATCTCCCTACTTGGAGAATCAGCACCTTTAACCTCCTGATTGTACAGGTTGCAATTTGTCCTGAGGATGAACGTGAAGACGCGGAACCAACGAGAGACGAGCCCTAGGTGTTGGGACAGGCATAGGTCACTCCATTTTCCCATCAGGAAGAAGAATGAACCACAGGCTCAGCCTGCCCCCCAGAACCAAAATAGGGCCTGAAGCAATCCTGCGCTTTTGCGGCCAGCTCCCAAAAAAGCGAGGAGACAAATGGAGCTCAGGGGCACTGCAATTCACAAACGTGCAGAGTTATAAATGAGAACTCTCGTCCACAAATATATTGAGGGAAGGCAACAAAGAGGATTTGAAAGCAAGGCAGATTTGCAGGAAACAGATTTCAGGGGGTAGATTCGACTCGCCTATAAAGCACATGAAAAGCGGCAAAACGTTGACAATGATGCCCTTGGCCAAAAAGGGCGTATGCGTTTTTCCTTGAATATATTCAGGAAAAAAAGCATACGCCCTTTTTGGCCAACCAAGCAAGCCGGAAGGGCAAATCAGCGCTACAAAGAAGTCTCGCTTGCCCTCGGTCAAAAGGGCCATGCTGAACAAAGTGTAAAAACCAGAAAAGCAGGACAGGCGATGGAGACATGGGAGCCTTGCTACGCTGCTGAGCGGGATGTAAATTGCCAACAGGCACTCTGGAGAAGAGTACGGTGTGTCCTGAAACAAGTAATAAACACAGCGTTGAGAGCATAGGGCATTTCCACTCATGGGCATATAAATTGGGAAAACTAAAAATCAACAAGACACAGGCACCCCAAACTATACGGCTGCTCTGTTTCCAAGAACCTCCACTTCGGTACACCTTCAATATCCCAGGAAAGAGAAAAATGGATAAAGAAATGGTGGTACTTGGCACAATGCAATATCACTCAGCCATGAAATCAATGTCATAAGGCTAGTTAGCAGCATGATGAGTGGATTTAGGTACGATGATTCTAAGTGAAATAAGTCACACAGAAAAAGACACTTATCCTAAGATATCGCTTAGAGAGGGAATATCAAAATCGCTACACTTGAACTGAATTACAAAACAGAACAGAGGCACACCTTTAGAAGACACACTATGGCTGCTTAACCGGAAAGGTGAGGTGGGGTGATGCATAAAACAAGGGTTTGAAATTAGCTCAGACACCGCTCCATAAGCCAAATATGTAATAGACAATGCCTACTCCCTGCTCAGTGAACTGGACTCAACACCCCCTAGTCACCGCACAAGAATATATCTGACTAGTATGAATCTGAAAACCTATGTATCGATATCTCTCTGCAAGTGAATCAAGAGGGTGTAAAGCGGCATAAACACAGCAGGGAAAAGCAGCCAAACCCCATTCTAAACATACATTACTTTAAAAAACCCAGAAAGCAAAGACAGTGAAAGAGAGAGAAATTCTTACAAAATCCGTTCAGGGTCTGTGATGCAACCTGGATTGACCATATCTAGACCCACAGCTGGATGAGACATAAGGCTGGACACTCTTGGGGCTGAGAGGATTGGTGAGGTTGGGTGAGCAAACGCAGATACTTTAAAGTAACACTGCAGAGAACACACCCCATGGGTCTCAAATCTCCAGGGACAAGGGAATCTTCCTACATCAAAACATGCATGGGAAACCCAGAAGATGGTATGCCATGAGATCGGGAAAGGTTTCTAAAACGCACCTAATTTCTCCTCTCCTTGTGCTCGGGTTCGCCATTCCAGCCGCTTGACTAACCATCTCCCTACTTGGAGAATCAGCACCTTTATCCTCCTGATTGTACAAGTTGCAATTTGTCCTGAGGATGAACGGGAAGACGCGGAACCAACGAGAGACGAGCCCTAGGTGTTGGGACAGGCATAGGTCACTCCATTTTCCCATCAGGAAGAAGAATGAACCACAGGCTCAGCCTGCCCCCCAGAACCAAAATAGGGCCTGAAGCAATCCTGCGCTTTTGCGGCCAGCTCCCAAAAAAGCGAGGAGACAAATGGAGCTCAGGGGCACTGCAATTCACAAACGTGCAGAGTAATAAATGAGAACTATCGTCCACAAATATATTGAGGGAAGGCAACGAAGAGGATTTGAAAGCAAGGCAGATTTGCAGGAAACAGATTTCAGGAGGTAGATTCGACTCGCCTTTTAAGCACATGAAAAGCGGCAAAACGTTGACAATGATGCCCTTGGCCAAAAAGGGCGTATGCGTTTTTTCCTGAATATATTCAGGAAAAAACGCATACGCCCTTTTTGGCCAACCAAGCAAGCCGGAAGGGCAAATCAGCGCTACAAAGAAGTCTCGCTTGCCCTCGGTCAAAAGGGCCATGCTGAACAAACAGTAAAAACCAGAAAAGCAGGACAGGCCATGGAGACATGGGAGCCTTGCTACGCTGATGGGCGGGATGTAAATTGCCAACAGGCACTCTGGAGAAGAGTACGGTGTATCCTGAAACAAGTAATAAACACAGCGTAGAGAGCATAGGGCACTTCCACTCATGGGCATATAAATTGGGAAAACTAAAAATCAACAAGACTCAGGCACCCTAAAGTTTACGGCTGCTCTGTTTCCAAGAACCTCCGCTTCGGTACACCTTCAATATCCCAGGAAAGAGAAAAATGGATAAAGAAATGGTGGTACTTGGCACAATGGAATATCACTCAGCCATGAAATCAATGTCATAAGGCTAGTTAGCAGCATGATGAGTGGATTTAGGTACGATGATTCTAAGTGAAATAAGTCACACAGAAAAAGCCACTTATCCTAAGATATCGCTTATAGAGGGAATGTCAAAATCGCTACACTTGAACTGAATTACAAAAGAGAACAGAGTCACACCTTTAGAAGACACACTATGGCTGCTTAACGGGAAAGGTGAGGTGGGGTGATGCATAAAACAAGGGTTTGAAATTAGCTCAGACACCGCTCCATAAGCCAAATATGTAATAGACAAGGCCTACTCCCTGCTCAGTGAACTGGACTCAACACCCCCTTGTCACCGCACAGGAATATATCTGACTAGTATGAATCTGAAAACCTATGTATCGATATCTCTCTGCAAGTGAAACAAGAGGGTGTAAAGCAGCATAAACACAGCAGGGAAAAGCAGCCAAACCCCATTCTAAACATACATTACTTTAAAAAACCCACAAAGCAAAGACAGTGAAAGAGAGAGAAATTCTTACAAAATCCGTTCAGGGTCTCTGATGCAACCTGGATTGACCATATCTAGACCCACAGCTGGATGAGACATAAGGCTGGACACTCTTGGGGCTGAGAGGATTGGTGAGGTTGGGTGAGCAAATGCAGATACTTTAAAGTAACACCGCGGGGTACCCACCCCATGGGTCTCAAATCTCCAGGTACAAGGGAATCTTCCTACATCAAAACATGCATGGGAAACCCAGTAGATGGTATGCCGTGAGATCGGGAAAGGTTTCTAAAGCTCACCTCATTTCTCCTCTCCTTTTGCTCGGGTTCGCCATTCCAGCCGCTTGACTAACCGTCTCTCTACTTGGAGAATCAGCACCTTTAACCTCCTGTTTCGTCCAGGTTGCAATTTGTCCTGAGGATGAACGGGAAGACGGGGAACCAACGAGAGACTAGCCCTAGGTGTTGGGACAGGCACAGGTCACTCCATTTTCCCATCAGGAAGAAGAATGAACCACAGGCTCAGCCTAGCCCCAGAACCAAAATAGGGCCTGAAGCAATCCTGCGCTTTTGCGGCCAGCTCCCAAAAAAGCGAGGAGATAAATGGAGCTCAGGGGCACTGCAATTCACAAACGTGCAGAGGTATAAATGAGAACTCTCGTCCACAAATATATTGAGGGAAGGCAACGAAGAGGATTTGAAAGCAAGGCAGATTTGCAGGAAACAGATTTCAGGAGGTAGATTCGACTCGCCGTTAAAGCACATGAAAAGCGGCAAAACGTTGACAATGATGCCCTTGGCCAAAAAGGGCTTATGCGTTTTTTCCTGAATATATTCAGGAAAAAACGCATAAGCACTTTTTGGCCAACCAAGCAAGACGGAAGGGAAAATCAGCGCTACAAAGAAGTCTCGCTTGCCCTCGGTCAAAAGGGCCATGCTGAACAAAGTGTAAAAACCAGAAAAGCAGGACAGGCCATGGAGACATGGGAGCCTTGCTACGCTGATGGGCGGGATGTAAATTGCCAACAGGCACTCTGGAGAAGAGTACGGTGTGTCCTGAAACAAGTAATAAACACAGCGTAGAGAGCATAGGGCACTTCCACTCATGGGCGTATAAATTGGGAAAACTAAAAATCAACAAGGCACAGGCACCCTAAAGTTTACGGCTGCTCTGTTGCCAAGAACCTCCGCTTCGGTACACCTTCAATATCCCAGGAAAGAGAAAAATGGATAAAGAAATGGTAGTAATTGGCACAATGGAATATCACTCAGCCATGAAATAAATGTCATAAGGCTAGTTAGCAGCATGATGAGTGGATTTAGATACGATGATTCTAAGTGAAATAAGTCACACAGAAAAAGACACTTATCCTAAGATATCACTTATAGAGGGAATGTCAAAATCGCTACACTTGAACTGAATTACAAAACAGAACAGAGTCACACCTTTAGAAGACACACTATGGCTGCTTAACAGGAAAGGTGAGGTGGGGTGATGCATAAAACAAGGGTTTGAAATTAGCTCAGAGACCACTCCATAAGCCAAATATGTAATAGACAAGGCCTACTCCCTGCTCAGTGAACTGGACTCAACACACCCTAGTCACCACACAAGAATATATCTGACTAGTAAGAATCTGAAAACCTATGTATCGATATCTCTCTGCAAGTGAATCAAGAGGGTGTAAAGCGGCATCAACACAGCAGGGAAAAGCAGCCAAGCCCGATTCTAAACATAAATTACTTTAAAAAACCCACAAAACAAAGACAGTGAAAGAGAGAGAAATTCTTACAAAATCCGTTCAGGGTCTGTGATGCAACCTGGATTGACCATATCTAGACCCACAGCTGGATGAGACATAAGGCTGGACACTCTTGGGGCTGAGAGGATTGGTGAGGTTGGGTGAGCAAATGCAGATACTTTAAAGTAACACCGCGGGGTACCCACCCCATGGGTCTCAAATCTCCAGGTACAAGGGAATCTTCCTACATCAAAACATGCATGGGAAACCCAGAAGATGGTATGCCGTGAGATCGGGAAAGGTTTCTAAAGCTCACCTCATTTCTCCTCTCCTTTTGCTCGGGTTCGCCATTCCAGCCGCTTGACTAACCGTCTCTCTACTTGGAGAATCAGCACCTTTAACCTCCTGTTTCGTCCAGGTTGCAATTTGTCCTGAGGATGAACGGGAAGACGGGGAACCAACGAGAGACTAGCCCTAGGTGTTGGGACAGGCACAGGTCACTCCATTTTCCCATCAGGAAGAAGAATGAACCACAGGCTCAGCCTAGCCCCAGAACCAAAATAGGGCCTGAAGCAATCCTGCGCTTTTGCGGCCAGCTCCCAAAAAAGCGAGGAGATAAATGGAGCTCAGGGGCACTGCAATTCACAAACGTGCAGAGGTATAAATGAGAACTCTCGTCCACAAATATATTGAGGGAAGGCAACGAAGAGGATTTGAAAGCAAGGCAGATTTGCAGGAAACAGATTTCAGGAGGTAGATTCGACTCGCCGTTAAAGCACATGAAAAGCGGCAAAACGTTGACAATGATGCCCTTGGCCAAAAAGGGCTTATGCGTTTTTTCCTGAATATATTCAGGAAAAAACGCATAAGCACTTTTTGGCCAACCAAGCAAGACGGAAGGGAAAATCAGTGCTACAAAGAAGTCTCGCTTGCCCTCGGTCAAAAGGGCCATGCTGAACAAAGTGTAAAAACCAGAAAAGCAGGACAGGCCATGGAGACATGGGAGCCTTGCTACGCTGATGGGCGGGATGTAAATTGCCAACAGGCACTCTGGAGAAGAGTACGGTGTGTCCTGAAACAAGTAATAAACACAGCGTAGAGAGCATAGGGCACTTCCACTCATGGGCGTATAAATTGGGAAAACTAAAAATCAACAAGGCACAGGCACCCTAAAGTTTACGGCTGCTCTGTTGCCAAGAACCTCCGCTTCGGTACACCTTCAATATCCCAGGAAAGAGAAAAATGGATAAAGAAATGGTAGTAATTGGCACAATGGAATATCACTCAGCCATGAAATAAATGTCATAAGGCTAGTTAGCAGCATGATGAGTGGATTTAGATACGATGATTCTAAGTGAAATAAGTCACACAGAAAAAGACACTTATCCTAAGATATCACTTATAGAGGGAATGTCAAAATCGCTACACTTGAACTGAATTACAAAACAGAACAGAGTCACACCTTTAGAAGACACACTATGGCTGCTTAACAGGAAAGGTGAGGTGGGGTGATGCATAAAACAAGGGTTTGAAATTAGCTCAGAGACCACTCCATAAGCCAAATATGTAATAGACAAGGCCTACTCCCTGCTCAGTGAACTGGACTCAACACACCCTAGTCACCACACAAGAATATATCTGACTAGTAAGAATCTGAAAACCTATGTATCGATATCTCTCTGCAAGTGAATCAAGAGGGTGTAAAGCGGCATCAACACAGCAGGGAAAAGCAGCCAAGCCCGATTCTAAACATAAATTACTTTAAAAAACCCACAAAACAAAGACAGTGAAAGAGAGAGAAATTCTTACAAAATCCGTTCAGGGTCTGTGATGCAACCTGGATTGACCATATCTAGACCCACAGCTGGATGAGACATAAGGCTGGACACTCTTGGGGCTGAGAGGATTGGTGAGGTTGGGTGAGCAAACGCAGATACTTTAAAGTAACACTGCGGAGAACACACCCCATGGGTCTCAAATCTCCAGGGACAAGGGAATCTTCCTACATCAAAACATGCATGGGAAACCCAGAAGATGGTATGCCATGAGATCGGGAAAGGTTTCTAAAACGCACCTCATTTCTCCTCTCCTTGTGCTCGGGTTCGCCATTCCAGCCGCTTGACTAACCATCTCCCTACTTGGAGAATCAGCACCTTTAACCTCCTGATTGTACAAGTTGCAATTTGTCCTGAGGATGAACGGGAAGACGCGGAACCAACGAGAGACGAGCCCTAGGTGTTGGGACAGGCATAGGTCACTCCATTTTCCCATCAGGAAGAAGAATGAACCACAGGCTCAGCCTGCCCCCCAGAACCAAAATAGGGCCTGAAGCAATCCTGCGCTTTTGCGTCCAGCTCCCAAAAAAGCGAGGAGACAAATGGAGCTCAGGGGCACTGCAATTCACAAACGTGCAGAGTTATCAATGAGAACTCTCGTCCACAAATATATTGAGGGAAGGCAACGAAGAGGATTTGAAAGCAAGGCAGATTTGCAGGAAACAGATTTCAGGAGGTAGATTCGACTCGCCTTTTAAGCACACGAAAAGCGGCAAAACGTTGACAATGATGCCCTTGGCCAAAAAGGGCGTATGCGTTTTTTCCTGAATATATTCAGGAAAAAACGCATACGCCCTTTTTGGCAAACCAAGCAAGCCGGAAGGGCAAATCAGCGCTACAAAGAAGTCTCGCTTGCCCTCGGTCAAAAGGGCCATGCTGAACAAACAGTAAAAACCAGAAAAGCAGGACAGGCCATGGAGACATGGGAGCCTTGCTACGCTGATGGGCGGGATGTAAATTGCCAACAGGCACTCTGGAGATGAGTACGGTGTGTCCTGAAACAAGTAATAAACACAGCGTTGAGAGCATAGGGCACTTCCACTCATGGGCGTATAAATTGGGAAAACTAAAAATCAACAAGACACAGGCACCCCAAACTTTACGGCTGCTCTGTTGCCAAGAACCTCCGCTTCGGTACACCTTCAATATCCCAGGAAAGAGAAAAATGGATAAAGAAATGGTGGTACTTGGCACAATGCAATATCACTCAGCCATGAAATCAATGTCATAAGGCTAGTTAGCAGCATGATGAGTGGATTTAGGTCCGATGATTCTAAGTGAAATAAGTCACACAGAAAAAGGCACTTATCCTAAGATATCGCTTATAGAGGGAATGTCAAAATCGCTACACTTGAACTGAATTACAAAACAGAACAGAGGCACACCTTTAGAAGACACACTATGGCTGCTTAACGGGAAAGGTGAGGTGGGGTGATGCATAAAACAAGGGTTTGAAATTAGCTCAGAGACCGCTCCATAAGCCAAATATGAAATAGACAAGGCCTACTCCCTGCTCAGTGAACTGGACTCAACACACCCTAGTCACCACACAAGAATATATCTGACTAGTAAGAATCTGAAAACCTATGTATCGATATCTCTCTGCAAGTGAATCAAGAGGGTGTAAAGCGGCATCAACACAGCAGGGAAAAGCAGCCAAGCCCCATTCTAAACATAAATTACTTTAAAAAACCCACAAAACAAAGACAGTGAAAGAGAGAGAAATTCTTACAAAATCCGTTCATGGTCTATGATGCAACCTGGATTGACCATATCTAGACCCACAGCTGGATGAGACAGAAGGCTGGACACTCTTGGGGCTGAGAGGATTGGTGAGGTTGGGTGAGCAAACGCAGATACTTTAAAGTAACACTGCGGGGAACACACCCCATTGGTCTCAAATCTCCAGGTACAAGGGCATCTTCCTACATCAAAACATGCATGGGAAACCCAGAAGATGGTATGCCGTGAGATTGAGAAAGGTTTCTAAAACGCACCTCATTTCTCCTCTCCTTGTGCTCGGGTTCGCCATTCCAGCCGCTTGACTAAACATCTCCCTACTTGGAGAATCAGCACGTTTAACCTCCTGTTTCGTCCAGGTTGCAATTTGTCCTGAGGATGAACGGGAAGACGGGGAACCAACGAGAGACTAGCCCTAGGTGTTGGGACAGGCACAGATCACTCCATTTTCCCATCAGGAAGAAGAATGAACCACAGGCTCAGCCTGCCCCCAGAACCAAAATAGGGCCTGAAGCAATCCTGCGCTTTTGCGGCCAGCTCCCAAAAAAGCGAGGAGACAAATGGAGCTCAGGGGCACTGCAATTCACAAACGTGCAGAGTTATCAATGAGAACTCTCGTCCAAAAATATATTGAGGGAAGGCAACGAAGAGGATTTGAAAGCAAGGCAGATTTGCAGGAAACAGATTTCAGGAGGTAGATTCGACTCGCCTTTAAAGCACATGAAAAGCGGCAAAAGGTTGACAATGATGCCCTTGGCCAAAAAGGGCGTATGCGTTTTTTCCTGAATATATTCAGGAAAAAACGCATACGCCCTTTTTGGCCAACCAAGCAAGCCGGAAGGGCAAATCAGCGCTACAAAGAAGTCTCGCTTGCCCTCGGTCAAAAGGGCCATGCTGAACAAAGTGTAAAAACCAGAAAAGCAGGATAGGCCATGGAGACATGGGAGCCTTGCTACGCTGATAGGCGGGATGTAAATTGCCAACAGGCACTCTGGAGATGAGTACGGTGTGTCCTGAAACAAGTAATAAACACAGCGTTGAGAGCATAGGGCACTTCCACTCATGGGCGTATAAATTGGGAAAACTAAAAATCAACAAGACACAGGCACCCCAAACTTTACGGCTGCTCTGTTGCCAAGAACCTCCGCTTCGGTACATCTTCAATATCCCAGGAAAGAGAAAAATGGATAAAGAAATGGTGGTACTTGGCACAATGCAATATCACTCAGCCATGAAATCAATGTCATAAGGCTAGTTAGCAGCATGATGAGTGGATTTAGGTACGATGATTCTAAGTGAAATAAGTCACACAGAAAAAGGCACTTATCCTAAGATATCGCTTATAGAGGGAATGTCAAAATCGCTACACTTGAACTGAATTACAAAACAGAACAGAGGCACACCTTTAGAAGACACACTATGGCTGCTTAACCGGAAAGGTGAGGTGGGGTGATGCATAAAACAAGGGTTTGAAATTAGCTCAGAGACCGCTCCATAAGCCAAATATGTAATAGACAAGGCCTACTCCCTGCTCAGTAAACTGGACTCAACACACCCTAGTCACCACACAAGAATATATCTGACTGGTAAGAATCTGAAAACCTATGTATCGATATCTCTCTGCAAGTGAATCAAGAGGGTGTAAAGCGGCATCAACACAGCAGGGAAAAGCAGCCAAGCCCGATTCTAAACATAAATTACTTTAAAAAACCCACAAAACAAAGACAGTGAAAGAGAGAGAAATTCTTACAAAATCCGTTCAGGGTCTATGATGCAACCTGGATTGACCATATCTAGACCCACAGCTGGATGAGACAGAAGGCTGGACACTCTTGGGGCTGAGAGGATTGGTGAGGTTGGGTGAGCAAACGCAGATACTTTAAAGTCACACTGCGGGGAACACACCCCATGGGTCTCAAATCTCCAGGTACAAGGGCATCTTCCTACATCAAAACATGCATGGGAAACCCAGAAGATGGTATGCCATGAGATCGGGAAAGGTTTCTAAAATGCACCTCATTTCTCCTCTCCTTGTGCTCGAGTTCACCATTCCAGCTGCTTGACTAACCATCTCCCTACTTGGAGAATCAGCACCTTTAACCTCCTGATTGTACAGGTTGCAATTTGTCCTGAGCATGAACGTGAAGACGGGGAACCAACGAGAGACGAGCCCTAGGTGTTGGGACAGGCATAGGTCACTCCATTTTCCCATCAGGAAGAAGAATGAACCACAGGCTCAGCCTGCCCCCCAGAACCAAAATAGGGCCTGAAGCAATCCTGCGCTTTTGCGGCCAGCTCCCAAAAAAGCGAGGAGCCAAATGGAGCTCAGGGGCACTGCAATTCACAAACGTGCAGAGTTATAAATGAGAACTCTCGTCCACAAATATATTGAGGGAAGGCAACGAAGAGGATTTGAAAGCAAGGCAGATTTGCAGGAAACAGATTTCAGGAGGTAGATTCGCCTCGCCTTTAAAGCACATGAAAAGCGGCAAAACGTTGACAATGATGCCCTTGGCCAAAAAGGGCGTATGCGTTTTTTCCTGAATATATTCAGGAAAAAACGCATACGCCCTTTTTGGCCAACCAAGCAAGCCGGAAGGGCAAATCAGCGCTACAAAGAAGTCTCGCTTGCCCTCGGTCAAAAGGGCCATGCTGAACAAACAGTAAAAACCAGAAAAGCAGGACAGGCCATGGAGACATGGGAGCCTTGCTACGCTGATGGGCGGGATGTAAATTGCCAACAGGCACTCTGGAGATGAGTACGGTGTGTCCTGAAACAAGTAATAAACACAGCATTGAGAGCATAGGGCACTTCCACTCATGGGCGTATAAATTGGGAAAACTAAAAATCAACAAGACACAGGCACCCCAAACTTTACGGCTGCTCTGTTGCCAAGAACCTCCGCTTCGGTACACCTTCAATATCCCAGGAAAGAGAAAAATGGATAAAGAAATGGTGGTACTTGGCACAATGCAATATCACTCAGCCATGAAATCAATGTCATAAGGCTAGTTAGCAGCATGATGAGTGGATTTAGGTCCGATGATTCTAAGTGAAATAAGTCACACAGAAAAAGGCACTTATCCTAAGATATCGCTTATAGAGGGAATGTCAAAATCGCTACACTTGAACTGAATTACAAAACAGAACAGAGGCACACCTTTAGAAGACACACTATGGCTGCTTAACGGGAAAGGTGAGGTGGGGTGATGCATAAAACAAGGGTTTGAAATTAGCTCAGAGACCGCTCCATAAGCCAAATATGAAATAGACAAGGCCTACTCCCTGCTCAGTGAACTGGACTCAACACACCCTAGTCACCACACAAGAATATATCTGACTAGTAAGAATCTGAAAACCTATGTATCGATATCTCTCTGCAAGTGAATCAAGAGGGTGTAAAGCGGCATCAACACAGCAGGGAAAAGCAGCCAAGCCCGATTCTAAACATACATTACTTTAAAAAACCCACAAAGCAAAGACAGTGAAAGAGAGAGAAATTCTTACAAAATCCGTTCAGGGGCTCTGATGCCACCTGGTTCGACCATATCTAGACCCACAGCTGGATGAGAAATAAGGCTGGACACTCTTGGGGCTGAGAGGATTGGTGAGGTTGGGTGAGCAAATGCAGATACTTTAAAGTAATACCGCGGGGTACCCACCCCATGGGTCTCAAATCTCCAGGTACAAGGGAATCTTCCTACATCAAAACAGGCATGGGAAACCCAGAAGATGGTATGCCGTGAGATTGAGAAAGGTTTCTAAAACGCACCTCATTTCTCCTCTCCTTGTGCTCGGGTTCGCCATTCCAGCCGCTTGACTAAACATCTCCCTACTTGGAGAATCAGCACGTTTAACCTCCTGTTTCGTCCAGGTTGCAATTTGTCCTGAGGATGAACGGGAAGACGGGGAACCAACGAGAGACTAGCCCTAGGTGTTGGGACAGGCACAGATCACTCCATTTTCCCATCAGGAAGAAGAATGAACCACAGGCTCAGCCTGCCCCCCAGAACCAAAATAGGGCCTGAAGCAATCCTGCGCTTTTGCGGCCAGCTCCCAAAAAAGCGAGGAGACAAATGGAGCTCAGGGGCACTGCAATTCACAAACGTGCAGAGTTATCAATGAGAACTCTCGTCCACAAATATATTGAGGGAAGGCAACGAAGAGGATTTGAAAGCAAGGCAGATTTGCAGGAAACAGATTTCAGGAGGTAGATTCGACTCGCCTTTAAAGCACATGAAAAGCGGCAAAAGGTTGACAATGATGCCCTTGGCCAAAAAGGGCGTATGCGTTTTTTCCTGAATATATTCAGGAAAAAACGCATACGCCCTTTTTGGCCAACCAAGCAAGCCGGAAGGGCAAATCAGCGCTACAAAGAAGTCTCGCTTGCCCTCGGTCAAAAGGGCCATGCTGAACAAAGTGTAAAAACCAGAAAAGCAGGATAGGCCATGGAGACATGGGAGCCTTGCTACGCTGATGGGTGGGATGTAAATTGCCAACAGGCACTCTGGAGATGAGTACGGTGTGTCGTGAAACAAGTAATAAACACAGCGTTGAGAGCATAGGGCACTTCCACTCATGGGCGTATAAATTGGGAAAACTAAAAATCAACAAGACACAGGCACCCCAAACTTTACGGCTGCTCTGTTGCCAAGAACCTCCGCTTCGGTACATCTTCAATATCCCAGGAAAGAGAAAAATGGATAAAGAAATGGTGGTACTTGGCACAATGCAATATCACTCAGCCATGAAATCAATGTCATAAGGCTAGTTAGCAGCATGATGAGTGGATTTAGGTACGATGATTCTAAGTGAAATAAGTCACACAGAAAAAGGCACTTATCCTAAGATATCGCTTATAGAGGGAATGTCAAAATCGCTACACTTGAACTGAATTACAAAACAGAACAGAGGCACACCTTTAGAAGACACACTATGGCTGCTTAACCGGAAAGGTGAGGTGGGGTGATGCATAAAACAAGGGTTTGAAATTAGCTCAGAGACCGCTCCATAAGCCAAATATGTAATAGACAAGGCCTACTCCCTGCTCAGTAAACTGGACTCAACACACCCTAGTCACCACACAAGAATATATCTGACTGGTAAGAATCTGAAAACCTATGTATCGATATCTCTCTGCAAGTGAATCAAGAGGGTGTAAAGCGGCATCAACACAGCAGGGAAAAGCAGCCAAGCCCGATTCTAAACATAAATTACTTTAAAAAACCCACAAAACAAAGACAGTGAAAGAGAGAGAAATTCTTACAAAATCCGTTCAGGGTCTATGATGCAACCTGGATTGACCATATCTAGACCCACAGCTGGATGAGACAGAAGGCTGGACACTCTTGGGGCTGAGAGGATTGGTGAGGTTGGGTGAGCAAACGCAGATACTTTAAAGTCACACTGCGGGGAACACACCCCATGGGTCTCAAATCTCCAGGTACAAGGGCATCTTCCTACATCAAAACATGCATGGGAAACCCAGAAGATGGTATGCCATGAGATCGGGAAAGGTTTCTAAAATGCACCTCATTTCTCCTCTCCTTGTGCTCGGGTTCACCATTCCAGCTGCTTGACTAACCATCTCCCTACTTGGAGAATCAGCACCTTTAACCTCCTGATTGTACAGGTTGCAATTTGTCCTGAGCATGAACGTGAAGACGGGGAACCAACGAGAGACGAGTCCTAGGTGTTGGGACAGGCATAGGTCACTCCATTTTCCCATCAGGAAGAAGAATGAACCACAGGCTCAGCCTGCCCCCCAGAACCAAAATAGGGCCTGAAGCAATCCTGCGCTTTTGCGGCCAGCTCCCAAAAAAGCGAGGAGACAAATGGAGCTCAGGGGCACTGCAATTCACAAACGTGCAGAGTTATAAATGAGAACTCTCGTCCACAAATATATTGAGGGAAGGCAACGAAGAGGATTTGAAAGCAAGGCAGATTTGCAGGAAACTGATTTCAGGAGGTAGATTCGCCTCGCCTTTAAAGCACATGAAAAGCGGCAAAACGTTGACAATGATGCCCTTGGCCAAAAAGGGCGTATGCGTTTTTTCCTGAATATATTCAGGAAAAAACGCATACGCCCTTTTTGGCCAACCAAGCAAGCCGGAAGGGCAAATCAGCGCTACAAAGAAGTCTCGCTTGCCCTCGGTCAAAAGGGCCATGCTGAACAAAGTGTAAAAACCAGAAAAGCAGGACAGGCCATGGAGACATGGGAGCCTTGCTACGCTGATGGGCGGGATGTAAATTGCCAACAGGCACTCTGGAGATGAGTACGGTGTGTCCTGAAACAAGTAATAAACACAGCGTTGAGAGCATAGGGCACTTCCACTCATGGGCGTATAAATTGGGAAAACTGAAAATCAACAAGAAACAGGCACCCCAAACTTTACGGCTGCTCTGTTGCCAAGAACCTCCGCTTCGGTACACCTTCAATATCCCAGGAAAGAGAAAAATGGATAAAGAAATGGTGGTACTTGGCACAATGCAATATCACTCAGCCATGAAATCAATGTCATAAGGCTAGTTAGCAGCATGATGAGTGGATTTAGGTACGATGATTCTAAGTGAAATAAGTCACACAGAAAAAGGCACTTATCCTAAGATATCGCTTATAGAGGGAATGTGAAAATCGCTACACTTGAACTGAATTACAAAACAGAACAGAGGCACACCTTTAGAAGACACACTATGGCTGCTTAACCGGAAAGGTGAGGTGGGGTGATGCATAAAACAAGGGTTTGAAATTAGCTCAGAGACCGCTCCATAAGCCAAATATGTAATAGACAAGGCCTACTCCCTGCTCAGTGAACTGGACTCAACACACCCTAGTCACCACACAAGAATATATCTGACTAGTAAGAATCTGAAAACCTATGTATCGATATCTCTCTGCAAGTGAATCAAGAGGGTGTAAAGCGGCATCAACACAGCAGGGAAAAGCAGCCAAGCCCGATTCTAAACATAAATTACTTTAAAAAACCCACAAAACAAAGACAGTGAAAGAGAGAGAAATTCTTACAAAATCCGTTCAGGGTCTATGATGCAACCTGGATTGACCATATCTAGACCCACAGCTGGATGAGACAGAAGGCTGGACACTCTTGGGGCTGAGAGGATTGGTGAGGTTGGGTGAGCAAACACAGATACTTTAAAGTAACACTGCGGGGAACACACCCCATGGGTCTCAAATCTCCAGGTACAAGGGCATCTTCCTACATCAAAACATGCATGGGAAACCCAGAAGATGGTATGCCATGAGATCGGGAAAGG